>NC_068392.1:23578623-23904088 GCF_023724105.1 Carassius gibelio
TGTTTCATTCAGTATTCAGTGCAAATCTTGCCAAACTGAAACAAGCTTATGTCTTATGAAGTACAATGTTTTCTGCAATGCTGTAAGACAGCTTTTAATGTGTTAGAAGTTATATGCACAAAAACTTATGTTAGGACTTCAATGATCAAGATTGTCAGTTTACAGCTTTCTGAGTCCAGTAATGCTGAAATAGTGTTTCTGTTCAAATGAAGTGAAATCAAGCCCAAATCTGCTCAAAAGCTTTTCTCTCTATTAGAGAAAGCTGTTTCATTCAGTATTCAGTGCAAATCTTGCCAAACTGAAACATGCTTATGTCTTATGAAATAAAATGTTTTCTGCAATGCTGTAAGACAGTTTTTAATGTGTTAGAAGTTATATGCACAAAAACTTATGTTAGGACTTCAATGATCAAGATTGTCAGTTTACAGCTTTCTGAGTCCAGTAATGCTGAAATAGTGTTTCTGTTGAAATGAAGTGAAATCAAGCCCAAATCTGCTCAAAAGCTTTTCTCTCTATTAGAGAAAGCTGTTTCATTCAATATTCATTGCAAATCTTGCCAAACTGAAACAAGCTTATGCCTTATGAAGTACAATGTTTTCTGCAATGCTGTAAGACAGTTTTTAATGTGTTAGAAGTTATATGCACAAAAACTAATGTTAGGACTTCAATGATCAAGATTGTCAGTTTACAGCTTTCTGAGTCCAGTAATGCTGAAATAGTGTTTCTGTTCAAATGAAGTGAAATCAAGCCCAAATCTGCTCAAAAGCTTTTCTCTCTATTAGATAAAGCTGTTTCATTCAGTATTCAGTGCAAATCTTGCCAAACTGAAACAAGCTTATGTCTTATGAAGTACAATGTTTTCTGCAATGCTGTAAGACAGCTTTTAATGTGTTAGAAGTTATATGCACAAAAACTTATGTTAGGACTTCAATGATCAAGATTGTCAGTTTACAGCTTTCTGAGTCCAGTAATGCTGAAATAGTGTTTCTGTTGAAATGAAGTGAAATCAAGCCCAAATCTGCTCAAAAGCTTTTCTCTCTATTAGATAAAGCTGTTTCATTCAGTATTCAGTGCAAATCTTGCCAAACTGAAACAAGCTTATGCCTTATGAAGTACAATGTTTTCTGCAATGCTGTAAGACAGTTTTTAATGTGTTAGAAGTTATATGCACAAAAACTAATGTTAGGACTTCAATGATCAAGATTGTCAGTTTACAGCTTTCTGAGTCCAGTAATGCTGAAATAGTGTTTCTGTTCAAATGAAGTGAAATCAAGCCCAAATCTGCTCAAAAGCTTTTCTCTCTATTAGAGAAAGCTGTTTCATTCAGTATTCAGTGCAAATCTTGCCAAACTGAAACATGCTTATGTCTTATGAAATAAAATGTTTTCTGCAATGCTGTAAGACAGTTTTTAATGTGTTAGAAGTTATATACACAAAAACTAATGTTAGGACTGCAATGATCAAGATTGGCAGTTTACAGCTTTCTGAGTCCAGTAATGTTGAAATAGTGTTTCTGTTCAAATGAAGTGAAATCAAGCCCAAATCTGCTCAAAAGCTTTTCTCTCTATTAGAGAAAGCTGTTTCATTCAATATTCAGTGCAAATCTTGCCAAACTGAAACAAGCTTATGCCTTATGAAGTACAATGTTTTCTGCAATGCTATAAGACAGTTTTTAATGTGTTAGAAGTTATATGCACAAAAACTAATGTTAGGACTGCAATGATCAAGATTGTCAGTTTACAGCTTTCTGAGTCCAGTAATGTTGAAATAGTGTTTCTGTTCAAATGAAGTGAAATCAAGCCCAAATCTGCTCAAAAGCTTTTCTCTCTATTAGAGAAAGCTGTTTCATTCAATATTCAGTGCAAATCTTGCCAAACTGAAACAAGCTTATGTCTTATGAAGTACAATGTTTTCTGCAATGCTGTAAGACAGTTTTTAATGTGTTAGAAGTTATATGCACAAAATCTTATGTTAGGACTTCAATGATCAAGATTGTCAGTTTACAGCTTTCTGAGTCCAGTAATGCTGAAATAGTGTTTCTGTTGAAATGAAGTGAAATCAAGCCCAAATCTGCTCAAAAGCTTTTCTCTCTATTAGATAAAGCTGTTTCATTCAGTATTCAGTGCAAATCTTGCCAAACTGAAACAAGCTTATGTCTTATGAAGTACAATGTTTTCTGCAATGCTGTAAGACAGTTTTTAATGTGTTAGAAGTTATATGCACAAAAACTAATGTTAGGACTTCAATGATCAAGATTGTCAGTTTACAGCTTTCTGAGTCCAGTAATGCTGAAATAGTGTTTCTGTTCAAATGAAGTGAAATCAAGCCCAAATCTGCTCAAAAGCTTTTCTCTCTATTAGATAAAGCTGTTTCATTCAGTATTCAGTGCAAATCTTGCCAAACTGAAACAAGCTTATGCCTTATGAAGTACAATGTTTTCTGCAATGCTGTAAGACAGTTTTTAATGTGTTAGAAGTTATATGCACAAAAACTTATGTTAGGACTTCAATGATCAAGATTGTCAGTTTACAGCTTTCTGAGTCCAGTAATGCTGAAATAGTGTTTCTGTTCAAATGAAGTGAAATCAAGCCCAAATCTGCTCAAAAGCTTTTCTCTCTAATAGAGAATGCGGTTTCATTGAGTATTCAGTGCAAATCTTGCCAAACTGAAACAAGCTTATGTCTTATGAAATGAAATGTTTTTTGCAATGCTGTAAGACAGTTTTTAATGTGTTAGAAGTTATATGCACAAAAACTAATGTTAGGACTTCAATGATCAAGATTGTCAGTTTACAGCTTTCTGAGTCCAGTAATGCTGAAATAGTGTTTCTGTTGAAATGAAGTGAAATCAAGCCCAAATCTGCTCAAAAGCTTTTCTCTCTATTAGATAAAGCTGTTTCATTCAATATTCAGTGCAAATCTTGCCAAACTGAAACAAGCTTATGTCTTATGAAGTACAATGTTTTCTGCAATGCTGTAAGACAGTTTTTAATGTGTTAGAAGTTATATGCACAAAAACTAATGTTAGGACTTCAATGATCAAGATTGTCAGTTTACAGCTTTCTGAGTCCAGTAATGCTGAAATAGTGTTTCTGTTGAAATGAAGTGAAATCAAGCCCAAATCTGCTCAAAAGCTTTTCTCTCTATTAGATAAAGCTGTTTCATTCAGTATTCAGTGCAAATCTTGCCAAACTGAAACAAGCTTATGTCTTATGAAGTACAATGTTTTCTGCAATGCTATAAGACAGTTTTTAATGTGTTAGAAGTTATATGCACAAAAACTTATGTTAGGACTTCAATGATCAAGATTGTCAGTTTACAGCTTTCTGAGTCCAGTAATGCTGAAATAGTGTTTCTGTTGAAATGAAGTGAAATCAAGCCCAAATCTGCTCAAAAGCTTTTCTCTCTATTAGATAAAGCTGTTTCATTCAGTATTCAGTGCAAATCTTGCCAAACTGAAACAAGCTTATGCCTTATGAAGTACAATGTTTTCTGCAATGCTATAAGACAGTTTTTAATGTGTTAGAAGTTATATGCACAAAAACTTATGTTAGGACTTCAATGATCAAGATTGTCAGTTTACAGCTTTCTGAGTCCAGTAATGCTGAAATAGTGTTTCTGTTGAAATGAAGTGAAATCAAGCCCAAATCTGCTCAAAAGCTTTTCTCTCTATTAGATAAAGCTGTTTCATTCAGTATTCAGTGCAAATCTTGCCAAACTGAAACAAGCTTATGCCTTATGAAGTACAATGTTTTCTGCAATGCTGTAAGACAGTTTTTAATGTGTTAGAAGTTATATGCACAAAAACTTATGTTAGGACTTCAATGATCAAGATTGTCAGTTTACAGCTTTCTGAGTCCAGTAATGCTGAAATAGTGTTTCTGTTCAAATGAAGTGAAATCAAGCCCAAATCTGCTCAAAAGCTTTTCTCTCTAATAGAGAATGCGGTTTCATTGAGTATTCAGTGCAAATCTTGCCAAACTGAAACAAGCTTATGTCTTATGAAATGAAATGTTTTTTTGCAATGCTGTAAGACAGTTTTTAATGTGTTAGAAGTTTAATGCACAAAAACTAATGTTAGGACTGCAATGATCAAGATTGTCAGTTTACAGCTTTCTGAGTCCAGTAATGTTGAAATAGTGTTTCTGTTCAAATGAAGTGAAATCAAGCCCAAATCTGCTCAAAAGCTTTTCTCTCTATTAGAGAAAGCTGTTTCATTCAATATTCAGTGCAAATCTTGCCAAACTGAAACAAGCGTATGCCTTATGAAGTACAATGTTTTCTGCAATGCTGTAAGACAGTTTTTAATGTGTTAGAAGTTATATGCACAAAAACTAATGTTAGGACTGCAATGATCAAGATTGTCAGTTTACAGCTTTCTGAGTCCAGTAATGTTGAAATAGTGTTTCTGTTCAAATGAAGTGAAATCAAGCCCAAATCTGCTCAAAAGCTTTTCTCTCTATTAGAGAAAGCTGTTTCATTCAGTATTCAGTGCAAATCTTGCCAAACTGAAACATGCTTATGTCTTATGAAATAAAATGTTTTCTGCAATGCTGTAAGACAGTTTTTAATGTGTTAGAAGTTATATACACAAAAACTAATGTTAGGACTGCAATGATCAAGATTGTCAGTTTACAGCTTTCTGAGTCCAGTAATGTTGAAATAGTGTTTCTGTTCAAATGAAGTGAAATCAAGCCCAAATCTGCTCAAAAGCTTTTCTCTCTATTAGAGAAAGCTGTTTCATTCAATATTCAGTGCAAATCTTGCCAAACTGAAACAAGCGTATGCCTTATGAAGTACAATGTTTTCTGCAATGCTGTAAGACAGTTTTTAATGTGTTAGAAGTTATATGCACAAAAACTAATGTTAGGACTGCAATGATCAAGATTGTCAGTTTACAGCTTTCTGAGTCCAGTAATGCTGAAATAGTGTTTCTGTTCAAATGAAGTGAAATCAAGCCCAAATCTGCTCAAAAGCTTTTCTCTCTATTAGATAAAGCTGTTTCATTCAGTATTCAGTGCAAATCTTGCCAAACTGAAACAAGCTTATGTCTTATGAAGTACAATGTTTTCTCTCTATTAGAGAAAGCTGAAACATGCTTATGTCTTATGAAATAAAATGTTTTCTGCAATGCTGTAAGACAGTTTTTAATGTGTTAGAAGTTATATACACAAAAACTAATGTTAGGACTTCAATGATCAAGATTGTCAGTTTACAGCTTTCTGAGTCCAGTAATGTTGAAATAGTGTTTCTGTTCAAATGAAGTGAAATCAAGCCCAAATCTGCTCAAAAGCTTTTCTCTCTATTAGATAAAGCTGTTTCATTCAGTATTCAGTGCAAATCTTGCCAAACTGAAACAAGCTTATGTCTTATGAAGTACAATGTTTTCTGCAATGCTGTAAGACAGTTTTTAATGTGTTAGAAGTTATATGCACAAAAACTAATGTTAGGACTTCAATGATCAAGATTGTCAGTTTACAGCTTTCTGAGTCCAGTAATGCTGAAATAGTGTTTCTGTTGAAATGAAGTGAAATCAAGCCCAAATCTGCTCAAAAGCTTTTCTCTCTATTAGATAAAGCTGTTTCATTCAGTATTCAGTGCAAATCTTGCCAAACTGAAACAAGCTTATGCCTTATGAAGTACAATGTTTTCTGCAATGCTGTAAGACAGTTTTTAATGTGTTAGAAGTTATATGCACAAAAACTTATGTTAGGACTTCAATGATCAAGATTGTCAGTTTACAGCTTTCTGAGTCCAGTAATGCTGAAATAGTGTTTCTGTTCAAATGAAGTGAAATCAAGCCCAAATCTGCTCAAAAGCTTTTCTCTCTAATAGAGAATGCGGTTTCATTGAGTATTCAGTGCAAATCTTGCCAAACTGAAACAAGCTTATGTCTTATGAAATGAAATGTTTTTTGCAATGCTGTAAGACAGTTTTTAATGTGTTAGAAGTTATATACACAAAAACTAATGTTAGAACTTCAATGATCAAGATTGGCAGTTTACAGCTTTCTGAGTCCAGTAATGTTGAAATAGTGTTTCTGTTCAAATGAAGTGAAATCAAGCCCACATCTGCTCAAAAGCTTTTCTCTCTATTAGAGAAAGCTGTTTCATTCAATATTCAGTGCAAATCTTGCCAAACTGAAACAAGCTTATGCCTTATGAAGTACAATGTTTTCTGCAATGCTATAAGACAGTTTTTAATGTGTTAGAAGTTATATGCACAAAAACTAATGTTAGGACTGCAATGATCAAGATTGTCAGTTTACAGCTTTCTGAGTCCAGTAATGTTGAAATAGTGTTTCTGTTCAAATGAAGTGAAATCAAGCCCAAATCTGCTCAAAAGCTTTTCTCTCTATTAGATAAAGCTGTTTCATTCAGTATTCAGTGCAAATCTTGCCAAACTGAAACAAGCTTATGTCTTATGAAGTACAATGTTTTCTGCAATGCTGTAAGACAGTTTTTAATGTGTTAGAAGTTATATGCACAAAAACTTATGTTAGGACTTCAATGATCAAGATTGTCAGTTTACAGCTTTCTGAGTCCAGTAATGCTGAAATAGTGTTTCTGTTGAAATGAAGTGAAATCAAGCCCAAATCTGCTCAAAAGCTTTTCTCTCTATTAGATAAAGCTGTTTCATTCAGTATTCAGTGCAAATCTTGCCAAACTGAAACAAGCTTATGTCTTATGAAGTACAATGCTTTCTGCAATGCTGTAAGACAGTTTTTAATGTGTTTAGAAGTTATATGCACAAAAACTAATGTTAGGACTTCAATGATCAAGATTGTCAGTTTACAGCTTTCTGAGTCCAGTAATGCTGAAATAGTGTTTCTGTTGAAATGAAGTGAAATCAAGCCCAAATCTGCTCAAAAGCTTTTCTCTCTATTAGATAAAGCTGTTTCATTCAGTATTCAGTGCAAATCTTGCCAAACTGAAACATGCTTATGTCTTATGAAATAAAATGTTTTCTGCAATGCTGTAAGACAGTTTTTAATGTGTTAGAAGTTATATACACAAAAACTAATGTTAGGACTGCAATGATCAAGATTGTCAGTTTACAGCTTTCTGAGTCCAGTAATGTTGAAATAGTGTTTCTGTTCAAATGAAGTGAAATCAAGCCCAAATCTGCTCAAAAGCTTTTCTCTCTATTAGAGAAAGCTGTTTCATTCAATATTCAGTGCAAATCTTGCCAAACTGAAACAAGCGTATGCCTTATGAAGTACAATGTTTTCTGCAATGCTGTAAGACAGTTTTTAATGTGTTAGAAGTTATATGCACAAAAACTAATGTTAGGACTGCAATGATCAAGATTGTCAGTTTACAGCTTTCTGAGTCCAGTAATGTTGAAATAGTGTTTCTGTTCAAATGAAATGAAATCAAGCCCAAATCTGCTCAAAAGCTTTTCTCTCTATTAGATAAAGCTGTTTCATTCAGTATTCAGTGCAAATCTTGCCAAACTGAAACAAGCTTATGTCTTATGAAGTACAATGTTTTCTCTCTATTAGAGAAAGCTGAAACATGCTTATGTCTTATGAAATAAAATGTTTTCTGCAATGCTGTAAGACAGTTTTTAATGTGTTAGAAGTTATATACACAAAAACTAATGTTAGGACTGCAATGATCAAGATTGTCAGTTTACAGCTTTCTGAGTCCAGTAATGTTGAAATAGTGTTTCTGTTCAAATGAAGTGAAATCAAGCCCAAATCTGCTCAAAAGCTTTTCTCTCTAATAGAGAATGCGGTTTCATTGAGTATTCAGTGCAAATCTTGCCAAACTGAAACAAGCTTATGTCTTATGAAATGAAATGTTTTTTGCAATGCTGTAAGACAGTTTTTAATGTGTTAGAAGTTATATACACAAAAACTAATGTTAGAACTTCAATGATCAAGATTGGCAGTTTACAGCTTTCTGAGTCCAGTAATGTTGAAATAGTGTTTCTGTTCAAATGAAGTGAAATCAAGCCCACATCTGCTCAAAAGCTTTTCTCTCTATTAGAGAAAGCTGTTTCATTCAATATTCAGTGCAAATCTTGCCAAACTGAAACAAGCTTATGCCTTATGAAGTACAATGTTTTCTGCAATGCTATAAGACAGTTTTTAATGTGTTAGAAGTTATATGCACAAAAACTAATGTTAGGACTGCAATGATCAAGATTGTCAGTTTACAGCTTTCTGAGTCCAGTAATGTTGAAATAGTGTTTCTGTTCAAATGAAGTGAAATCAAGCCCAAATCTGCTCAAAAGCTTTTCTCTCTATTAGATAAAGCTGTTTCATTCAGTATTCTGTGCAAATCTTGCCAAACTGAAACAAGCTTATGTCTTATGAAGTACAATGTTTTCTGCAATGCTGTAAGACAGTTTTTAATGTGTTAGAAGTTATATGCACAAAAACTTATGTTAGGACTTCAATGATCAAGATTGTCAGTTTACAGCTTTCTGAGTCCAGTAATGCTGAAATAGTGTTTCTGTTGAAATGAAGTGAAATCAAGCCCAAATCTGCTCAAAAGCTTTTCTCTCTATTAGATAAAGCTGTTTCATTCAGTATTCAGTGCAAATCTTGCCAAACTGAAACAAGCTTATGTCTTATGAAGTACAATGCTTTCTGCAATGCTGTAAGACAGTTTTTAATGTGTTTAGAAGTTATATGCACAAAAACTAATGTTAGGACTTCAATGATCAAGATTGTCAGTTTACAGCTTTCTGAGTCCAGTAATGCTGAAATAGTGTTTCTGTTGAAATGAAGTGAAATCAAGCCCAAATCTGCTCAAAAGCTTTTCTCTCTATTAGATAAAGCTGTTTCATTCAGTATTCAGTGCAAATCTTGCCAAACTGAAACAAGCTTATGTCTTATGAAGTACAATGTTTTCTGCAATGCTGTAAGACAGCTTTTAATGTGTTAGAAGTTATATGCACAAAAACTTATGTTAGGACTTCAATGATCAAGATTGTCAGTTTACAGCTTTCTGAGTCCAGTAATGCTGAAATAGTGTTTCTGTTGAAATGAAGTGAAATCAAGCCCAAATCTGCTCAAAAGCTTTTCTCTCTATTAGATAAAGCTGTTTCATTCAGTATTCAGTGCAAATCTTGCCAAACTGAAACAAGCTTATGCCTTATGAAGTACAATGTTTTCTGCAATGCTGTAAGACAGTTTTTAATGTGTTAGAAGTTATATGCACAAAAACTAATGTTAGGACTTCAATGATCAAGATTGTCAGTTTACAGCTTTCTGAGTCCAGTAATGCTGAAATAGTGTTTCTGTTCAAATGAAGTGAAATCAAGCCCAAATCTGCTCAAAAGCTTTTCTCTCTATTAGAGAAAGCTGTTTCATTCAGTATTCAGTGCAAATCTTGCCAAACTGAAACATGCTTATGTCTTATGAAATAAAATGTTTTCTGCAATGCTGTAAGACAGTTTTTAATGTGTTAGAAGTTATATACACAAAAACTAATGTTAGGACTGCAATGATCAAGATTGTCAGTTTACAGCTTTCTGAGTCCAGTAATGTTGAAATAGTGTTTCTGTTCAAATGAAGTGAAATCAAGCCCAAATCTGCTCAAAAGCTTTTCTCTCTATTAGAGAAAGCTGTTTCATTCAATATTCAGTGCAAATCTTGCCAAACTGAAACAAGCGTATGCCTTATGAAGTACAATGTTTTCTGCAATGCTGTAAGACAGTTTTTAATGTGTTAGAAGTTATATGCACAAAAACTAATGTTAGGACTGCAATGATCAAGATTGTCAGTTTACAGCTTTCTGAGTCCAGTAATGTTGAAATAGTGTTTCTGTTCAAATGAAGTGAAATCAAGCCCAAATCTGCTCAAAAGCTTTTCTCTCTATTAGATAAAGCTGTTTCATTCAGTATTCAGTGCAAATCTTGCCAAACTGAAACAAGCTTATGCCTTATGAAGTACAATGTTTTCTGCAATGCTGTAAGACAGTTTTTAATGTGTTAGAAGTTATATGCACAAAAACTAATGTTAGGACTTCAATGATCAAGATTGTCAGTTTACAGCTTTCTGAGTCCAGTAATGCTGAAATAGTGTTTCTGTTCAAATGAAGTGAAATCAAGCCCAAATCTGCTCAAAAGCTTTTCTCTCTATTAGAGAAAGCTGTTTCATTCAGTATTCAGTGCAAATCTTGCCAAACTGAAACATGCTTATGTCTTATGAAATAAAATGTTTTCTGCAATGCTGTAAGACAGTTTTTAATGTGTTAGAAGTTATATACACAAAAACTAATGTTAGGACTGCAATGATCAAGATTGTCAGTTTACAGCTTTCTGAGTCCAGTAATGTTGAAATAGTGTTTCTGTTCAAATGAAGTGAAATCAAGCCCAAATCTGCTCAAAAGCTTTTCTCTCTATTAGAGAAAGCTGTTTCATTCAATATTCAGTGCAAATCTTGCCAAACTGAAACAAGCGTATGCCTTATGAAGTACAATGTTTTCTGCAATGCTGTAAGACAGTTTTTAATGTGTTAGAAGTTATATGCACAAAAACTAATGTTAGGACTGCAATGATCAAGATTGTCAGTTTACAGCTTTCTGAGTCCAGTAATGTTGAAATAGTGTTTCTGTTCAAATGAAGTGAAATCAAGCCCAAATCTGCTCAAAAGCTTTTCTCTCTATTAGATAAAGCTGTTTCATTCAGTATTCAGTGCAAATCTTGCCAAACTGAAACAAGCTTATGCCTTATGAAGTACAATGTTTTCTGCAATGCTGTAAGACAGTTTTTAATGTGTTAGAAGTTATATGCACAAAAACTTATGTTAGGACTTCAATGATCAAGATTGTCAGTTTACAGCTTTCTGAGTCCAGTAATGCTGAAATAGTGTTTCTGTTCAAATGAAGTGAAATCAAGCCCAAATCTGCTCAAAAGCTTTTCTCTCTAATAGAGAATGCGGTTTCATTGAGTATTCAGTGCAAATCTTGCCAAACTGAAACAAGCTTATGTCTTATGAAATGAAATGTTTTTTGCAATGCTGTAAGACAGTTTTTAATGTGTTAGAAGTTATATACACAAAAACTAATGTTAGAACTTCAATGATCAAGATTGGCAGTTTACAGCTTTCTGAGTCCAGTAATGTTGAAATAGTGTTTCTGTTCAAATGAAGTGAAATCAAGCCCAAATCTGCTCAAAAGCTTTTCTCTCTATTAGAGAAAGCTGTTTCATTCAATATTCATTGCAAATCTTGCCAAACTGAAACAAGCTTATGCCTTATGAAGTACAATGTTTTCTGCAATGCTATAAGACAGTTTTTAATGTGTTAGAAGTTATATGCACAAAAACTAATGTTAGGACTGCAATGATCAAGATTGTCAGTTTACAGCTTTCTGAGTCCAGTAATGTTGAAATAGTGTTTCTGTTCAAATGAAGTGAAATCAAGCCCAAATCTGCTCAAAAGCTTTTCTCTCTATTAGATAAAGCTGTTTCATTCAGTATTCAGTGCAAATCTTGCCAAACTGAAACAAGCTTATGTCTTATGAAGTACAATGTTTTCTGCAATGCTGTAAGACAGTTTTTAATGTGTTTGAAGTTATATGCACAAAAACTTATGTTAGGACTTCAATGATCAAGATTGTCAGTTTACAGCTTTCTGAGTCCAGTAATGCTGAAATAGTGTTTCTGTTGAAATGAAGTGAAATCAAGCCCAAATCTGCTCAAAAGCTTTTCTCTCTATTAGATAAAGCTGTTTCATTCAGTATTCAGTGCAAATCTTGCCAAACTGAAACAAGCTTATGTCTTATGAAGTACAATGCTTTCTGCAATGCTGTAAGACAGTTTTTAATGTGTTTAGAAGTTATATGCACAAAAACTAATGTTAGGACTTCAATGATCAAGATTGTCAGTTTACAGCTTTCTGAGTCCAGTAATGCTGAAATAGTGTTTCTGTTGAAATGAAGTGAAATCAAGCCCAAATCTGCTCAAAAGCTTTTCTCTCTATTAGATAAAGCTGTTTCATTCAGTATTCAGTGCAAATCTTGCCAAACTGAAACAAGCTTATGTCTTATGAAGTACAATGTTTTCTGCAATGCTGTAAGACAGCTTTTAATGTGTTAGAAGTTATATGCACAAAAACTTATGTTAGGACTTCAATGATCAAGATTGTCAGTTTACAGCTTTCTGAGTCCAGTAATGCTGAAATAGTGTTTCTGTTGAAATGAAGTGAAATCAAGCCCAAATCTGCTCAAAAGCTTTTCTCTCTATTAGATAAAGCTGTTTCATTCAGTATTCAGTGCAAATCTTGCCAAACTGAAACAAGCTTATGCCTTATGAAGTACAATGTTTTCTGCAATGCTGTAAGACAGTTTTTAATGTGTTAGAAGTTATATGCACAAAAACTAATGTTAGGACTTCAATGATCAAGATTGTCAGTTTACAGCTTTCTGAGTCCAGTAATGCTGAAATAGTGTTTCTGTTCAAATGAAGTGAAATCAAGCCCAAATCTGCTCAAAAGCTTTTCTCTCTATTAGAGAAAGCTGTTTCATTCAGTATTCAGTGCAAATCTTGCCAAACTGAAACATGCTTATGTCTTATGAAATAAAATGTTTTCTGCAATGCTGTAAGACAGTTTTTAATGTGTTAGAAGTTATATACACAAAAACTAATGTTAGGACTGCAATGATCAAGATTGTCAGTTTACAGCTTTCTGAGTCCAGTAATGTTGAAATAGTGTTTCTGTTCAAATGAAGTGAAATCAAGCCCAAATCTGCTCAAAAGCTTTTCTCTCTATTAGAGAAAGCTGTTTCATTCAATATTCAGTGCAAATCTTGCCAAACTGAAACAAGCGTATGCCTTATGAAGTACAATGTTTTCTGCAATGCTGTAAGACAGTTTTTAATGTGTTAGAAGTTATATGCACAAAAACTAATGTTAGGACTGCAATGATCAAGATTGTCAGTTTACAGCTTTCTGAGTCCAGTAATGTTGAAATAGTGTTTCTGTTCAAATGAAGTGAAATCAAGCCCAAATCTGCTCAAAAGCTTTTCTCTCTATTAGATAAAGCTGTTTCATTCAGTATTCAGTGCAAATCTTGCCAAACTGAAACAAGCTTATGTCTTATGAAGTACAATGTTTTCTGCAATGCTGTAAGACAGTTTTTAATGTGTTAGAAGTTATATGCACAAAAACTTATGTTAGGACTTCAATGATCAAGATTGTCAGTTTACAGCTTTCTGAGTCCAGTAATGCTGAAATAGTGTTTCTGTTGAAATGAAGTGAAATCAAGCCCAAATCTGCTCAAAAGCTTTTCTCTCTATTAGATAAAGCTGTTTCATTCAGTATTCAGTGCAAATCTTGCCAAACTGAAACAAGCTTATGTCTTATGAAGTACAATGCTTTCTGCAATGCTGTAAGACAGTTTTTAATGTGTTTAGAAGTTATATGCACAAAAACTAATGTTAGGACTTCAATGATCAAGATTGTCAGTTTACAGCTTTCTGAGTCCAGTAATGCTGAAATAGTGTTTCTGTTGAAATGAAGTGAAATCAAGCCCAAATCTGCTCAAAAGCTTTTCTCTCTATTAGATAAAGCTGTTTCATTCAGTATTCAGTGCAAATCTTGCCAAACTGAAACAAGCTTATGTCTTATGAAGTACAATGTTTTCTGCAATGCTGTAAGACAGCTTTTAATGTGTTAGAAGTTATATGCACAAAAACTTATGTTAGGACTTCAATGATCAAGATTGTCAGTTTACAGCTTTCTGAGTCCAGTAATGCTGAAATAGTGTTTCTGTTGAAATGAAGTGAAATCAAGCCCAAATCTGCTCAAAAGCTTTTCTCTCTATTAGAGAAAGCTGTTTCATTCAATATTCAGTGCAAATCTTGCCAAACTGAAACAAGCTTATGCCTTATGAAGTACAATGTTTTCTGCAATGCTATAAGACAGTTTTTAATGTGTTAGAAGTTATATGCACAAAAACTAATGTTAGGACTGCAATGATCAAGATTGTCAGTTTACAGCTTTCTGAGTCCAGTAATGTTGAAATAGTGTTTCTGTTCAAATGAAGTGAAATCAAGCCCAAATCTGCTCAAAAGCTTTTCTCTCTATTAGATAAAGCTGTTTCATTCAGTATTCAGTGCAAATCTTGCCAAACTGAAACAAGCTTATGTCTTATGAAGTACAATGTTTTCTGCAATGCTGTAAGACAGTTTTTAATGTGTTAGAAGTTATATGCACAAAAACTTATGTTAGGACTTCAATGATCAAGATTGTCAGTTTACAGCTTTCTGAGTCCAGTAATGCTGAAATAGTGTTTCTGTTGAAATGAAGTGAAATCAAGCCCAAATCTGCTCAAAAGCTTTTCTCTCTATTAGATAAAGCTGTTTCATTCAGTATTCAGTGCAAATCTTGCCAAACTGAAACAAGCTTATGTCTTATGAAGTACAATGCTTTCTGCAATGCTGTAAGACAGTTTTTAATGTGTTTAGAAGTTATATGCACAAAAACTAATGTTAGGACTTCAATGATCAAGATTGTCAGTTTACAGCTTTCTGAGTCCAGTAATGCTGAAATAGTGTTTCTGTTGAAATGAAGTGAAATCAAGCCCAAATCTGCTCAAAAGCTTTTCTCTCTATTAGATAAAGCTGTTTCATTCAGTATTCAGTGCAAATCTTGCCAAACTGAAACAAGCTTATGTCTTATGAAGTACAATGTTTTCTGCAATGCTGTAAGACAGCTTTTAATGTGTTAGAAGTTATATGCACAAAAACTTATGTTAGGACTTCAATGATCAAGATTGTCAGTTTACAGCTTTCTGAGTCCAGTAATGCTGAAATAGTGTTTCTGTTGAAATGAAGTGAAATCAAGCCCAAATCTGCTCAAAATCTTTTCTCTCTATTAGATAAAGCTGTTTCATTCAGTATTCAGTGCAAATCTTGCCAAACTGAAACAAGCTTATGTCTTATGAAGTACAATGTTTTCTGCAATGCTGTAAGACAGCTTTTAATGTGTTAGAAGTTATATGCACAAAAACTTATGTTAGGACTTCAATGATCAAGATTGTCAGTTTACAGCTTTCTGAGTCCAGTAATGCTGAAATAGTGTTTCTGTTGAAATGAAGTGAAATCAAGCCCAAATCTGCTCAAAAGCTTTTCTCTCTATTAGAGAAAGCTGTTTCATTCAATATTCAGTGCAAATCTTGCCAAACTGAAACAAGCTTATGCCTTATGAAGTACAATGTTTTCTGCAATGCTATAAGACAGTTTTTAATGTGTTAGAAGTTATATGCACAAAAACTAATGTTAGGACTGCAATGATCAAGATTGTCAGTTTACAGCTTTCTGAGTCCAGTAATGTTGAAATAGTGTTTCTGTTCAAATGAAGTGAAATCAAGCCCAAATCTGCTCAAAAGCTTTTCTCTCTATTAGATAAAGCTGTTTCATTCAGTATTCAGTGCAAATCTTGCCAAACTGAAACAAGCTTATGTCTTATGAAGTACAATGTTTTCTGCAATGCTGTAAGACAGTTTTTAATGTGTTAGAAGTTATATGCACAAAAACTTATGTTAGGACTTCAATGATCAAGATTGTCAGTTTACAGCTTTCTGAGTCCAGTAATGCTGAAATAGTGTTTCTGTTGAAATGAAGTGAAATCAAGCCCAAATCTGCTCAAAAGCTTTTCTCTCTATTAGATAAAGCTGTTTCATTCAGTATTCAGTGCAAATCTTGCCAAACTGAAACAAGCTTATGTCTTATGAAGTACAATGCTTTCTGCAATGCTGTAAGACAGTTTTTAATGTGTTTAGAAGTTATATGCACAAAAACTAATGTTAGGACTTCAATGATCAAGATTGTCAGTTTACAGCTTTCTGAGTCCAGTAATGCTGAAATAGTGTTTCTGTTGAAATGAAGTGAAATCAAGCCCAAATCTGCTCAAAAGCTTTTCTCTCTATTAGATAAAGCTGTTTCATTCAGTATTCAGTGCAAATCTTGCCAAACTGAAACAAGCTTATGTCTTATGAAGTACAATGTTTTCTGCAATGCTGTAAGACAGCTTTTAATGTGTTAGAAGTTATATGCACAAAAACTTATGTTAGGACTTCAATGATCAAGATTGTCAGTTTACAGCTTTCTGAGTCCAGTAATGCTGAAATAGTGTTTCTGTTGAAATGAAGTGAAATCAAGCCCAAATCTGCTCAAAAGCTTTTCTCTCTATTAGATAAAGCTGTTTCATTCAGTATTCAGTGCAAATCTTGCCAAACTGAAACAAGCTTATGTCTTATGAAGTACAATGTTTTCTGCAATGCTATAAGACAGTTTTTAATGTGTTAGAAGTTATATGCACAAAAACTAATGTTAGGACTGCAATGATCAAGATTGTCAGTTTACAGCTTTCTGAGTCCAGTAATGCTGAAATAGTGTTTCTGTTCAAATGAAGTGAAATCAAGCCCAAATCTGCTCAAAAGCTTTTCTCTCTATTAGATAAAGCTGTTTCATTCAGTATTCAGTGCAAATCTTGCCAAACTGAAACAAGCTTATGCCTTATGAAGTACAATGTTTTCTGCAATGCTGTAAGACAGTTTTTAATGTGTTAGAAGTTATATGCACAAAAACTAATGTTAGGACTGCAATGATCAAGATTGTCAGTTTACAGCTTTCTGAGTCCAGTAATGTTGAAATAGTGTTTCTGTTCAAATGAAGTGAAATCAAGCCCAAATCTGCTCAAAAGCTTTTCTCTCTATTAGATAAAGCTGTTTCATTCAGTATTCAGTGCAAATCTTGCCAAACTGAAACAAGCTTATGTCTTATGAAGTACAATGTTTTCTCTCTATTAGAGAAAGCTGAAACATGCTTATGTCTTATGAAATAAAATGTTTTCTGCAATGCTGTAAGACAGTTTTTAATGTGTTAGAAGTTATATACACAAAAACTAATGTTAGGACTGCAATGATCAAGATTGTCAGTTTACAGCTTTCTGAGTCCAGTAATGTTGAAATAGTGTTTCTGTTCAAATGAAGTGAAATCAAGCCCAAATCTGCTCAAAAGCTTTTCTCTCTATTAGATAAAACTGTTTCATTCAGTATTCAGTGCAAATCTTGCCAAACTGAAACAAGCTTATGCCTTATGAAGTACAATGTTTTCTGCAATGCTGTAAGACAGTTTTTAATGTGTTAGAAGTTATATGCACAAAAACTAATGTTAGGACTTCAATGATCAAGATTGTCAGTTTACAGCTTTCTGAGTCCAGTAATGCTGAAATAGTGTTTCTGTTCAAATGAAGTGAAATCAAGCCCAAATCTGCTCAAAAGCTTTTCTCTCTATTAGATAAAGCTGTTTCATTCAGTATTCAGTGCAAATCTTGCCAAACTGAAACAAGCTTATGCCTTATGAAGTACAATGTTTTCTGCAATGCTGTAAGACAGTTTTTAATGTGTTAGAAGTTATATGCACAAAAACTTATGTTAGGACTTCAATGATCAAGATTGTCAGTTTACAGCTTTCTGAGTCCAGTAATGCTGAAATAGTGTTTCTGTTCAAATGAAGTGAAATCAAGCCCAAATCTGCTCAAAAGCTTTTCTCTCTAATAGAGAATGCGGTTTCATTGAGTATTCAGTGCAAATCTTGCCAAACTGAAACAAGCTTATGTCTTATGAAATGAAATGTTTTTTGCAATGCTGTAAGACAGTTTTTAATGTGTTAGAAGTTATATACACAAAAACTAATGTTAGAACTTCAATGATCAAGATTGTCAGTTTACAGCTTTCTGAGTCCAGTAATGCTGAAATAGTGTTTCTGTTCAAATGAAGTGAAATCAAGCCCAAATCTGCTCAAAAGCTTTTCTCTCTATTAGAGAAAGCTGTTTCATTCAATATTCATTGCAAATCTTGCCAAACTGAAACAAGCTTATGCCTTATGAAGTACAATGTTTTCTGCAATGCTATAAGACAGTTTTTAATGTGTTAGAAGTTATATGCACAAAAACTAATGTTAGGACTGCAATGATCAAGATTGTCAGTTTACAGCTTTCTGAGTCCAGTAATGTTGAAATAGTGTTTCTGTTCAAATGAAGTGAAATCAAGCCCAAATCTGCTCAAAAGCTTTTCTCTCTATTAGATAAAGCTGTTTCATTCAGTATTCAGTGCAAATCTTGCCAAACTGAAACAAGCTTATGTCTTATGAAGTACAATGTTTTCTGCAATGCTGTAAGACAGTTTTTAATGTGTTAGAAGTTATATGCACAAAAACTTATGTTAGGACTTCAATGATCAAGATTGTCAGTTTACAGCTTTCTGAGTCCAGTAATGCTGAAATAGTGTTTCTGTTGAAATGAAGTGAAATCAAGCCCAAATCTGCTCAAAAGCTTTTCTCTCTATTAGATAAAGCTGTTTCATTCAGTATTCAGTGCAAATCTTGCCAAACTGAAACAAGCTTATGTCTTATGAAGTACAATGCTTTCTGCAATGCTGTAAGACAGTTTTTAATGTGTTTAGAAGTTATATGCACAAAAACTAATGTTAGGACTTCAATGATCAAGATTGTCAGTTTACAGCTTTCTGAGTCCAGTAATGCTGAAATAGTGTTTCTGTTGAAATGAAGTGAAATCAAGCCCAAATCTGCTCAAAAGCTTTTCTCTCTATTAGATAAAGCTGTTTCATTCAGTATTCAGTGCAAATCTTGCCAAACTGAAACAAGCTTATGTCTTATGAAGTACAATGTTTTCTGCAATGCTGTAAGACAGCTTTTAATGTGTTAGAAGTTATATGCACAAAAACTAATGTTAGGACTGCAATGATCAAGATTGTCAGTTTACAGCTTTCTGAGTCCAGTAATGTTGAAATAGTGTTTCTGTTCAAATGAAGTGAAATCAAGCCCAAATCTGCTCAAAAGCTTTTCTCTCTATTAGATAAAGCTGTTTCATTCAGTATTCAGTGCAAATCTTGCCAAACTGAAACAAGCTTATGTCTTATGAAGTACAATGTTTTCTCTCTATTAGAGAAAGCTGAAACATGCTTATGTCTTATGAAATAAAATGTTTTCTGCAATGCTGTAAGACAGTTTTTAATGTGTTAGAAGTTATATACACAAAAACTAATGTTAGGACTGCAATGATCAAGATTGTCAGTTTACAGCTTTCTGAGTCCAGTAATGCTGAAATAGTGTTTCTGTTCAAATGAAGTGAAATCAAGCCCAAATCTGCTCAAAAGCTTTTCTCTCTATTAGATAAAGCTGTTTCATTCAGTATTCAGTGCAAATCTTGCCAAACTGAAACAAGCTTATGTCTTATGAAGTACAATGTTTTCTGCAATGCTGTAAGACAGCTTTTAATGTGTTAGAAGTTATATGCACAAAAACTTATGTTAGGACTTCAATGATCAAGATTGTCAGTTTACAGCTTTCTGAGTCCAGTAATGCTGAAATAGTGTTTCTGTTGAAATGAAGTGAAATCAAGCCCAAATCTGCTCAAAAGCTTTTCTCTCTATTAGATAAAGCTGTTTCATTCAGTATTCAGTGCAAATCTTGCCAAACTGAAACAAGCTTATGCCTTATGAAGTACAATGTTTTCTGCAATGCTGTAAGACAGTTTTTAATGTGTTAGAAGTTATATGCACAAAAACTAATGTTAGGACTTCAATGATCAAGATTGTCAGTTTACAGCTTTCTGAGTCCAGTAATGCTGAAATAGTGTTTCTGTTCAAATGAAGTGAAATCAAGCCCAAATCTGCTCAAAAGCTTTTCTCTCTATTAGAGAAAGCTGTTTCATTCAGTATTCAGTGCAAATCTTGCCAAACTGAAACATGCTTATGTCTTATGAAATAAAATGTTTTCTGCAATGCTGTAAGACAGTTTTTAATGTGTTAGAAGTTATATACACAAAAACTAATGTTAGGACTGCAATGATCAAGATTGTCAGTTTACAGCTTTCTGAGTCCAGTAATGTTGAAATAGTGTTTCTGTTCAAATGAAGTGAAATCAAGCCCAAATCTGCTCAAAAGCTTTTCTCTCTATTAGAGAAAGCTGTTTCATTCAATATTCAGTGCAAATCTTGCCAAACTGAAACAAGCGTATGCCTTATGAAGTACAATGTTTTCTGCAATGCTGTAAGACAGTTTTTAATGTGTTAGAAGTTATATGCACAAAAACTAATGTTAGGACTGCAATGATCAAGATTGTCAGTTTACAGCTTTCTGAGTCCAGTAATGTTGAAATAGTGTTTCTGTTCAAATGAAGTGAAATCAAGCCCAAATCTGCTCAAAAGCTTTTCTCTCTATTAGATAAAGCTGTTTCATTCAGTATTCAGTGCAAATCTTGCCAAACTGAAACAAGCTTATGCCTTATGAAGTACAATGTTTTCTGCAATGCTGTAAGACAGTTTTTAATGTGTTAGAAGTTATATGCACAAAAACTAATGTTAGGACTTCAATGATCAAGATTGTCAGTTTACAGCTTTCTGAGTCCAGTAATGCTGAAATAGTGTTTCTGTTCAAATGAAGTGAAATCAAGCCCAAATCTGCTCAAAAGCTTTTCTCTCTATTAGAGAAAGCTGTTTCATTCAGTATTCAGTGCAAATCTTGCCAAACTGAAACATGCTTATGTCTTATGAAATAAAATGTTTTCTGCAATGCTGTAAGACAGTTTTTAATGTGTTAGAAGTTATATACACAAAAACTAATGTTAGGACTGCAATGATCAAGATTGTCAGTTTACAGCTTTCTGAGTCCAGTAATGTTGAAATAGTGTTTCTGTTCAAATGAAGTGAAATCAAGCCCAAATCTGCTCAAAAGCTTTTCTCTCTATTAGAGAAAGCTGTTTCATTCAATATTCAGTGCAAATCTTGCCAAACTGAAACAAGCGTATGCCTTATGAAGTACAATGTTTTCTGCAATGCTGTAAGACAGTTTTTAATGTGTTAGAAGTTATATGCACAAAAACTAATGTTAGGACTGCAATGATCAAGATTGTCAGTTTACAGCTTTCTGAGTCCAGTAATGTTGAAATAGTGTTTCTGTTCAAATGAAGTGAAATCAAGCCCAAATCTGCTCAAAAGCTTTTCTCTCTATTAGATAAAGCTGTTTCATTCAGTATTCAGTGCAAATCTTGCCAAACTGAAACAAGCTTATGTCTTATGAAGTACAATGTTTTCTGCAATGCTGTAAGACAGTTTTTAATGTGTTAGAAGTTATATGCACAAAAACTTATGTTAGGACTTCAATGATCAAGATTGTCAGTTTACAGCTTTCTGAGTCCAGTAATGCTGAAATAGTGTTTCTGTTGAAATGAAGTGAAATCAAGCCCAAATCTGCTCAAAAGCTTTTCTCTCTATTAGATAAAGCTGTTTCATTCAGTATTCAGTGCAAATCTTGCCAAACTGAAACAAGCTTATGTCTTATGAAGTACAATGCTTTCTGCAATGCTGTAAGACAGTTTTTAATGTGTTTAGAAGTTATATGCACAAAAACTAATGTTAGGACTTCAATGATCAAGATTGTCAGTTTACAGCTTTCTGAGTCCAGTAATGCTGAAATAGTGTTTCTGTTGAAATGAAGTGAAATCAAGCCCAAATCTGCTCAAAAGCTTTTCTCTCTATTAGATAAAGCTGTTTCATTCAGTATTCAGTGCAAATCTTGCCAAACTGAAACAAGCTTATGTCTTATGAAGTACAATGTTTTCTGCAATGCTGTAAGACAGCTTTTAATGTGTTAGAAGTTATATGCACAAAAACTTATGTTAGGACTTCAATGATCAAGATTGTCAGTTTACAGCTTTCTGAGTCCAGTAATGCTGAAATAGTGTTTCTGTTGAAATGAAGTGAAATCAAGCCCAAATCTGCTCAAAAGCTTTTCTCTCTATTAGATAAAGCTGTTTCATTCAGTATTCAGTGCAAATCTTGCCAAACTGAAACAAGCTTATGCCTTATGAAGTACAATGTTTTCTGCAATGCTGTAAGACAGTTTTTAATGTGTTAGAAGTTATATGCACAAAAACTAATGTTAGGACTTCAATGATCAAGATTGTCAGTTTACAGCTTTCTGAGTCCAGTAATGCTGAAATAGTGTTTCTGTTCAAATGAAGTGAAATCAAGCCCAAATCTGCTCAAAAGCTTTTCTCTCTATTAGAGAAAGCTGTTTCATTCAGTATTCAGTGCAAATCTTGCCAAACTGAAACAAGCTTATGTCTTATGAAGTACAATGCTTTCTGCAATGCTGTAAGACAGTTTTTAATGTGTTTAGAAGTTATATGCACAAAAACTAATGTTAGGACTTCAATGATCAAGATTGTCAGTTTACAGCTTTCTGAGTCCAGTAATGCTGAAATAGTGTTTCTGTTGAAATGAAGTGAAATCAAGCCCAAATCTGCTCAAAAGCTTTTCTCTCTATTAGATAAAGCTGTTTCATTCAGTATTCAGTGCAAATCTTGCCAAACTGAAACAAGCTTATGTCTTATGAAGTACAATGTTTTCTGCAATGCTGTAAGACAGCTTTTAATGTGTTAGAAGTTATATGCACAAAAACTTATGTTAGGACTTCAATGATCAAGATTGTCAGTTTACAGCTTTCTGAGTCCAGTAATGCTGAAATAGTGTTTCTGTTGAAATGAAGTGAAATCAAGCCCAAATCTGCTCAAAAGCTTTTCTCTCTATTAGATAAAGCTGTTTCATTCAGTATTCAGTGCAAATCTTGCCAAACTGAAACAAGCTTATGCCTTATGAAGTACAATGTTTTCTGCAATGCTGTAAGACAGTTTTTAATGTGTTAGAAGTTATATGCACAAAAACTAATGTTAGGACTTCAATGATCAAGATTGTCAGTTTACAGCTTTCTGAGTCCAGTAATGCTGAAATAGTGTTTCTGTTCAAATGAAGTGAAATCAAGCCCAAATCTGCTCAAAAGCTTTTCTCTCTATTAGAGAAAGCTGTTTCATTCAGTATTCAGTGCAAATCTTGCCAAACTGAAACATGCTTATGTCTTATGAAATAAAATGTTTTCTGCAATGCTGTAAGACAGTTTTTAATGTGTTAGAAGTTATATACACAAAAACTAATGTTAGGACTGCAATGATCAAGATTGTCAGTTTACAGCTTTCTGAGTCCAGTAATGTTGAAATAGTGTTTCTGTTCAAATGAAGTGAAATCAAGCCCAAATCTGCTCAAAAGCTTTTCTCTCTATTAGAGAAAGCTGTTTCATTCAATATTCAGTGCAAATCTTGCCAAACTGAAACAAGCGTATGCCTTATGAAGTACAATGTTTTCTGCAATGCTGTAAGACAGTTTTTAATGTGTTAGAAGTTATATGCACAAAAACTAATGTTAGGACTGCAATGATCAAGATTGTCAGTTTACAGCTTTCTGAGTCCAGTAATGTTGAAATAGTGTTTCTGTTCAAATGAAGTGAAATCAAGCCCAAATCTGCTCAAAAGCTTTTCTCTCTATTAGATAAAGCTGTTTCATTCAGTATTCAGTGCAAATCTTGCCAAACTGAAACAAGCTTATGTCTTATGAAGTACAATGTTTTCTGCAATGCTGTAAGACAGTTTTTAATGTGTTAGAAGTTATATGCACAAAAACTTATGTTAGGACTTCAATGATCAAGATTGTCAGTTTACAGCTTTCTGAGTCCAGTAATGCTGAAATAGTGTTTCTGTTGAAATGAAGTGAAATCAAGCCCAAATCTGCTCAAAAGCTTTTCTCTCTATTAGATAAAGCTGTTTCATTCAGTATTCAGTGCAAATCTTGCCAAACTGAAACAAGCTTATGTCTTATGAAGTACAATGCTTTCTGCAATGCTGTAAGACAGTTTTTAATGTGTTTAGAAGTTATATGCACAAAAACTAATGTTAGGACTTCAATGATCAAGATTGTCAGTTTACAGCTTTCTGAGCCCAGTAATGCTGAAATAGTGTTTCTGTTGAAATGAAGTGAAATCAAGCCCAAATCTGCTCAAAAGCTTTTCTCTCTATTAGATAAAGCTGTTTCATTCAGTATTCAGTGCAAATCTTGCCAAACTGAAACAAGCTTATGTCTTATGAAGTACAATGTTTTCTGCAATGCTGTAAGACAGCTTTTAATGTGTTAGAAGTTATATGCACAAAAACTTATGTTAGGACTTCAATGATCAAGATTGTCAGTTTACAGCTTTCTGAGTCCAGTAATGCTGAAATAGTGTTTCTGTTGAAATGAAGTGAAATCAAGCCCAAATCTGCTCAAAAGCTTTTCTCTCTATTAGAGAAAGCTGTTTCATTCAATATTCAGTGCAAATCTTGCCAAACTGAAACAAGCTTATGCCTTATGAAGTACAATGTTTTCTGCAATGCTATAAGACAGTTTTTAATGTGTTAGAAGTTATATGCACAAAAACTAATGTTAGGACTGCAATGATCAAGATTGTCAGTTTACAGCTTTCTGAGTCCAGTAATGTTGAAATAGTGTTTCTGTTCAAATGAAGTGAAATCAAGCCCAAATCTGCTCAAAAGCTTTTCTCTCTATTAGATAAAGCTGTTTCATTCAGTATTCAGTGCAAATCTTGCCAAACTGAAACAAGCTTATGTCTTATGAAGTACAATGTTTTCTGCAATGCTGTAAGACAGTTTTTAATGTGTTAGAAGTTATATGCACAAAAACTTATGTTAGGACTTCAATGATCAAGATTGTCAGTTTACAGCTTTCTGAGTCCAGTAATGCTGAAATAGTGTTTCTGTTGAAATGAAGTGAAATCAAGCCCAAATCTGCTCAAAAGCTTTTCTCTCTATTAGATAAAGCTGTTTCATTCAGTATTCAGTGCAAATCTTGCCAAACTGAAACAAGCTTATGTCTTATGAAGTACAATGCTTTCTGCAATGCTGTAAGACAGTTTTTAATGTGTTTAGAAGTTATATGCACAAAAACTAATGTTAGGACTTCAATGATCAAGATTGTCAGTTTACAGCTTTCTGAGTCCAGTAATGCTGAAATAGTGTTTCTGTTGAAATGAAGTGAAATCAAGCCCAAATCTGCTCAAAAGCTTTTCTCTCTATTAGATAAAGCTGTTTCATTCAGTATTCAGTGCAAATCTTGCCAAACTGAAACAAGCTTATGTCTTATGAAGTACAATGTTTTCTGCAATGCTGTAAGACAGCTTTTAATGTGTTAGAAGTTATATGCACAAAAACTTATGTTAGGACTTCAATGATCAAGATTGTCAGTTTACAGCTTTCTGAGTCCAGTAATGCTGAAATAGTGTTTCTGTTGAAATGAAGTGAAATCAAGCCCAAATCTGCTCAAAATCTTTTCTCTCTATTAGATAAAGCTGTTTCATTCAGTATTCAGTGCAAATCTTGCCAAACTGAAACAAGCTTATGTCTTATGAAGTACAATGTTTTCTGCAATGCTGTAAGACAGCTTTTAATGTGTTAGAAGTTATATGCACAAAAACTTATGTTAGGACTTCAATGATCAAGATTGTCAGTTTACAGCTTTCTGAGTCCAGTAATGCTGAAATAGTGTTTCTGTTGAAATGAAGTGAAATCAAGCCCAAATCTGCTCAAAAGCTTTTCTCTCTATTAGAGAAAGCTGTTTCATTCAATATTCAGTGCAAATCTTGCCAAACTGAAACAAGCTTATGCCTTATGAAGTACAATGTTTTCTGCAATGCTATAAGACAGTTTTTAATGTGTTAGAAGTTATATGCACAAAAACTAATGTTAGGACTGCAATGATCAAGATTGTCAGTTTACAGCTTTCTGAGTCCAGTAATGTTGAAATAGTGTTTCTGTTCAAATGAAGTGAAATCAAGCCCAAATCTGCTCAAAAGCTTTTCTCTCTATTAGATAAAGCTGTTTCATTCAGTATTCAGTGCAAATCTTGCCAAACTGAAACAAGCTTATGTCTTATGAAGTACAATGTTTTCTGCAATGCTGTAAGACAGTTTTTAATGTGTTAGAAGTTATATGCACAAAAACTTATGTTAGGACTTCAATGATCAAGATTGTCAGTTTACAGCTTTCTGAGTCCAGTAATGCTGAAATAGTGTTTCTGTTGAAATGAAGTGAAATCAAGCCCAAATCTGCTCAAAAGCTT
The DNA here is from genome assembly GCF_023724105.1 of Carassius gibelio. Taxonomy (NCBI): domain Eukaryota; kingdom Metazoa; phylum Chordata; class Actinopteri; order Cypriniformes; family Cyprinidae; genus Carassius; species Carassius gibelio. The sequence goes on from NC_068392.1 coordinate 23,604,606, forward strand.
TTCTCTCTATTAGATAAAGCTGTTTCATTCAGTATTCAGTGCAAATCTTGCCAAACTGAAACAAGCTTATGTCTTATGAAGTACAATGCTTTCTGCAATGCTGTAAGACAGTTTTTAATGTGTTTAGAAGTTATATGCACAAAAACTAATGTTAGGACTTCAATGATCAAGATTGTCAGTTTACAGCTTTCTGAGTCCAGTAATGCTGAAATAGTGTTTCTGTTGAAATGAAGTGAAATCAAGCCCAAATCTGCTCAAAAGCTTTTCTCTCTATTAGATAAAGCTGTTTCATTCAGTATTCAGTGCAAATCTTGCCAAACTGAAACAAGCTTATGTCTTATGAAGTACAATGTTTTCTGCAATGCTGTAAGACAGCTTTTAATGTGTTAGAAGTTATATGCACAAAAACTTATGTTAGGACTTCAATGATCAAGATTGTCAGTTTACAGCTTTCTGAGTCCAGTAATGCTGAAATAGTGTTTCTGTTGAAATGAAGTGAAATCAAGCCCAAATCTGCTCAAAAGCTTTTCTCTCTATTAGATAAAGCTGTTTCATTCAGTATTCAGTGCAAATCTTGCCAAACTGAAACAAGCTTATGTCTTATGAAGTACAATGTTTTCTGCAATGCTATAAGACAGTTTTTAATGTGTTAGAAGTTATATGCACAAAAACTAATGTTAGGACTGCAATGATCAAGATTGTCAGTTTACAGCTTTCTGAGTCCAGTAATGCTGAAATAGTGTTTCTGTTCAAATGAAGTGAAATCAAGCCCAAATCTGCTCAAAAGCTTTTCTCTCTATTAGATAAAGCTGTTTCATTCAGTATTCAGTGCAAATCTTGCCAAACTGAAACAAGCTTATGCCTTATGAAGTACAATGTTTTCTGCAATGCTGTAAGACAGTTTTTAATGTGTTAGAAGTTATATGCACAAAAACTAATGTTAGGACTGCAATGATCAAGATTGTCAGTTTACAGCTTTCTGAGTCCAGTAATGTTGAAATAGTGTTTCTGTTCAAATGAAGTGAAATCAAGCCCAAATCTGCTCAAAAGCTTTTCTCTCTATTAGATAAAGCTGTTTCATTCAGTATTCAGTGCAAATCTTGCCAAACTGAAACAAGCTTATGTCTTATGAAGTACAATGTTTTCTCTCTATTAGAGAAAGCTGAAACATGCTTATGTCTTATGAAATAAAATGTTTTCTGCAATGCTGTAAGACAGTTTTTAATGTGTTAGAAGTTATATGCACAAAAACTAATGTTAGGACTTCAATGATCAAGATTGTCAGTTTACAGCTTTCTGAGTCCAGTAATGCTGAAATAGTGTTTCTGTTCAAATGAAGTGAAATCAAGCCCAAATCTGCTCAAAAGCTTTTCTCTCTATTAGATAAAGCTGTTTCATTCAGTATTCAGTGCAAATCTTGCCAAACTGAAACAAGCTTATGCCTTATGAAGTACAATGTTTTCTGCAATGCTGTAAGACAGTTTTTAATGTGTTAGAAGTTATATGCACAAAAACTTATGTTAGGACTTCAATGATCAAGATTGTCAGTTTACAGCTTTCTGAGTCCAGTAATGCTGAAATAGTGTTTCTGTTCAAATGAAGTGAAATCAAGCCCAAATCTGCTCAAAAGCTTTTCTCTCTAATAGAGAATGCGGTTTCATTGAGTATTCAGTGCAAATCTTGCCAAACTGAAACAAGCTTATGTCTTATGAAATGAAATGTTTTTTGCAATGCTGTAAGACAGTTTTTAATGTGTTAGAAGTTATATACACAAAAACTAATGTTAGAACTTCAATGATCAAGATTGTCAGTTTACAGCTTTCTGAGTCCAGTAATGTTGAAATAGTGTTTCTGTTCAAATGAAGTGAAATCAAGCCCAAATCTGCTCAAAAGCTTTTCTCTCTATTAGAGAAAGCTGTTTCATTCAATATTCATTGCAAATCTTGCCAAACTGAAACAAGCTTATGCCTTATGAAGTACAATGTTTTCTGCAATGCTATAAGACAGTTTTTAATGTGTTAGAAGTTATATGCACAAAAACTAATGTTAGGACTGCAATGATCAAGATTGTCAGTTTACAGCTTTCTGAGTCCAGTAATGTTGAAATAGTGTTTCTGTTCAAATGAAGTGAAATCAAGCCCAAATCTGCTCAAAAGCTTTTCTCTCTATTAGATAAAGCTGTTTCATTCAGTATTCAGTGCAAATCTTGCCAAACTGAAACAAGCTTATGTCTTATGAAGTACAATGTTTTCTGCAATGCTGTAAGACAGTTTTTAATGTGTTAGAAGTTATATGCACAAAAACTTATGTTAGGACTTCAATGATCAAGATTGTCAGTTTACAGCTTTCTGAGTCCAGTAATGCTGAAATAGTGTTTCTGTTGAAATGAAGTGAAATCAAGCCCAAATCTGCTCAAAAGCTTTTCTCTCTATTAGATAAAGCTGTTTCATTCAGTATTCAGTGCAAATCTTGCCAAACTGAAACAAGCTTATGTCTTATGAAGTACAATGCTTTCTGCAATGCTGTAAGACAGTTTTTAATGTGTTTAGAAGTTATATGCACAAAAACTAATGTTAGGACTTCAATGATCAAGATTGTCAGTTTACAGCTTTCTGAGTCCAGTAATGCTGAAATAGTGTTTCTGTTGAAATGAAGTGAAATCAAGCCCAAATCTGCTCAAAAGCTTTTCTCTCTATTAGATAAAGCTGTTTCATTCAGTATTCAGTGCAAATCTTGCCAAACTGAAACAAGCTTATGTCTTATGAAGTACAATGTTTTCTGCAATGCTGTAAGACAGCTTTTAATGTGTTAGAAGTTATATGCACAAAAACTAATGTTAGGACTGCAATGATCAAGATTGTCAGTTTACAGCTTTCTGAGTCCAGTAATGTTGAAATAGTGTTTCTGTTCAAATGAAGTGAAATCAAGCCCAAATCTGCTCAAAAGCTTTTCTCTCTATTAGATAAAGCTGTTTCATTCAGTATTCAGTGCAAATCTTGCCAAACTGAAACAAGCTTATGTCTTATGAAGTACAATGTTTTCTCTCTATTAGAGAAAGCTGAAACATGCTTATGTCTTATGAAATAAAATGTTTTCTGCAATGCTGTAAGACAGTTTTTAATGTGTTAGAAGTTATATACACAAAAACTAATGTTAGGACTGCAATGATCAAGATTGTCAGTTTACAGCTTTCTGAGTCCAGTAATGTTGAAATAGTGTTTCTGTTCAAATGAAGTGAAATCAAGCCCAAATCTGCTCAAAAGCTTTTCTCTCTATTAGATAAAACTGTTTCATTCAGTATTCAGTGCAAATCTTGCCAAACTGAAACAAGCTTATGCCTTATGAAGTACAATGTTTTCTGCAATGCTGTAAGACAGTTTTTAATGTGTTAGAAGTTATATGCACAAAAACTAATGTTAGGACTTCAATGATCAAGATTGTCAGTTTACAGCTTTCTGAGTCCAGTAATGCTGAAATAGTGTTTCTGTTCAAATGAAGTGAAATCAAGCCCAAATCTGCTCAAAAGCTTTTCTCTCTATTAGATAAAGCTGTTTCATTCAGTATTCAGTGCAAATCTTGCCAAACTGAAACAAGCTTATGCCTTATGAAGTACAATGTTTTCTGCAATGCTGTAAGACAGTTTTTAATGTGTTAGAAGTTATATGCACAAAAACTTATGTTAGGACTTCAATGATCAAGATTGTCAGTTTACAGCTTTCTGAGTCCAGTAATGCTGAAATAGTGTTTCTGTTCAAATGAAGTGAAATCAAGCCCAAATCTGCTCAAAAGCTTTTCTCTCTAATAGAGAATGCGGTTTCATTGAGTATTCAGTGCAAATCTTGCCAAACTGAAACAAGCTTATGTCTTATGAAATGAAATGTTTTTTGCAATGCTGTAAGACAGTTTTTAATGTGTTAGAAGTTATATACACAAAAACTAATGTTAGAACTTCAATGATCAAGATTGTCAGTTTACAGCTTTCTGAGTCCAGTAATGTTGAAATAGTGTTTCTGTTCAAATGAAGTGAAATCAAGCCCAAATCTGCTCAAAAGCTTTTCTCTCTATTAGATAAAGCTGTTTCATTCAGTATTCAGTGCAAATCTTGCCAAACTGAAACAAGCTTATGCCTTATGAAGTACAATGTTTTCTGCAATGCTGTAAGACAGTTTTTAATGTGTTAGAAGTTATATGCACAAAAACTTATGTTAGGACTTCAATGATCAAGATTGTCAGTTTACAGCTTTCTGAGTCCAGTAATGCTGAAATAGTGTTTCTGTTGAAATGAAGTGAAATCAAGCCCAAATCTGCTCAAAAGCTTTTCTCTCTATTAGATAAAGCTGTTTCATTCAGTATTCAGTGCAAATCTTGCCAAACTGAAACAAGCTTATGTCTTATGAAGTACAATGCTTTCTGCAATGCTGTAAGACAGTTTTTAATGTGTTTAGAAGTTATATGCACAAAAACTAATGTTAGGACTTCAATGATCAAGATTGTCAGTTTACAGCTTTCTGAGTCCAGTAATGCTGAAATAGTGTTTCTGTTGAAATGAAGTGAAATCAAGCCCAAATCTGCTCAAAAGCTTTTCTCTCTATTAGATAAAGCTGTTTCATTCAGTATTCAGTGCAAATCTTGCCAAACTGAAACAAGCTTATGTCTTATGAAGTACAATGTTTTCTGCAATGCTGTAAGACAGCTTTTAATGTGTTAGAAGTTATATGCACAAAAACTTATGTTAGGACTTCAATGATCAAGATTGTCAGTTTACAGCTTTCTGAGTCCAGTAATGCTGAAATAGTGTTTCTGTTGAAATGAAGTGAAATCAAGCCCAAATCTGCTCAAAAGCTTTTCTCTCTATTAGAGAAAGCTGTTTCATTCAATATTCAGTGCAAATCTTGCCAAACTGAAACAAGCTTATGCCTTATGAAGTACAATGTTTTCTGCAATGCTATAAGACAGTTTTTAATGTGTTAGAAGTTATATGCACAAAAACTAATGTTAGGACTGCAATGATCAAGATTGTCAGTTTACAGCTTTCTGAGTCCAGTAATGTTGAAATAGTGTTTCTGTTCAAATGAAGTGAAATCAAGCCCAAATCTGCTCAAAAGCTTTTCTCTCTATTAGATAAAGCTGTTTCATTCAGTATTCAGTGCAAATCTTGCCAAACTGAAACAAGCTTATGTCTTATGAAGTACAATGTTTTCTGCAATGCTGTAAGACAGTTTTTAATGTGTTAGAAGTTATATGCACAAAAACTTATGTTAGGACTTCAATGATCAAGATTGTCAGTTTACAGCTTTCTGAGTCCAGTAATGCTGAAATAGTGTTTCTGTTGAAATGAAGTGAAATCAAGCCCAAATCTGCTCAAAAGCTTTTCTCTCTATTAGATAAAGCTGTTTCATTCAGTATTCAGTGCAAATCTTGCCAAACTGAAACAAGCTTATGTCTTATGAAGTACAATGCTTTCTGCAATGCTGTAAGACAGTTTTTAATGTGTTTAGAAGTTATATGCACAAAAACTAATGTTAGGACTTCAATGATCAAGATTGTCAGTTTACAGCTTTCTGAGTCCAGTAATGCTGAAATAGTGTTTCTGTTGAAATGAAGTGAAATCAAGCCCAAATCTGCTCAAAAGCTTTTCTCTCTATTAGATAAAGCTGTTTCATTCAGTATTCAGTGCAAATCTTGCCAAACTGAAACAAGCTTATGTCTTATGAAGTACAATGTTTTCTGCAATGCTGTAAGACAGCTTTTAATGTGTTAGAAGTTATATGCACAAAAACTTATGTTAGGACTTCAATGATCAAGATTGTCAGTTTACAGCTTTCTGAGTCCAGTAATGCTGAAATAGTGTTTCTGTTCAAATGAAGTGAAATCAAGCCCAAATCTGCTCAAAAGCTTTTCTCTCTATTAGATAAAGCTGTTTCATTCAGTATTCAGTGCAAATCTTGCCAAACTGAAACAAGCTTATGTCTTATGAAGTACAATGTTTTCTGCAATGCTATAAGACAGTTTTTAATGTGTTAGAAGTTATATGCACAAAAACTAATGTTAGGACTGCAATGATCAAGATTGTCAGTTTACAGCTTTCTGAGTCCAGTAATGCTGAAATAGTGTTTCTGTTCAAATGAAGTGAAATCAAGCCCAAATCTGCTCAAAAGATTTCTCTCTATTAGATAAAGCTGTTTCATTCAGTATTCAGTGCAAATCTTGCCAAACTGAAACAAGCGTATGCCTTATGAAGTACAATGTTTTCTGCAATGCTGTAAGACAGTTTTTAATGTGTTAGAAGTTATATGCACAAAAACTAATGTTAGGACTGCAATGATCAAGATTGTCAGTTTACAGCTTTCTGAGTCCAGTAATGTTGAAATAGTGTTTCTGTTCAAATGAAGTGAAATCAAGCCCAAATCTGCTCAAAAGCTTTTCTCTCTATTAGATAAAGCTGTTTCATTCAGTATTCAGTGCAAATCTTGCCAAACTGAAACAAGCTTATGTCTTATGAAGTACAATGTTTTCTCTCTATTAGAGAAAGCTGAAACATGCTTATGTCTTATGAAATAAAATGTTTTCTGCAATGCTGTAAGACAGTTTTTAATGTGTTAGAAGTTATATACACAAAAACTAATGTTAGGACTGCAATGATCAAGATTGTCAGTTTACAGCTTTCTGAGTCCAGTAATGTTGAAATAGTGTTTCTGTTCAAATGAAGTGAAATCAAGCCCAAATCTGCTCAAAAGCTTTTCTCTCTATTAGATAAAATTGTTTCATTCAGTATTCAGTGCAAATCTTGCCAAACTGAAACAAGCTTATGCCTTATGAAGTACAATGTTTTCTGCAATGCTGTAAGACAGTTTTTAATGTGTTAGAAGTTATATGCACAAAAACTAATGTTAGGACTTCAATGATCAAGATTGTCAGTTTACAGCTTTCTGAGTCCAGTAATGCTGAAATAGTGTTTCTGTTCAAATGAAGTGAAATCAAGCCCAAATCTGCTCAAAAGCTTTTCTCTCTATTAGATAAAGCTGTTTCATTCAGTATTCAGTGCAAATCTTGCCAAACTGAAACAAGCTTATGCCTTATGAAGTACAATGTTTTCTGCAATGCTGTAAGACAGTTTTTAATGTGTTAGAAGTTATATGCACAAAAACTTATGTTAGGACTTCAATGATCAAGATTGTCAGTTTACAGCTTTCTGAGTCCAGTAATGCTGAAATAGTGTTTCTGTTCAAATGAAGTGAAATCAAGCCCAAATCTGCTCAAAAGCTTTTCTCTCTAATAGAGAATGCGGTTTCATTGAGTATTCAGTGCAAATCTTGCCAAACTGAAACAAGCTTATGTCTTATGAAATGAAATGTTTTTTGCAATGCTGTAAGACAGTTTTTAATGTGTTAGAAGTTATATACACAAAAACTAATGTTAGAACTTCAATGATCAAGATTGGCAGTTTACAGCTTTCTGAGTCCAGTAATGTTGAAATAGTGTTTCTGTTCAAATGAAGTGAAATCAAGCCCAAATCTGCTCAAAAGCTTTTCTCTCTATTAGAGAAAGCTGTTTCATTCAATATTCATTGCAAATCTTGCCAAACTGAAACAAGCTTATGCCTTATGAAGTACAATGTTTTCTGCAATGCTATAAGACAGTTTTTAATGTGTTAGAAGTTATATGCACAAAAACTAATGTTAGGACTGCAATGATCAAGATTGTCAGTTTACAGCTTTCTGAGTCCAGTAATGTTGAAATAGTGTTTCTGTTCAAATGAAGTGAAATCAAGCCCAAATCTGCTCAAAAGCTTTTCTCTCTATTAGATAAAGCTGTTTCATTCAGTATTCAGTGCAAATCTTGCCAAACTGAAACAAGCTTATGTCTTATGAAGTACAATGTTTTCTGCAATGCTGTAAGACAGTTTTTAATGTGTTAGAAGTTATATGCACAAAAACTTATGTTAGGACTTCAATGATCAAGATTGTCAGTTTACAGCTTTCTGAGTCCAGTAATGCTGAAATAGTGTTTCTGTTGAAATGAAGTGAAATCAAGCCCAAATCTGCTCAAAAGCTTTTCTCTCTATTAGATAAAGCTGTTTCATTCAGTATTCAGTGCAAATCTTGCCAAACTGAAACAAGCTTATGTCTTATGAAGTACAATGCTTTCTGCAATGCTGTAAGACAGTTTTTAATGTGTTTAGAAGTTATATGCACAAAAACTAATGTTAGGACTTCAATGATCAAGATTGTCAGTTTACAGCTTTCTGAGTCCAGTAATGCTGAAATAGTGTTTCTGTTGAAATGAAGTGAAATCAAGCCCAAATCTGCTCAAAAGCTTTTCTCTCTATTAGATAAAGCTGTTTCATTCAGTATTCAGTGCAAATCTTGCCAAACTGAAACAAGCTTATGTCTTATGAAGTACAATGTTTTCTGCAATGCTGTAAGACAGCTTTTAATGTGTTAGAAGTTATATGCACAAAAACTTATGTTAGGACTTCAATGATCAAGATTGTCAGTTTACAGCTTTCTGAGTCCAGTAATGCTGAAATAGTGTTTCTGTTGAAATGAAGTGAAATCAAGCCCAAATCTGCTCAAAAGCTTTTCTCTCTATTAGAGAAAGCTGTTTCATTCAATATTCAGTGCAAATCTTGCCAAACTGAAACAAGCTTATGCCTTATGAAGTACAATGTTTTCTGCAATGCTATAAGACAGTTTTTAATGTGTTAGAAGTTATATGCACAAAAACTAATGTTAGGACTGCAATGATCAAGATTGTCAGTTTACAGCTTTCTGAGTCCAGTAATGTTGAAATAGTGTTTCTGTTCAAATGAAGTGAAATCAAGCCCAAATCTGCTCAAAAGCTTTTCTCTCTATTAGATAAAGCTGTTTCATTCAGTATTCAGTGCAAATCTTGCCAAACTGAAACAAGCTTATGTCTTATGAAGTACAATGTTTTCTGCAATGCTGTAAGACAGTTTTTAATGTGTTAGAAGTTATATGCACAAAAACTTATGTTAGGACTTCAATGATCAAGATTGTCAGTTTACAGCTTTCTGAGTCCAGTAATGCTGAAATAGTGTTTCTGTTGAAATGAAGTGAAATCAAGCCCAAATCTGCTCAAAAGCTTTTCTCTCTATTAGATAAAGCTGTTTCATTCAGTATTCAGTGCAAATCTTGCCAAACTGAAACAAGCTTATGTCTTATGAAGTACAATGCTTTCTGCAATGCTGTAAGACAGTTTTTAATGTGTTTAGAAGTTATATGCACAAAAACTAATGTTAGGACTTCAATGATCAAGATTGTCAGTTTACAGCTTTCTGAGTCCAGTAATGCTGAAATAGTGTTTCTGTTGAAATGAAGTGAAATCAAGCCCAAATCTGCTCAAAAGCTTTTCTCTCTATTAGATAAAGCTGTTTCATTCAGTATTCAGTGCAAATCTTGCCAAACTGAAACAAGCTTATGTCTTATGAAGTACAATGTTTTCTGCAATGCTGTAAGACAGCTTTTAATGTGTTAGAAGTTATATGCACAAAAACTAATGTTAGGACTTCAATGATCAAGATTGTCAGTTTACAGCTTTCTGAGTCCAGTAATGCTGAAATAGTGTTTCTGTTCAAATGAAGTGAAATCAAGCCCAAATCTGCTCAAAAGCTTTTCTCTCTATTAGATAAAGCTGTTTCATTCAGTATTCAGTGCAAATCTTGCCAAACTGAAACAAGCTTATGTCTTATGAAGTACAATGTTTTCTGCAATGCTATAAGACAGTTTTTAATGTGTTAGAAGTTATATGCACAAAAACTAATGTTAGGACTGCAATGATCAAGATTGTCAGTTTACAGCTTTCTGAGTCCAGTAATGCTGAAATAGTGTTTCTGTTCAAATGAAGTGAAATCAAGCCCAAATCTGCTCAAAAGATTTCTCTCTATTAGATAAAGCTGTTTCATTCAGTATTCAGTGCAAATCTTGCCAAACTGAAACAAGCGTATGCCTTATGAAGTACAATGTTTTCTGCAATGCTGTAAGACAGTTTTTAATGTGTTAGAAGTTATATGCACAAAAACTAATGTTAGGACTGCAATGATCAAGATTGTCAGTTTACAGCTTTCTGAGTCCAGTAATGTTGAAATAGTGTTTCTGTTCAAATGAAGTGAAATCAAGCCCAAATCTGCTCAAAAGCTTTTCTCTCTATTAGATAAAGCTGTTTCATTCAGTATTCAGTGCAAATCTTGCCAAACTGAAACAAGCTTATGTCTTATGAAGTACAATGTTTTCTCTCTATTAGAGAAAGCTGAAACATGCTTATGTCTTATGAAATAAAATGTTTTCTGCAATGCTGTAAGACAGTTTTTAATGTGTTAGAAGTTATATACACAAAAACTAATGTTAGGACTGCAATGATCAAGATTGTCAGTTTACAGCTTTCTGAGTCCAGTAATGTTGAAATAGTGTTTCTGTTCAAATGAAGTGAAATCAAGCCCAAATCTGCTCAAAAGCTTTTCTCTCTATTAGATAAAATTGTTTCATTCAGTATTCAGTGCAAATCTTGCCAAACTGAAACAAGCTTATGCCTTATGAAGTACAATGTTTTCTGCAATGCTGTAAGACAGTTTTTAATGTGTTAGAAGTTATATGCACAAAAACTAATGTTAGGACTTCAATGATCAAGATTGTCAGTTTACAGCTTTCTGAGTCCAGTAATGCTGAAATAGTGTTTCTGTTCAAATGAAGTGAAATCAAGCCCAAATCTGCTCAAAAGCTTTTCTCTCTATTAGATAAAGCTGTTTCATTCAGTATTCAGTGCAAATCTTGCCAAACTGAAACAAGCTTATGCCTTATGAAGTACAATGTTTTCTGCAATGCTGTAAGACAGTTTTTAATGTGTTAGAAGTTATATGCACAAAAACTTATGTTAGGACTTCAATGATCAAGATTGTCAGTTTACAGCTTTCTGAGTCCAGTAATGCTGAAATAGTGTTTCTGTTCAAATGAAGTGAAATCAAGCCCAAATCTGCTCAAAAGCTTTTCTCTCTAATAGAGAATGCGGTTTCATTGAGTATTCAGTGCAAATCTTGCCAAACTGAAACAAGCTTATGTCTTATGAAATGAAATGTTTTTTGCAATGCTGTAAGACAGTTTTTAATGTGTTAGAAGTTATATACACAAAAACTAATGTTAGAACTTCAATGATCAAGATTGGCAGTTTACAGCTTTCTGAGTCCAGTAATGTTGAAATAGTGTTTCTGTTCAAATGAAGTGAAATCAAGCCCAAATCTGCTCAAAAGCTTTTCTCTCTATTAGAGAAAGCTGTTTCATTCAATATTCATTGCAAATCTTGCCAAACTGAAACAAGCTTATGCCTTATGAAGTACAATGTTTTCTGCAATGCTATAAGACAGTTTTTAATGTGTTAGAAGTTATATGCACAAAAACTAATGTTAGGACTGCAATGATCAAGATTGTCAGTTTACAGCTTTCTGAGTCCAGTAATGTTGAAATAGTGTTTCTGTTCAAATGAAGTGAAATCAAGCCCAAATCTGCTCAAAAGCTTTTCTCTCTATTAGATAAAGCTGTTTCATTCAGTATTCAGTGCAAATCTTGCCAAACTGAAACAAGCTTATGTCTTATGAAGTACAATGTTTTCTGCAATGCTGTAAGACAGTTTTTAATGTGTTAGAAGTTATATGCACAAAAACTTATGTTAGGACTTCAATGATCAAGATTGTCAGTTTACAGCTTTCTGAGTCCAGTAATGCTGAAATAGTGTTTCTGTTGAAATGAAGTGAAATCAAGCCCAAATCTGCTCAAAAGCTTTTCTCTCTATTAGATAAAGCTGTTTCATTCAGTATTCAGTGCAAATCTTGCCAAACTGAAACAAGCTTATGTCTTATGAAGTACAATGCTTTCTGCAATGCTGTAAGACAGTTTTTAATGTGTTTAGAAGTTATATGCACAAAAACTAATGTTAGGACTTCAATGATCAAGATTGTCAGTTTACAGCTTTCTGAGTCCAGTAATGCTGAAATAGTGTTTCTGTTGAAATGAAGTGAAATCAAGCCCAAATCTGCTCAAAAGCTTTTCTCTCTATTAGATAAAGCTGTTTCATTCAGTATTCAGTGCAAATCTTGCCAAACTGAAACAAGCTTATGTCTTATGAAGTACAATGTTTTCTGCAATGCTGTAAGACAGCTTTTAATGTGTTAGAAGTTATATGCACAAAAACTTATGTTAGGACTTCAATGATCAAGATTGTCAGTTTACAGCTTTCTGAGTCCAGTAATGCTGAAATAGTGTTTCTGTTGAAATGAAGTGAAATCAAGCCCAAATCTGCTCAAAAGCTTTTCTCTCTATTAGAGAAAGCTGTTTCATTCAATATTCAGTGCAAATCTTGCCAAACTGAAACAAGCTTATGCCTTATGAAGTACAATGTTTTCTGCAATGCTATAAGACAGTTTTTAATGTGTTAGAAGTTATATGCACAAAAACTAATGTTAGGACTGCAATGATCAAGATTGTCAGTTTACAGCTTTCTGAGTCCAGTAATGTTGAAATAGTGTTTCTGTTCAAATGAAGTGAAATCAAGCCCAAATCTGCTCAAAAGCTTTTCTCTCTATTAGATAAAGCTGTTTCATTCAGTATTCAGTGCAAATCTTGCCAAACTGAAACAAGCTTATGTCTTATGAAGTACAATGTTTTCTGCAATGCTGTAAGACAGTTTTTAATGTGTTAGAAGTTATATGCACAAAAACTTATGTTAGGACTTCAATGATCAAGATTGTCAGTTTACAGCTTTCTGAGTCCAGTAATGCTGAAATAGTGTTTCTGTTGAAATGAAGTGAAATCAAGCCCAAATCTGCTCAAAAGCTTTTCTCTCTATTAGATAAAGCTGTTTCATTCAGTATTCAGTGCAAATCTTGCCAAACTGAAACAAGCTTATGTCTTATGAAGTACAATGCTTTCTGCAATGCTGTAAGACAGTTTTTAATGTGTTTAGAAGTTATATGCACAAAAACTAATGTTAGGACTTCAATGATCAAGATTGTCAGTTTACAGCTTTCTGAGTCCAGTAATGCTGAAATAGTGTTTCTGTTGAAATGAAGTGAAATCAAGCCCAAATCTGCTCAAAAGCTTTTCTCTCTATTAGATAAAGCTGTTTCATTCAGTATTCAGTGCAAATCTTGCCAAACTGAAACAAGCTTATGTCTTATGAAGTACAATGTTTTCTGCAATGCTGTAAGACAGCTTTTAATGTGTTAGAAGTTATATGCACAAAAACTTATGTTAGGACTTCAATGATCAAGATTGTCAGTTTACAGCTTTCTGAGTCCAGTAATGCTGAAATAGTGTTTCTGTTGAAATGAAGTGAAATCAAGCCCAAATCTGCTCAAAAGCTTTTCTCTCTATTAGATAAAGCTGTTTCATTCAGTATTCAGTGCAAATCTTGCCAAACTGAAACAAGCTTATGCCTTATGAAGTACAATGTTTTCTGCAATGCTGTAAGACAGTTTTTAATGTGTTAGAAGTTATATGCACAAAAACTAATGTTAGGACTTCAATGATCAAGATTGTCAGTTTACAGCTTTCTGAGTCCAGTAATGCTGAAATAGTGTTTCTGTTCAAATGAAGTGAAATCAAGCCCAAATCTGCTCAAAAGCTTTTCTCTCTATTAGAGAAAGCTGTTTCATTCAGTATTCAGTGCAAATCTTGCCAAACTGAAACATGCTTATGTCTTATGAAATAAAATGTTTTCTGCAATGCTGTAAGACAGTTTTTAATGTGTTAGAAGTTATATACACAAAAACTAATGTTAGGACTGCAATGATCAAGATTGTCAGTTTACAGCTTTCTGAGTCCAGTAATGCTGAAATAGTGTTTCTGTTCAAATGAAGTGAAATCAAGCCCAAATCTGCTCAAAAGCTTTTCTCTCTATTAGAGAAAGCTGTTTCATTCAGTATTCAGTGCAAATCTTGCCAAACTGAAACATGCTTATGTCTTATGAAATAAAATGTTTTCTGCAATGCTGTAAGACAGTTTTTAATGTGTTAGAAGTTATATACACAAAAACTAATGTTAGGACTGCAATGATCAAGATTGTCAGTTTACAGCTTTCTGAGTCCAGTAATGTTGAAATAGTGTTTCTGTTCAAATGAAGTGAAATCAAGCCCAAATCTGCTCAAAAGCTTTTCTCTCTATTAGAGAAAGCTGTTTCATTCAATATTCAGTGCAAATCTTGCCAAACTGAAACAAGCGTATGCCTTATGAAGTACAATGTTTTCTGCAATGCTGTAAGACAGTTTTTAATGTGTTAGAAGTTATATGCACAAAAACTAATGTTAGGACTGCAATGATCAAGATTGTCAGTTTACAGCTTTCTGAGTCCAGTAATGCTGAAATAGTGTTTCTGTTCAAATGAAGTGAAATCAAGCCCAAATCTGCTCAAAAGCTTTTCTCTCTATTAGAGAAAGCTGTTTCATTCAGTATTCAGTGCAAATCTTGCCAAACTGAAACATGCTTATGTCTTATGAAATAAAATGTTTTCTGCAATGCTGTAAGACAGTTTTTAATGTGTTAGAAGTTATATACACAAAAACTAATGTTAGGACTGCAATGATCAAGATTGTCAGTTTACAGCTTTCTGAGTCCAGTAATGTTGAAATAGTGTTTCTGTTCAAATGAAGTGAAATCAAGCCCAAATCTGCTCAAAAGCTTTTCTCTCTATTAGAGAAAGCTGTTTCATTCAATATTCAGTGCAAATCTTGCCAAACTGAAACAAGCGTATGCCTTATGAAGTACAATGTTTTCTGCAATGCTGTAAGACAGTTTTTAATGTGTTAGAAGTTATATGCACAAAAACTAATGTTAGGACTGCAATGATCAAGATTGTCAGTTTACAGCTTTCTGAGTCCAGTAATGTTGAAATAGTGTTTCTGTTCAAATGAAGTGAAATCAAGCCCAAATCTGCTCAAAAGCTTTTCTCTCTATTAGATAAAGCTGTTTCATTCAGTATTCAGTGCAAATCTTGCCAAACTGAAACAAGCTTATGTCTTATGAAGTACAATGTTTTCTGCAATGCTGTAAGACAGTTTTTAATGTGTTAGAAGTTATATGCACAAAAACTTATGTTAGGACTTCAATGATCAAGATTGTCAGTTTACAGCTTTCTGAGTCCAGTAATGCTGAAATAGTGTTTCTGTTGAAATGAAGTGAAATCAAGCCCAAATCTGCTCAAAAGCTTTTCTCTCTATTAGATAAAGCTGTTTCATTCAGTATTCAGTGCAAATCTTGCCAAACTGAAACAAGCTTATGTCTTATGAAGTACAATGCTTTCTGCAATGCTGTAAGACAGTTTTTAATGTGTTTAGAAGTTATATGCACAAAAACTAATGTTAGGACTTCAATGATCAAGATTGTCAGTTTACAGCTTTCTGAGTCCAGTAATGCTGAAATAGTGTTTCTGTTGAAATGAAGTGAAATCAAGCCCAAATCTGCTCAAAAGCTTTTCTCTCTATTAGATAAAGCTGTTTCATTCAGTATTCAGTGCAAATCTTGCCAAACTGAAACAAGCTTATGTCTTATGAAGTACAATGTTTTCTGCAATGCTGTAAGACAGCTTTTAATGTGTTAGAAGTTATATGCACAAAAACTTATGTTAGGACTTCAATGATCAAGATTGTCAGTTTACAGCTTTCTGAGTCCAGTAATGCTGAAATAGTGTTTCTGTTGAAATGAAGTGAAATCAAGCCCAAATCTGCTCAAAATCTTTTCTCTCTATTAGATAAAGCTGTTTCATTCAGTATTCAGTGCAAATCTTGCCAAACTGAAACAAGCTTATGTCTTATGAAGTACAATGTTTTCTGCAATGCTGTAAGACAGCTTTTAATGTGTTAGAAGTTATATGCACAAAAACTTATGTTAGGACTTCAATGATCAAGATTGTCAGTTTACAGCTTTCTGAGTCCAGTAATGCTGAAATAGTGTTTCTGTTGAAATGAAGTGAAATCAAGCCCAAATCTGCTCAAAAGCTTTTCTCTCTATTAGAGAAAGCTGTTTCATTCAATATTCAGTGCAAATCTTGCCAAACTGAAACAAGCTTATGCCTTATGAAGTACAATGTTTTCTGCAATGCTATAAGACAGTTTTTAATGTGTTAGAAGTTATATGCACAAAAACTAATGTTAGGACTGCAATGATCAAGATTGTCAGTTTACAGCTTTCTGAGTCCAGTAATGTTGAAATAGTGTTTCTGTTCAAATGAAGTGAAATCAAGCCCAAATCTGCTCAAAAGCTTTTCTCTCTATTAGATAAAGCTGTTTCATTCAGTATTCAGTGCAAATCTTGCCAAACTGAAACAAGCTTATGTCTTATGAAGTACAATGCTTTCTGCAATGCTGTAAGACAGTTTTTAATGTGTTTAGAAGTTATATGCACAAAAACTAATGTTAGGACTTCAATGATCAAGATTGTCAGTTTACAGCTTTCTGAGTCCAGTAATGCTGAAATAGTGTTTCTGTTGAAATGAAGTGAAATCAAGCCCAAATCTGCTCAAAAGCTTTTCTCTCTATTAGATAAAGCTGTTTCATTCAGTATTCAGTGCAAATCTTGCCAAACTGAAACAAGCTTATGTCTTATGAAGTACAATGTTTTCTGCAATGCTGTAAGACAGCTTTTAATGTGTTAGAAGTTATATGCACAAAAACTTATGTTAGGACTTCAATGATCAAGATTGTCAGTTTACAGCTTTCTGAGTCCAGTAATGCTGAAATAGTGTTTCTGTTGAAATGAAGTGAAATCAAGCCCAAATCTGCTCAAAAGCTTTTCTCTCTATTAGATAAAGCTGTTTCATTCAGTATTCAGTGCAAATCTTGCCAAACTGAAACAAGCTTATGTCTTATGAAGTACAATGTTTTCTGCAATGCTATAAGACAGTTTTTAATGTGTTAGAAGTTATATGCACAAAAACTAATGTTAGGACTGCAATGATCAAGATTGTCAGTTTACAGCTTTCTGAGTCCAGTAATGCTGAAATAGTGTTTCTGTTCAAATGAAGTGAAATCAAGCCCAAATCTGCTCAAAAGCTTTTCTCTCTATTAGATAAAGCTGTTTCATTCAGTATTCAGTGCAAATCTTGCCAAACTGAAACAAGCTTATGCCTTATGAAGTACAATGTTTTCTGCAATGCTGTAAGACAGTTTTTAATGTGTTAGAAGTTATATGCACAAAAACTAATGTTAGGACTGCAATGATCAAGATTGTCAGTTTACAGCTTTCTGAGTCCAGTAATGTTGAAATAGTGTTTCTGTTCAAATGAAGTGAAATCAAGCCCAAATCTGCTCAAAAGCTTTTCTCTCTATTAGATAAAGCTGTTTCATTCAGTATTCAGTGCAAATCTTGCCAAACTGAAACAAGCTTATGTCTTATGAAGTACAATGTTTTCTCTCTATTAGAGAAAGCTGAAACATGCTTATGTCTTATGAAATAAAATGTTTTCTGCAATGCTGTAAGACAGTTTTTAATGTGTTAGAAGTTATATACACAAAAACTAATGTTAGGACTGCAATGATCAAGATTGTCAGTTTACAGCTTTCTGAGTCCAGTAATGTTGAAATAGTGTTTCTGTTCAAATGAAGTGAAATCAAGCCCAAATCTGCTCAAAAGCTTTTCTCTCTATTAGATAAAACTGTTTCATTCAGTATTCAGTGCAAATCTTGCCAAACTGAAACAAGCTTATGCCTTATGAAGTACAATGTTTTCTGCAATGCTGTAAGACAGTTTTTAATGTGTTAGAAGTTATATGCACAAAAACTAATGTTAGGACTTCAATGATCAAGATTGTCAGTTTACAGCTTTCTGAGTCCAGTAATGCTGAAATAGTGTTTCTGTTCAAATGAAGTGAAATCAAGCCCAAATCTGCTCAAAAGCTTTTCTCTCTATTAGATAAAGCTGTTTCATTCAGTATTCAGTGCAAATCTTGCCAAACTGAAACAAGCTTATGCCTTATGAAGTACAATGTTTTCTGCAATGCTGTAAGACAGTTTTTAATGTGTTAGAAGTTATATGCACAAAAACTTATGTTAGGACTTCAATGATCAAGATTGTCAGTTTACAGCTTTCTGAGTCCAGTAATGCTGAAATAGTGTTTCTGTTCAAATGAAGTGAAATCAAGCCCAAATCTGCTCAAAAGCTTTTCTCTCTAATAGAGAATGCGGTTTCATTGAGTATTCAGTGCAAATCTTGCCAAACTGAAACAAGCTTATGTCTTATGAAATGAAATGTTTTTTGCAATGCTGTAAGACAGTTTTTAATGTGTTAGAAGTTATATGCACAAAAACTTATGTTAGAACTTCAATGATCAAGATTGTCAGTTTACAGCTTTCTGAGTCCAGTAATGTTGAAATAGTGTTTCTGTTCAAATGAAGTGAAATCAAGCCCAAATCTGCTCAAAAGCTTTTCTCTCTATTAGAGAAAGCTGTTTCATTCAATATTCATTGCAAATCTTGCCAAACTGAAACAAGCTTATGCCTTATGAAGTACAATGTTTTCTGCAATGCTATAAGACAGTTTTTAATGTGTTAGAAGTTATATGCACAAAAACTAATGTTAGGACTGCAATGATCAAGATTGTCAGTTTACAGCTTTCTGAGTCCAGTAATGTTGAAATAGTGTTTCTGTTCAAATGAAGTGAAATCAAGCCCAAATCTGCTCAAAAGCTTTTCTCTCTATTAGATAAAGCTGTTTCATTCAGTATTCAGTGCAAATCTTGCCAAACTGAAACAAGCTTATGTCTTATGAAGTACAATGTTTTCTGCAATGCTGTAAGACAGTTTTTAATGTGTTAGAAGTTATATGCACAAAAACTTATGTTAGGACTTCAATGATCAAGATTGTCAGTTTACAGCTTTCTGAGTCCAGTAATGCTGAAATAGTGTTTCTGTTGAAATGAAGTGAAATCAAGCCCAAATCTGCTCAAAAGCTTTTCTCTCTATTAGATAAAGCTGTTTCATTCAGTATTCAGTGCAAATCTTGCCAAACTGAAACAAGCTTATGTCTTATGAAGTACAATGCTTTCTGCAATGCTGTAAGACAGTTTTTAATGTGTTTAGAAGTTATATGCACAAAAACTAATGTTAGGACTTCAATGATCAAGATTGTCAGTTTACAGCTTTCTGAGTCCAGTAATGCTGAAATAGTGTTTCTGTTGAAATGAAGTGAAATCAAGCCCAAATCTGCTCAAAAGCTTTTCTCTCTATTAGATAAAGCTGTTTCATTCAGTATTCAGTGCAAATCTTGCCAAACTGAAACAAGCTTATGCCTTATGAAGTACAATGTTTTCTGCAATGCTATAAGACAGTTTTTAATGTGTTAGAAGTTATATGCACAAAAACTAATGTTAGGACTGCAATGATCAAGATTGTCAGTTTACAGCTTTCTGAGTCCAGTAATGTTGAAATAGTGTTTCTGTTCAAATGAAGTGAAATCAAGCCCAAATCTGCTCAAAAGCTTTTCTCTCTATTAGATAAAGCTGTTTCATTCAGTATTCAGTGCAAATCTTGCCAAACTGAAACAAGCTTATGTCTTATGAAGTACAATGTTTTCTGCAATGCTGTAAGACAGTTTTTAATGTGTTAGAAGTTATATGCACAAAAACTTATGTTAGGACTTCAATGATCAAGATTGTCAGTTTACAGCTTTCTGAGTCCAGTAATGCTGAAATAGTGTTTCTGTTGAAATGAAGTGAAATCAAGCCCAAATCTGCTCAAAAGCTTTTCTCTCTATTAGATAAAGCTGTTTCATTCAGTATTCAGTGCAAATCTTGCCAAACTGAAACAAGCTTATGTCTTATGAAGTACAATGCTTTCTGCAATGCTGTAAGACAGTTTTTAATGTGTTTAGAAGTTATATGCACAAAAACTAATGTTAGGACTTCAATGATCAAGATTGTCAGTTTACAGCTTTCTGAGTCCAGTAATGCTGAAATAGTGTTTCTGTTGAAATGAAGTGAAATCAAGCCCAAATCTGCTCAAAAGCTTTTCTCTCTATTAGATAAAGCTGTTTCATTCAGTATTCAGTGCAAATCTTGCCAAACTGAAACAAGCTTATGTCTTATGAAGTACAATGTTTTCTGCAATGCTGTAAGACAGCTTTTAATGTGTTAAGAAGTTATATGCACAAAAACTAATGTTAGGACTGCAATGATCAAGATTGTCAGTTTACAGCTTTCTGAGTCCAGTAATGTTGAAATAGTGTTTCTGTTCAAATGAAGTGAAATCAAGCCCAAATCTGCTCAAAAGCTTTTCTCTCTATTAGATAAAGCTGTTTCATTCAGTATTCAGTGCAAATCTTGCCAAACTGAAACAAGCTTATGTCTTATGAAGTACAATGTTTTCTCTCTATTAGAGAAAGCTGAAACATGCTTATGTCTTATGAAATAAAATGTTTTCTGCAATGCTGTAAGACAGTTTTTAATGTGTTAGAAGTTATATACACAAAAACTAATGTTAGGACTGCAATGATCAAGATTGTCAGTTTACAGCTTTCTGAGTCCAGTAATGTTGAAATAGTGTTTCTGTTCAAATGAAGTGAAATCAAGCCCAAATCTGCTCAAAAGCTTTTCTCTCTATTAGATAAAACTGTTTCATTCAGTATTCAGTGCAAATCTTGCCAAACTGAAACAAGCTTATGCCTTATGAAGTACAATGTTTTCTGCAATGCTGTAAGACAGTTTTTAATGTGTTAGAAGTTATATGCACAAAAACTAATGTTAGGACTTCAATGATCAAGATTGTCAGTTTACAGCTTTCTGAGTCCAGTAATGCTGAAATAGTGTTTCTGTTCAAATGAAGTGAAATCAAGCCCAAATCTGCTCAAAAGCTTTTCTCTCTATTAGATAAAGCTGTTTCATTCAGTATTCAGTGCAAATCTTGCCAAACTGAAACAAGCTTATGCCTTATGAAGTACAATGTTTTCTGCAATGCTGTAAGACAGTTTTTAATGTGTTAGAAGTTATATGCACAAAAACTTATGTTAGGACTTCAATGATCAAGATTGTCAGTTTACAGCTTTCTGAGTCCAGTAATGCTGAAATAGTGTTTCTGTTCAAATGAAGTGAAATCAAGCCCAAATCTGCTCAAAAGCTTTTCTCTCTAATAGAGAATGCGGTTTCATTGAGTATTCAGTGCAAATCTTGCCAAACTGAAACAAGCTTATGTCTTATGAAATGAAATGTTTTTTGCAATGCTGTAAGACAGTTTTTAATGTGTTAGAAGTTATATACACAAAAACTAATGTTAGAACTTCAATGATCAAGATTGGCAGTTTACAGCTTTCTGAGTCCAGTAATGTTGAAATAGTGTTTCTGTTCAAATGAAGTGAAATCAAGCCCAAATCTGCTCAAAAGCTTTTCTCTCTATTAGAGAAAGCTGTTTCATTCAATATTCATTGCAAATCTTGCCAAACTGAAACAAGCTTATGCCTTATGAAGTACAATGTTTTCTGCAATGCTATAAGACAGTTTTTAATGTGTTAGAAGTTATATGCACAAAAACTAATGTTAGGACTGCAATGATCAAGATTGTCAGTTTACAGCTTTCTGAGTCCAGTAATGTTGAAATAGTGTTTCTGTTCAAATGAAGTGAAATCAAGCCCAAATCTGCTCAAAAGCTTTTCTCTCTATTAGATAAAGCTGTTTCATTCAGTATTCAGTGCAAATCTTGCCAAACTGAAACAAGCTTATGTCTTATGAAGTACAATGTTTTCTGCAATGCTGTAAGACAGTTTTTAATGTGTTAGAAGTTATATGCACAAAAACTTATGTTAGGACTTCAATGATCAAGATTGTCAGTTTACAGCTTTCTGAGTCCAGTAATGCTGAAATAGTGTTTCTGTTGAAATGAAGTGAAATCAAGCCCAAATCTGCTCAAAAGCTTTTCTCTCTATTAGATAAAGCTGTTTCATTCAGTATTCAGTGCAAATCTTGCCAAACTGAAACAAGCTTATGTCTTATGAAGTACAATGCTTTCTGCAATGCTGTAAGACAGTTTTTAATGTGTTTAGAAGTTATATGCACAAAAACTAATGTTAGGACTTCAATGATCAAGATTGTCAGTTTACAGCTTTCTGAGTCCAGTAATGCTGAAATAGTGTTTCTGTTGAAATGAAGTGAAATCAAGCCCAAATCTGCTCAAAAGCTTTTCTCTCTATTAGATAAAGCTGTTTCATTCAGTATTCAGTGCAAATCTTGCCAAACTGAAACAAGCTTATGTCTTATGAAGTACAATGTTTTCTGCAATGCTGTAAGACAGCTTTTAATGTGTTAGAAGTTATATGCACAAAAACTTATGTTAGGACTTCAATGATCAAGATTGTCAGTTTACAGCTTTCTGAGTCCAGTAATGCTGAAATAGTGTTTCTGTTGAAATGAAGTGAAATCAAGCCCAAATCTGCTCAAAAGCTTTTCTCTCTATTAGAGAAAGCTGTTTCATTCAATATTCAGTGCAAATCTTGCCAAACTGAAACAAGCTTATGCCTTATGAAGTACAATGTTTTCTGCAATGCTATAAGACAGTTTTTAATGTGTTAGAAGTTATATGCACAAAAACTAATGTTAGGACTGCAATGATCAAGATTGTCAGTTTACAGCTTTCTGAGTCCAGTAATGTTGAAATAGTGTTTCTGTTCAAATGAAGTGAAATCAAGCCCAAATCTGCTCAAAAGCTTTTCTCTCTATTAGATAAAGCTGTTTCATTCAGTATTCAGTGCAAATCTTGCCAAACTGAAACAAGCTTATGTCTTATGAAGTACAATGTTTTCTGCAATGCTGTAAGACAGTTTTTAATGTGTTAGAAGTTATATGCACAAAAACTTATGTTAGGACTTCAATGATCAAGATTGTCAGTTTACAGCTTTCTGAGTCCAGTAATGCTGAAATAGTGTTTCTGTTGAAATGAAGTGAAATCAAGCCCAAATCTGCTCAAAAGCTTTTCTCTCTATTAGATAAAGCTGTTTCATTCAGTATTCAGTGCAAATCTTGCCAAACTGAAACAAGCTTATGTCTTATGAAGTACAATGCTTTCTGCAATGCTGTAAGACAGTTTTTAATGTGTTTAGAAGTTATATGCACAAAAACTAATGTTAGGACTTCAATGATCAAGATTGTCAGTTTACAGCTTTCTGAGTCCAGTAATGCTGAAATAGTGTTTCTGTTGAAATGAAGTGAAATCAAGCCCAAATCTGCTCAAAAGCTTTTCTCTCTATTAGATAAAGCTGTTTCATTCAGTATTCAGTGCAAATCTTGCCAAACTGAAACAAGCTTATGTCTTATGAAGTACAATGTTTTCTGCAATGCTGTAAGACAGCTTTTAATGTGTTAGAAGTTATATGCACAAAAACTTATGTTAGGACTTCAATGATCAAGATTGTCAGTTTACAGCTTTCTGAGTCCAGTAATGCTGAAATAGTGTTTCTGTTGAAATGAAGTGAAATCAAGCCCAAATCTGCTCAAAAGCTTTTCTCTCTATTAGATAAAGCTGTTTCATTCAGTATTCAGTGCAAATCTTGCCAAACTGAAACAAGCTTATGTCTTATGAAGTACAATGTTTTCTGCAATGCTATAAGACAGTTTTTAATGTGTTAGAAGTTATATGCACAAAAACTAATGTTAGGACTGCAATGATCAAGATTGTCAGTTTACAGCTTTCTGAGTCCAGTAATGCTGAAATAGTGTTTCTGTTCAAATGAAGTGAAATCAAGCCCAAATCTGCTCAAAAGATTTCTCTCTATTAGATAAAGCTGTTTCATTCAGTATTCAGTGCAAATCTTGCCAAACTGAAACAAGCGTATGCCTTATGAAGTACAATGTTTTCTGCAATGCTGTAAGACAGTTTTTAATGTGTTAGAAGTTATATGCACAAAAACTAATGTTAGGACTGCAATGATCAAGATTGTCAGTTTACAGCTTTCTGAGTCCAGTAATGTTGAAATAGTGTTTCTGTTCAAATGAAGTGAAATCAAGCCCAAATCTGCTCAAAAGCTTTTCTCTCTATTAGATAAAGCTGTTTCATTCAGTATTCAGTGCAAATCTTGCCAAACTGAAACAAGCTTATGTCTTATGAAGTACAATGTTTTCTCTCTATTAGAGAAAGCTGAAACATGCTTATGTCTTATGAAATAAAATGTTTTCTGCAATGCTGTAAGACAGTTTTTAATGTGTTAGAAGTTATATACACAAAAACTAATGTTAGGACTGCAATGATCAAGATTGTCAGTTTACAGCTTTCTGAGTCCAGTAATGTTGAAATAGTGTTTCTGTTCAAATGAAGTGAAATCAAGCCCAAATCTGCTCAAAAGCTTTTCTCTCTATTAGATAAAATTGTTTCATTCAGTATTCAGTGCAAATCTTGCCAAACTGAAACAAGCTTATGCCTTATGAAGTACAATGTTTTCTGCAATGCTGTAAGACAGTTTTTAATGTGTTAGAAGTTATATGCACAAAAACTAATGTTAGGACTTCAATGATCAAGATTGTCAGTTTACAGCTTTCTGAGTCCAGTAATGCTGAAATAGTGTTTCTGTTCAAATGAAGTGAAATCAAGCCCAAATCTGCTCAAAAGCTTTTCTCTCTATTAGATAAAGCTGTTTCATTCAGTATTCAGTGCAAATCTTGCCAAACTGAAACAAGCTTATGCCTTATGAAGTACAATGTTTTCTGCAATGCTGTAAGACAGTTTTTAATGTGTTAGAAGTTATATGCACAAAAACTTATGTTAGGACTTCAATGATCAAGATTGTCAGTTTACAGCTTTCTGAGTCCAGTAATGCTGAAATAGTGTTTCTGTTCAAATGAAGTGAAATCAAGCCCAAATCTGCTCAAAAGCTTTTCTCTCTAATAGAGAATGCGGTTTCATTGAGTATTCAGTGCAAATCTTGCCAAACTGAAACAAGCTTATGTCTTATGAAATGAAATGTTTTTTGCAATGCTGTAAGACAGTTTTTAATGTGTTAGAAGTTATATACACAAAAACTAATGTTAGAACTTCAATGATCAAGATTGGCAGTTTACAGCTTTCTGAGTCCAGTAATGTTGAAATAGTGTTTCTGTTCAAATGAAGTGAAATCAAGCCCAAATCTGCTCAAAAGCTTTTCTCTCTATTAGAGAAAGCTGTTTCATTCAATATTCATTGCAAATCTTGCCAAACTGAAACAAGCTTATGCCTTATGAAGTACAATGTTTTCTGCAATGCTATAAGACAGTTTTTAATGTGTTAGAAGTTATATGCACAAAAACTAATGTTAGGACTGCAATGATCAAGATTGTCAGTTTACAGCTTTCTGAGTCCAGTAATGTTGAAATAGTGTTTCTGTTCAAATGAAGTGAAATCAAGCCCAAATCTGCTCAAAAGCTTTTCTCTCTATTAGATAAAGCTGTTTCATTCAGTATTCAGTGCAAATCTTGCCAAACTGAAACAAGCTTATGTCTTATGAAGTACAATGTTTTCTGCAATGCTGTAAGACAGTTTTTAATGTGTTAGAAGTTATATGCACAAAAACTTATGTTAGGACTTCAATGATCAAGATTGTCAGTTTACAGCTTTCTGAGTCCAGTAATGCTGAAATAGTGTTTCTGTTGAAATGAAGTGAAATCAAGCCCAAATCTGCTCAAAAGCTTTTCTCTCTATTAGATAAAGCTGTTTCATTCAGTATTCAGTGCAAATCTTGCCAAACTGAAACAAGCTTATGTCTTATGAAGTACAATGCTTTCTGCAATGCTGTAAGACAGTTTTTAATGTGTTTAGAAGTTATATGCACAAAAACTAATGTTAGGACTTCAATGATCAAGATTGTCAGTTTACAGCTTTCTGAGTCCAGTAATGCTGAAATAGTGTTTCTGTTGAAATGAAGTGAAATCAAGCCCAAATCTGCTCAAAAGCTTTTCTCTCTATTAGATAAAGCTGTTTCATTCAGTATTCAGTGCAAATCTTGCCAAACTGAAACAAGCTTATGTCTTATGAAGTACAATGTTTTCTGCAATGCTGTAAGACAGCTTTTAATGTGTTAGAAGTTATATGCACAAAAACTTATGTTAGGACTTCAATGATCAAGATTGTCAGTTTACAGCTTTCTGAGTCCAGTAATGCTGAAATAGTGTTTCTGTTGAAATGAAGTGAAATCAAGCCCAAATCTGCTCAAAAGCTTTTCTCTCTATTAGAGAAAGCTGTTTCATTCAATATTCAGTGCAAATCTTGCCAAACTGAAACAAGCTTATGCCTTATGAAGTACAATGTTTTCTGCAATGCTATAAGACAGTTTTTAATGTGTTAGAAGTTATATGCACAAAAACTAATGTTAGGACTGCAATGATCAAGATTGTCAGTTTACAGCTTTCTGAGTCCAGTAATGTTGAAATAGTGTTTCTGTTCAAATGAAGTGAAATCAAGCCCAAATCTGCTCAAAAGCTTTTCTCTCTATTAGATAAAGCTGTTTCATTCAGTATTCAGTGCAAATCTTGCCAAACTGAAACAAGCTTATGTCTTATGAAGTACAATGTTTTCTGCAATGCTGTAAGACAGTTTTTAATGTGTTAGAAGTTATATGCACAAAAACTTATGTTAGGACTTCAATGATCAAGATTGTCAGTTTACAGCTTTCTGAGTCCAGTAATGCTGAAATAGTGTTTCTGTTGAAATGAAGTGAAATCAAGCCCAAATCTGCTCAAAAGCTTTTCTCTCTATTAGATAAAGCTGTTTCATTCAGTATTCAGTGCAAATCTTGCCAAACTGAAACAAGCTTATGTCTTATGAAGTACAATGCTTTCTGCAATGCTGTAAGACAGTTTTTAATGTGTTTAGAAGTTATATGCACAAAAACTAATGTTAGGACTTCAATGATCAAGATTGTCAGTTTACAGCTTTCTGAGTCCAGTAATGCTGAAATAGTGTTTCTGTTGAAATGAAGTGAAATCAAGCCCAAATCTGCTCAAAAGCTTTTCTCTCTATTAGATAAAGCTGTTTCATTCAGTATTCAGTGCAAATCTTGCCAAACTGAAACAAGCTTATGTCTTATGAAGTACAATGTTTTCTGCAATGCTGTAAGACAGCTTTTAATGTGTTAGAAGTTATATGCACAAAAACTTATGTTAGGACTTCAATGATCAAGATTGTCAGTTTACAGCTTTCTGAGTCCAGTAATGCTGAAATAGTGTTTCTGTTGAAATGAAGTGAAATCAAGCCCAAATCTGCTCAAAAGCTTTTCTCTCTATTAGATAAAGCTGTTTCATTCAGTATTCAGTGCAAATCTTGCCAAACTGAAACAAGCTTATGCCTTATGAAGTACAATGTTTTCTGCAATGCTGTAAGACAGTTTTTAATGTGTTAGAAGTTATATGCACAAAAACTAATGTTAGGACTTCAATGATCAAGATTGTCAGTTTACAGCTTTCTGAGTCCAGTAATGCTGAAATAGTGTTTCTGTTCAAATGAAGTGAAATCAAGCCCAAATCTGCTCAAAAGCTTTTCTCTCTATTAGAGAAAGCTGTTTCATTCAGTATTCAGTGCAAATCTTGCCAAACTGAAACATGCTTATGTCTTATGAAATAAAATGTTTTCTGCAATGCTGTAAGACAGTTTTTAATGTGTTAGAAGTTATATACACAAAAACTAATGTTAGGACTGCAATGATCAAGATTGTCAGTTTACAGCTTTCTGAGTCCAGTAATGTTGAAATAGTGTTTCTGTTCAAATGAAGTGAAATCAAGCCCAAATCTGCTCAAAAGCTTTTCTCTCTATTAGAGAAAGCTGTTTCATTCAATATTCAGTGCAAATCTTGCCAAACTGAAACAAGCGTATGCCTTATGAAGTACAATGTTTTCTGCAATGCTGTAAGACAGTTTTTAATGTGTTAGAAGTTATATGCACAAAAACTAATGTTAGGACTGCAATGATCAAGATTGTCAGTTTACAGCTTTCTGAGTCCAGTAATGTTGAAATAGTGTTTCTGTTCAAATGAAGTGAAATCAAGCCCAAATCTGCTCAAAAGCTTTTCTCTCTATTAGATAAAGCTGTTTCATTCAGTATTCAGTGCAAATCTTGCCAAACTGAAACAAGCTTATGCCTTATGAAGTACAATGTTTTCTGCAATGCTGTAAGACAGTTTTTAATGTGTTAGAAGTTATATGCACAAAAACTAATGTTAGGACTTCAATGATCAAGATTGTCAGTTTACAGCTTTCTGAGTCCAGTAATGCTGAAATAGTGTTTCTGTTCAAATGAAGTGAAATCAAGCCCAAATCTGCTCAAAAGCTTTTCTCTCTATTAGAGAAAGCTGTTTCATTCAGTATTCAGTGCAAATCTTGCCAAACTGAAACATGCTTATGTCTTATGAAATAAAATGTTTTCTGCAATGCTGTAAGACAGTTTTTAATGTGTTAGAAGTTATATACACAAAAACTAATGTTAGGACTGCAATGATCAAGATTGTCAGTTTACAGCTTTCTGAGTCCAGTAATGTTGAAATAGTGTTTCTGTTCAAATGAAGTGAAATCAAGCCCAAATCTGCTCAAAAGCTTTTCTCTCTATTAGAGAAAGCTGTTTCATTCAATATTCAGTGCAAATCTTGCCAAACTGAAACAAGCGTATGCCTTATGAAGTACAATGTTTTCTGCAATGCTGTAAGACAGTTTTTAATGTGTTAGAAGTTATATGCACAAAAACTAATGTTAGGACTGCAATGATCAAGATTGTCAGTTTACAGCTTTCTGAGTCCAGTAATGCTGAAATAGTGTTTCTGTTCAAATGAAGTGAAATCAAGCCCAAATCTGCTCAAAAGCTTTTCTCTCTATTAGAGAAAGCTGTTTCATTCAGTATTCAGTGCAAATCTTGCCAAACTGAAACATGCTTATGTCTTATGAAATAAAATGTTTTCTGCAATGCTGTAAGACAGTTTTTAATGTGTTAGAAGTTATATACACAAAAACTAATGTTAGGACTGCAATGATCAAGATTGTCAGTTTACAGCTTTCTGAGTCCAGTAATGTTGAAATAGTGTTTCTGTTCAAATGAAGTGAAATCAAGCCCAAATCTGCTCAAAAGCTTTTCTCTCTATTAGAGAAAGCTGTTTCATTCAATATTCAGTGCAAATCTTGCCAAACTGAAACAAGCGTATGCCTTATGAAGTACAATGTTTTCTGCAATGCTGTAAGACAGTTTTTAATGTGTTAGAAGTTATATGCACAAAAACTAATGTTAGGACTGCAATGATCAAGATTGTCAGTTTACAGCTTTCTGAGTCCAGTAATGTTGAAATAGTGTTTCTGTTCAAATGAAGTGAAATCAAGCCCAAATCTGCTCAAAAGCTTTTCTCTCTATTAGAGAAAGCTGTTTCATTCAATATTCAGTGCAAATCTTGCCAAACTGAAACAAGCGTATGCCTTATGAAGTACAATGTTTTCTGCAATGCTGTAAGACAGTTTTTAATGTGTTAGAAGTTATATGCACAAAAACTAATGTTAGGACTGCAATGATCAAGATTGTCAGTTTACAGCTTTCTGAGTCCAGTAATGTTGAAATAGTGTTTCTGTTCAAATGAAGTGAAATCAAGCCCAAATCTGCTCAAAAGCTTTTCTCTCTATTAGATAAAGCTGTTTCATTCAGTATTCAGTGCAAATCTTGCCAAACTGAAACAAGCTTATGTCTTATGAAGTACAATGTTTTCTCTCTATTAGAGAAAGCTGAAACATGCTTATGTCTTATGAAATAAAATGTTTTCTGCAATGCTGTAAGACAGTTTTTAATGTGTTAGAAGTTATATACACAAAAACTAATGTTAGGACTTCAATGATCAAGATTGTCAGTTTACAGCTTTCTGAGTCCAGTAATGCTGAAATAGTGTTTCTGTTCAAATGAAGTGAAATCAAGCCCAAATCTGCTCAAAAGCTTTTCTCTCTATTAGATAAAGCTGTTTCATTCAGTATTCAGTGCAAATCTTGCCAAACTGAAACATGCTTATGTCTTATGAAATAAAATGTTTTCTGCAATGCTGTAAGACAGTTTTTAATGTGTTAGAAGTTATATACACAAAAACTAATGTTAGGACTGCAATGATCAAGATTGTCAGTTTACAGCTTTCTGAGTCCAGTAATGTTGAAATAGTGTTTCTGTTCAAATGAAGTGAAATCAAGCCCAAATCTGCTCAAAAGCTTTTCTCTCTATTAGAGAAAGCTGTTTCATTCAATATTCAGTGCAAATCTTGCCAAACTGAAACAAGCGTATGCCTTATGAAGTACAATGTTTTCTGCAATGCTGTAAGACAGTTTTTAATGTGTTAGAAGTTATATGCACAAAAACTAATGTTAGGACTGCAATGATCAAGATTGTCAGTTTACAGCTTTCTGAGTCCAGTAATGTTGAAATAGTGTTTCTGTTCAAATGAAGTGAAATCAAGCCCAAATCTGCTCAAAAGCTTTTCTCTCTATTAGATAAAGCTGTTTCATTCAGTATTCAGTGCAAA
Source organism: Carassius gibelio (assembly GCF_023724105.1). Lineage (NCBI taxonomy): Eukaryota > Metazoa > Chordata > Actinopteri > Cypriniformes > Cyprinidae > Carassius > Carassius gibelio. The sequence goes on from NC_068392.1 coordinate 23,635,079, forward strand.
TCTTGCCAAACTGAAACAAGCTTATGTCTTATGAAGTACAATGTTTTCTCTCTATTAGAGAAAGCTGAAACATGCTTATGTCTTATGAAATAAAATGTTTTCTGCAATGCTGTAAGACAGTTTTTAATGTGTTAGAAGTTATATACACAAAAACTAATGTTAGGACTTCAATGATCAAGATTGTCAGTTTACAGCTTTCTGAGTCCAGTAATGCTGAAATAGTGTTTCTGTTCAAATGAAGTGAAATCAAGCCCAAATCTGCTCAAAAGCTTTTCTCTCTATTAGATAAAGCTGTTTCATTCAGTATTCAGTGCAAATCTTGCCAAACTGAAACATGCTTATGTCTTATGAAATAAAATGTTTTCTGCAATGCTGTAAGACAGTTTTTAATGTGTTAGAAGTTATATACACAAAAACTAATGTTAGGACTGCAATGATCAAGATTGTCAGTTTACAGCTTTCTGAGTCCAGTAATGTTGAAATAGTGTTTCTGTTCAAATGAAGTGAAATCAAGCCCAAATCTGCTCAAAAGCTTTTCTCTCTATTAGAGAAAGCTGTTTCATTCAATATTCAGTGCAAATCTTGCCAAACTGAAACAAGCGTATGCCTTATGAAGTACAATGTTTTCTGCAATGCTGTAAGACAGTTTTTAATGTGTTAGAAGTTATATGCACAAAAACTAATGTTAGGACTGCAATGATCAAGATTGTCAGTTTACAGCTTTCTGAGTCCAGTAATGCTGAAATAGTGTTTCTGTTCAAATGAAGTGAAATCAAGCCCAAATCTGCTCAAAAGCTTTTCTCTCTATTAGAGAAAGCTGTTTCATTCAGTATTCAGTGCAAATCTTGCCAAACTGAAACATGCTTATGTCTTATGAAATAAAATGTTTCTGCAATGCTGTAAGACAGTTTTTAATGTGTTAGAAGTTATATACACAAAAACTAATGTTAGGACTGCAATGATCAAGATTGTCAGTTTACAGCTTTCTGAGTCCAGTAATGTTGAAATAGTGTTTCTGTTCAAATGAAGTGAAATCAAGCCCAAATCTGCTCAAAAGCTTTTCTCTCTATTAGAGAAAGCTGTTTCATTCAATATTCAGTGCAAATCTTGCCAAACTGAAACAAGCGTATGCCTTATGAAGTACAATGTTTTCTGCAATGCTGTAAGACAGTTTTTAATGTGTTAGAAGTTATATGCACAAAAACTAATGTTAGGACTGCAATGATCAAGATTGTCAGTTTACAGCTTTCTGAGTCCAGTAATGTTGAAATAGTGTTTCTGTTCAAATGAAGTGAAATCAAGCCCAAATCTGCTCAAAAGCTTTTCTCTCTATTAGATAAAGCTGTTTCATTCAGTATTCAGTGCAAATCTTGCCAAACTGAAACAAGCTTATGTCTTATGAAGTACAATGTTTTCTCTCTATTAGAGAAAGCTGAAACATGCTTATGTCTTATGAAATAAAATGTTTTCTGCAATGCTGTAAGACAGTTTTTAATGTGTTAGAAGTTATATACACAAAAACTAATGTTAGGACTTCAATGATCAAGATTGTCAGTTTACAGCTTTCTGAGTCCAGTAATGCTGAAATAGTGTTTCTGTTCAAATGAAGTGAAATCAAGCCCAAATCTGCTCAAAAGCTTTTCTCTCTATTAGATAAAGCTGTTTCATTCAGTATTCAGTGCAAATCTTGCCAAACTGAAACAAGCTTATGTCTTATGAAGTACAATGTTTTCTGCAATGCTGTAAGACAGTTTTTAATGTGTTAGAAGTTATATGCACAAAAACTAATGTTAGGACTTCAATGATCAAGATTGTCAGTTTACAGCTTTCTGAGTCCAGTAATGCTGAAATAGTGTTTCTGTTGAAATGAAGTGAAATCAAGCCCAAATCTGCTCAAAAGCTTTTCTCTCTATTAGATAAAGCTGTTTCATTCAGTATTCAGTGCAAATCTTGCCAAACTGAAACAAGCTTATGCCTTATGAAATGAAATGTTTTTTGCAATGCTGTAAGACAGTTTTTAATGTGTTAGAAGTTATATACACAAAAACTAATGTTAGAACTTCAATGATCAAGATTGGCAGTTTACAGCTTTCTGAGTCCAGTAATGTTGAAATAGTGTTTCTGTTCAAATGAAGTGAAATCAAGCCCAAATCTGCTCAAAAGCTTTTCTCTCTATTAGAGAAAGCTGTTTCATTCAATATTCAGTGCAAATCTTGCCAAACCGAAACAAGCTTATGCCTTATGAAGTACAATGTTTTCTGCAATGCTATAAGACAGTTTTTAATGTGTTAGAAGTTATATGCACAAAAACTAATGTTAGGACTGCAATGATCAAGATTGTCAGTTTACAGCTTTCTGAGTCCAGTAATGTTGAAATAGTGTTTCTGTTCAAATGAAGTGAAATCAAGCCCAAATCTGCTCAAAAGCTTTTCTCTCTATTAGATAAAGCTGTTTCATTCAGTATTCAGTGCAAATCTTGCCAAACTGAAACAAGCTTATGTCTTATGAAGTACAATGTTTTCTGCAATGCTGTGAGACAGTTTTTAATGTGTTAGAAGATATATGCACAAAAACTTATGTTAGGACTTCAATGATCAAGATTGTCAGTTTACAGCTTTCTGAGTCCAGTAATGCTGAAATAGTGTTTCTGTTGAAATGAAGTGAAATCAAGCCCAAATCTGCTCAAAAGCTTTTCTCTCTATTAGATAAAGCTGTTTCATTCAGTATTCAGTGCAAATCTTGCCAAACTGAAACAAGCTTATGTCTTATGAAGTACAATGCTTTCTGCAATGCTGTAAGACAGTTTTTAATGTGTTTAGAAGTTATATGCACAAAAACTAATGTTAGGACTTCAATGATCAAGATTGTCAGTTTACAGCTTTCTGAGTCCAGTAATGCTGAAATAGTGTTTCTGTTGAAATGAAGTGAAATCAAGCCCAAATCTGCTCAAAAGCTTTTCTCTCTATTAGATAAAGCTGTTTCATTCAGTATTCAGTGCAAATCTTGCCAAACTGAAACAAGCTTATGTCTTATGAAGTACAATGTTTTCTGCAATGCTGTAAGACAGCTTTTAATGTGTTAGAAGTTATATGCACAAAAACTTATGTTAGGACTTCAATGATCAAGATTGTCAGTTTACAGCTTTCTGAGTCCAGTAATGTTGAAATAGTGTTTCTGTTCAAATGAAGTGAAATCAAGCCCAAATCTGCTCAAAAGCTTTTCTCTCTATTAGAGAAAGCTGTTTCATTCAATATTCAGTGCAAATCTTGCCAAACTGAAACAAGCTTATGTCTTATGAAGTACAATGTTTTCTGCAATGCTGTAAGACAGTTTTTAATGTGTTAGAAGTTATATGCACAAAATCTTATGTTAGGACTTCAATGATCAAGATTGTCAGTTTACAGCTTTCTGAGTCCAGTAATGCTGAAATAGTGTTTCTGTTGAAATGAAGTGAAATCAAGCCCAAATCTGCTCAAAAGCTTTTCTCTCTATTAGATAAAGCTGCTTCATTCAGTATTCAGTGCAAATCTTGCCAAACTGAAACAAGCTTATGTCTTATGAAGTACAATGTTTTCTGCAATGCTGTAAGACAGTTTTTAATGTGTTAGAAGTTATATGCACAAAAACTTATGTTAGGACTTCAATGATCAAGATTGTCAGTTTACAGCTTTCTGAGTCCAGTAATGCTGAAATAGTGTTTCTGTTGAAATGAAGTGAAATCAAGCCCAAATCTGCTCAAAAGCTTTTCTCTCTATTAGATAAAGCTGTTTCATTCAGTATTCAGTGCAAATCTTGCCAAACTGAAACAAGCTTATGTCTTATGAAGTACAATGTTTTCTGCAATGCTGTAAGACAGTTTTTAATGTGTTTAGAAGTTATATGCACAAAAACTAATGTTAGGACTTCAATGATCAAGATTGTCAGTTTACAGCTTTCTGAGTCCAGTAATGCTGAAATAGTGTTTCTGTTCAAATGAAGTGAAATCAAGCCCAAATCTGCTCAAAAGCTTTTCTCTCTATTAGAGAAAGCTGTTTCATTCAATATTCAGTGCAAATCTTGCCAAACTGAAACAAGCTTATGTCTTATGAAGTACAATGTTTTCTGCAATGCTGTAAGACAGTTTTTAATGTGTTAGAAGTTATATGCACAAAATCTTATGTTAGGACTTCAATGATCAAGATTGTCAGTTTACAGCTTTCTGAGTCCAGTAATGCTGAAATAGTGTTTCTGTTGAAATGAAGTGAAATCAAGCCCAAATCTGCTCAAAAGCTTTTCTCTCTATTAGATAAAGCTGTTTCATTCAGTATTCAGTGCAAATCTTGCCAAACTGAAACAAGCTTATGTCTTATGAAGTACAATGTTTTCTGCAATGCTGTGAGACAGTTTTTAATGTGTTAGAAGTTATATGCACAAAAACTTATGTTAGGACTTCAATGATCAAGATTGTCAGTTTACAGCTTTCTGAGTCCAGTAATGCTGAAATAGTGTTTCTGTTGAAATGAAGTGAAATCAAGCCCAAATCTGCTCAAAAGCTTTTCTCTCTATTAGATAAAGCTGTTTCATTCAGTATTCAGTGCAAATCTTGCCAAACTGAAACAAGCTTATGTCTTATGAAGTACAATGTTTTCTGCAATGCTGTAAGACAGTTTTTAATGTGTTAGAAGTTATATGCACAAAAACTTATGTTAGGACTTCAATGATCAAGATTGTCAGTTTACAGCTTTCTGAGTCCAGTAATGCTGAAATAGTGTTTCTGTTGAAATGAAGTGAAATCAAGCCCAAATCTGCTCAAAAGCTTTTCTCTCTATTAGATAAAGCTGTTTCATTCAGTATTCAGTGCAAATCTTGCCAAACTGAAACAAGCTTATGTCTTATGAAGTACAATGTTTTCTGCAATGCTGTAAGACAGTTTTTAATGTGTTTAGAAGTTATATGCACAAAAACTAATGTTAGGACTTCAATGATCAAGATTGTCAGTTTACAGCTTTCTGAGTCCAGTAATGCTGAAATAGTGTTTCTGTTGAAATGAAGTGAAATCAAGCCCAAATCTGCTCAAAAGCTTTTCTCTCTATTAGATAAAGCTGTTTCATTCAGTATTCAGTGCAAATCTTGCCAAACTGAAACAAGCTTATGTCTTATGAAGTACAATGTTTTCTGCAATGCTGTAAGACAGCTTTTAATGTGTTAGAAGTTATATGCACAAAAACTTATGTTAGGACTTCAATGATCAAGATTGTCAGTTTACAGCTTTCTGAGTCCAGTAATGCTGAAATAGTGTTTCTGTTGAAATGAAGTGAAATCAAGCCCAAATCTGCTCAAAAGCTTTTCTCTCTATTAGATAAAGCTGTTTCATTCAGTATTCAGTGCAAATCTTGCCAAACTGAAACAAGCTTATGCCTTATGAAGTACAATGTTTTCTGCAATGCTGTAAGACAGTTTTTAATGTGTTAGAAGTTATATGCACAAAAACTAATGTTAGGACTTCAATGATCAAGATTGTCAGTTTACAGCTTTCTGAGTCCAGTAATGCTGAAATAGTGTTTCTGTTCAAATGAAGTGAAATCAAGCCCAAATCTGCTCAAAAGCTTTTCTCTCTATTAGAGAAAGCTGTTTCATTCAGTATTCAGTGCAAATCTTGCCAAACTGAAACAAGCGTATGCCTTATGAAGTACAATGTTTTCTGCAATGCTGTAAGACAGTTTTTAATGTGTTAGAAGTTATATGCACAAAAACTAATGTTAGGACTGCAATGATCAAGATTGTCAGTTTACAGCTTTCTGAGTCCAGTAATGTTGAAATAGTGTTTCTGTTCAAATGAAGTGAAATCAAGCCCAAATCTGCTCAAAAGCTTTTCTCTCTATTAGATAAAGCTGTTTCATTCAGTATTCAGTGCAAATCTTGCCAAACTGAAACAAGCTTATGTCTTATGAAGTACAATGTTTTCTGCAATGCTGTAAGACAGCTTTTAATGTGTTAGAAGTTATATGCACACAAACTTATGTTAGGACTTCAATGATCAAGATTGTCAGTTTACAGCTTTCTGAGTCCAGTAATGCTGAAATAGTGTTTCTGTTGAAATGAAGTGAAATCAAGCCCAAATCTGCTCAAAAGCTTTTCTCTCTATTAGATAAAGCTGTTTCATTCAGTATTCAGTGCAAATCTTGCCAAACTGAAACAAGCTTATGCCTTATGAAGTACAATGTTTTCTGCAATGCTGTAAGACAGTTTTTAATGTGTTAGAAGTTATATGCACAAAAACTAATGTTAGGACTTCAATGATCAAGATTGTCAGTTTACAGCTTTCTGAGTCCAGTAATTATGAAGTACAATGTTTTCTGCAATGCTGTAAGACAGTTTTTAATGTGTTAGAAGTTATATGCACAAAAACTAATGTTAGGACTTCAATGATCAAGATTGTCAGTTTACAGCTTTCTGAGTCCAGTAATGCTGAAATAGTGTTTCTGTTCAAATGAAGTGAAATCAAGCCCAAATCTGCTCAAAAGCTTTTCTCTCTATTAGAGAAAGCTGTTTCATTCAGTATTCAGTGCAAATCTTGCCAAACTGAAACATGCTTATGTCTTATGAAATAAAATGTTTTCTGCAATGCTGTAAGACAGTTTTTAATGTGTTAGAAGTTATATACACAAAAACTAATGTTAGGACTGCAATGATCAAGATTGTCAGTTTACAGCTTTCTGAGTCCAGTAATGTTGAAATAGTGTTTCTGTTCAAATGAAGTGAAATCAAGCCCAAATCTGCTCAAAAGCTTTTCTCTCTATTAGATAAAGCTGTTTCATTCAGTATTCAGTGCAAATCTTGCCAAACTGAAACAAGCTTATGCCTTATGAAGTACAATGTTTTCTGCAATGCTGTAAGACAGTTTTTAATGTGTTAGAAGTTATATGCACAAAAACTTATGTTAGGACTTCAATGATCAAGATTGTCAGTTTACAGCTTTCTGAGTCCAGTAATGCTGAAATAGTGTTTCTGTTCAAATGAAGTGAAATCAAGCCCAAATCTGCTCAAAAGCTTTTCTCTCTAATAGAGAATGCGGTTTCATTGAGTATTCAGTGCAAATCTTGCCAAACTGAAACAAGCTTATGTCTTATGAAATGAAATGTTTTTTGCAATGCTGTAAGACAGTTTTTAATGTGTTAGAAGATATATGCACAAAAACTAATGTTAGGACTTCAATGATCAAGATTGTCAGTTTACAGCTTTCTGAGTCCAGTAATGCTGAAATAGTGTTTCTGTTGAAATGAAGTGAAATCAAGCCCAAGTCTGCTCAAAAGCTTTTCTCTCTATTAGATAAAGCTGTTTCATTCAGTATTCAGTGCAAATCTTGCCAAACTGAAACAAGCTTATGCCTTATGAAGTACAATGTTTTCTGCAATGCTGTAAGACAGTTTTTAATGTGTTAGAAGTTATATGCACAAAAACTTATGTTAGGACTTCAATGATCAAGATTGTCAGTTTACAGCTTTCTGAGTCCAGTAATGCTGAAATAGTGTTTCTGTTCAAATGAAGTGAAATCAAGCCCAAATCTGCTCAAAAGCTTTTCTCTCTATTAGAGAAAGCTGTTTCATTCAATATTCATTGCAAATCTTGCCAAACTGAAACAAGCTTATGCCTTATGAAGTACAATGTTTTCTGCAATGCTATAAGACAGTTTTTAATGTGTTAGAAGTTATATGCACAAAAACTAATGTTAGGACTGCAATGATCAAGATTGTCAGTTTACAGCTTTCTGAGTCCAGTAATGTTGAAATAGTGTTTCTGTTCAAATGAAGTGAAATCAAGCCCAAATCTGCTCAAAAGCTTTTCTCTCTATTAGATAAAGCTGTTTCATTCAGTATTCAGTGCAAATCTTGCCAAACTGAAACAAGCTTATGTCTTATGAAGTACAATGTTTTCTGCAATGCTGTAAGACAGTTTTTAATGTGTTAGAAGTTATATGCACAAAAACTTATGTTAGGACTTCAATGATCAAGATTGTCAGTTTACAGCTTTCTGAGTCCAGTAATGCTGAAATAGTGTTTCTGTTGAAATGAAGTGAAATCAAGCCCAAATCTGCTCAAAAGCTTTTCTCTCTATTAGATAAAGCTGTTTCATTCAGTATTCAGTGCAAATCTTGCCAAACTGAAACAAGCTTATGTCTTATGAAGTACAATGCTTTCTGCAATGCTGTAAGACAGTTTTTAATGTGTTTAGAAGTTATATGCACAAAAACTAATGTTAGGACTTCAATGATCAAGATTGTCAGTTTACAGCTTTCTGAGTCCAGTAATGCTGAAATAGTGTTTCTGTTGAAATGAAGTGAAATCAAGCCCAAATCTGCTCAAAAGCTTTTCTCTCTATTAGATAAAGCTGTTTCATTCAGTATTCAGTGCAAATCTTGCCAAACTGAAACAAGCTTATGTCTTATGAAGTACAATGTTTTCTGCAATGCTGTAAGACAGCTTTTAATGTGTTAGAAGTTATATGCACAAAAACTTATGTTAGGACTTCAATGATCAAGATTGTCAGTTTACAGCTTTCTGAGTCCAGTAATGCTGAAATAGTGTTTCTGTTGAAATGAAGTGAAATCAAGCCCAAATCTGCTCAAAAGCTTTTCTCTCTATTAGAGAAAGCTGTTTCATTCAATATTCAGTGCAAATCTTGCCAAACTGAAACAAGCTTATGCCTTATGAAGTACAATGTTTTCTGCAATGCTATAAGACAGTTTTTAATGTGTTAGAAGTTATATGCACAAAAACTAATGTTAGGACTGCAATGATCAAGATTGTCAGTTTACAGCTTTCTGAGTCCAGTAATGTTGAAATAGTGTTTCTGTTCAAATGAAGTGAAATCAAGCCCAAATCTGCTCAAAAGCTTTTCTCTCTATTAGATAAAGCTGTTTCATTCAGTATTCAGTGCAAATCTTGCCAAACTGAAACAAGCTTATGTCTTATGAAGTACAATGTTTTCTGCAATGCTGTAAGACAGTTTTTAATGTGTTAGAAGTTATATGCACAAAAACTTATGTTAGGACTTCAATGATCAAGATTGTCAGTTTACAGCTTTCTGAGTCCAGTAATGCTGAAATAGTGTTTCTGTTGAAATGAAGTGAAATCAAGCCCAAATCTGCTCAAAAGCTTTTCTCTCTATTAGATAAAGCTGTTTCATTCAGTATTCAGTGCAAATCTTGCCAAACTGAAACAAGCTTATGTCTTATGAAGTACAATGCTTTCTGCAATGCTGTAAGACAGTTTTTAATGTGTTTAGAAGTTATATGCACAAAAACTAATGTTAGGACTTCAATGATCAAGATTGTCAGTTTACAGCTTTCTGAGTCCAGTAATGCTGAAATAGTGTTTCTGTTGAAATGAAGTGAAATCAAGCCCAAATCTGCTCAAAAGCTTTTCTCTCTATTAGATAAAGCTGTTTCATTCAGTATTCAGTGCAAATCTTGCCAAACTGAAACAAGCTTATGTCTTATGAAGTACAATGTTTTCTGCAATGCTGTAAGACAGCTTTTAATGTGTTAGAAGTTATATGCACAAAAACTTATGTTAGGACTTCAATGATCAAGATTGTCAGTTTACAGCTTTCTGAGTCCAGTAATGCTGAAATAGTGTTTCTGTTGAAATGAAGTGAAATCAAGCCCAAATCTGCTCAAAAGCTTTTCTCTCTATTAGATAAAGCTGTTTCATTCAGTATTCAGTGCAAATCTTGCCAAACTGAAACAAGCTTATGCCTTATGAAGTACAATGTTTTCTGCAATGCTGTAAGACAGTTTTTAATGTGTTAGAAGTTATATGCACAAAAACTAATGTTAGGACTTCAATGATCAAGATTGTCAGTTTACAGCTTTCTGAGTCCAGTAATGCTGAAATAGTGTTTCTGTTCAAATGAAGTGAAATCAAGCCCAAATCTGCTCAAAAGCTTTTCTCTCTATTAGAGAAAGCTGTTTCATTCAGTATTCAGTGCAAATCTTGCCAAACTGAAACATGCTTATGTCTTATGAAATAAAATGTTTTCTGCAATGCTGTAAGACAGTTTTTAATGTGTTAGAAGTTATATACACAAAAACTAATGTTAGGACTGCAATGATCAAGATTGTCAGTTTACAGCTTTCTGAGTCCAGTAATGTTGAAATAGTGTTTCTGTTCAAATGAAGTGAAATCAAGCCCAAATCTGCTCAAAAGCTTTTCTCTCTATTAGAGAAAGCTGTTTCATTCAATATTCAGTGCAAATCTTGCCAAACTGAAACAAGCGTATGCCTTATGAAGTACAATGTTTTCTGCAATGCTGTAAGACAGTTTTTAATGTGTTAGAAGTTATATGCACAAAAACTAATGTTAGGACTGCAATGATCAAGATTGTCAGTTTACAGCTTTCTGAGTCCAGTAATGTTGAAATAGTGTTTCTGTTCAAATGAAGTGAAATCAAGCCCAAATCTGCTCAAAAGCTTTTCTCTCTATTAGATAAAGCTGTTTCATTCAGTATTCAGTGCAAATCTTGCCAAACTGAAACAAGCTTATGCCTTATGAAGTACAATGTTTTCTGCAATGCTGTAAGACAGTTTTTAATGTGTTAGAAGTTATATGCACAAAAACTAATGTTAGGACTTCAATGATCAAGATTGTCAGTTTACAGCTTTCTGAGTCCAGTAATGCTGAAATAGTGTTTCTGTTCAAATGAAGTGAAATCAAGCCCAAATCTGCTCAAAAGCTTTTCTCTCTATTAGAGAAAGCTGTTTCATTCAGTATTCAGTGCAAATCTTGCCAAACTGAAACATGCTTATGTCTTATGAAATAAAATGTTTTCTGCAATGCTGTAAGACAGTTTTTAATGTGTTAGAAGTTATATACACAAAAACTAATGTTAGGACTGCAATGATCAAGATTGTCAGTTTACAGCTTTCTGAGTCCAGTAATGTTGAAATAGTGTTTCTGTTCAAATGAAGTGAAATCAAGCCCAAATCTGCTCAAAAGCTTTTCTCTCTATTAGAGAAAGCTGTTTCATTCAATATTCAGTGCAAATCTTGCCAAACTGAAACAAGCGTATGCCTTATGAAGTACAATGTTTTCTGCAATGCTGTAAGACAGTTTTTAATGTGTTAGAAGTTATATGCACAAAAACTAATGTTAGGACTGCAATGATCAAGATTGTCAGTTTACAGCTTTCTGAGTCCAGTAATGCTGAAATAGTGTTTCTGTTCAAATGAAGTGAAATCAAGCCCAAATCTGCTCAAAAGCTTTTCTCTCTATTAGAGAAAGCTGTTTCATTCAGTATTCAGTGCAAATCTTGCCAAACTGAAACATGCTTATGTCTTATGAAATAAAATGTTTTCTGCAATGCTGTAAGACAGTTTTTAATGTGTTAGAAGTTATATACACAAAAACTAATGTTAGGACTGCAATGATCAAGATTGTCAGTTTACAGCTTTCTGAGTCCAGTAATGTTGAAATAGTGTTTCTGTTCAAATGAAGTGAAATCAAGCCCAAATCTGCTCAAAAGCTTTTCTCTCTATTAGAGAAAGCTGTTTCATTCAATATTCAGTGCAAATCTTGCCAAACTGAAACAAGCGTATGCCTTATGAAGTACAATGTTTTCTGCAATGCTGTAAGACAGTTTTTAATGTGTTAGAAGTTATATGCACAAAAACTAATGTTAGGACTGCAATGATCAAGATTGTCAGTTTACAGCTTTCTGAGTCCAGTAATGTTGAAATAGTGTTTCTGTTCAAATGAAGTGAAATCAAGCCCAAATCTGCTCAAAAGCTTTTCTCTCTATTAGAGAAAGCTGTTTCATTCAATATTCAGTGCAAATCTTGCCAAACTGAAACAAGCGTATGCCTTATGAAGTACAATGTTTTCTGCAATGCTGTAAGACAGTTTTTAATGTGTTAGAAGTTATATGCACAAAAACTAATGTTAGGACTGCAATGATCAAGATTGTCAGTTTACAGCTTTCTGAGTCCAGTAATGTTGAAATAGTGTTTCTGTTCAAATGAAGTGAAATCAAGCCCAAATCTGCTCAAAAGCTTTTCTCTCTATTAGATAAAGCTGTTTCATTCAGTATTCAGTGCAAATCTTGCCAAACTGAAACAAGCTTATGTCTTATGAAGTACAATGTTTTCTCTCTATTAGAGAAAGCTGAAACATGCTTATGTCTTATGAAATAAAATGTTTTCTGCAATGCTGTAAGACAGTTTTTAATGTGTTAGAAGTTATATACACAAAAACTAATGTTAGGACTTCAATGATCAAGATTGTCAGTTTACAGCTTTCTGAGTCCAGTAATGCTGAAATAGTGTTTCTGTTCAAATGAAGTGAAATCAAGCCCAAATCTGCTCAAAAGCTTTTCTCTCTATTAGATAAAGCTGTTTCATTCAGTATTCAGTGCAAATCTTGCCAAACTGAAACATGCTTATGTCTTATGAAATAAAATGTTTTCTGCAATGCTGTAAGACAGTTTTTAATGTGTTAGAAGTTATATACACAAAAACTAATGTTAGGACTGCAATGATCAAGATTGTCAGTTTACAGCTTTCTGAGTCCAGTAATGTTGAAATAGTGTTTCTGTTCAAATGAAGTGAAATCAAGCCCAAATCTGCTCAAAAGCTTTTCTCTCTATTAGAGAAAGCTGTTTCATTCAATATTCAGTGCAAATCTTGCCAAACTGAAACAAGCGTATGCCTTATGAAGTACAATGTTTTCTGCAATGCTGTAAGACAGTTTTTAATGTGTTAGAAGTTATATGCACAAAAACTAATGTTAGGACTGCAATGATCAAGATTGTCAGTTTACAGCTTTCTGAGTCCAGTAATGTTGAAATAGTGTTTCTGTTCAAATGAAGTGAAATCAAGCCCAAATCTGCTCAAAAGCTTTTCTCTCTATTAGATAAAGCTGTTTCATTCAGTATTCAGTGCAAATCTTGCCAAACTGAAACAAGCTTATGTCTTATGAAGTACAATGTTTTCTCTCTATTAGAGAAAGCTGAAACATGCTTATGTCTTATGAAATAAAATGTTTTCTGCAATGCTGTAAGACAGTTTTTAATGTGTTAGAAGTTATATACACAAAAACTAATGTTAGGACTTCAATGATCAAGATTGTCAGTTTACAGCTTTCTGAGTCCAGTAATGCTGAAATAGTGTTTCTGTTCAAATGAAGTGAAATCAAGCCCAAATCTGCTCAAAAGCTTTTCTCTCTATTAGATAAAGCTGTTTCATTCAGTATTCAGTGCAAATCTTGCCAAACTGAAACATGCTTATGTCTTATGAAATAAAATGTTTTCTGCAATGCTGTAAGACAGTTTTTAATGTGTTAGAAGTTATATACACAAAAACTAATGTTAGGACTGCAATGATCAAGATTGTCAGTTTACAGCTTTCTGAGTCCAGTAATGTTGAAATAGTGTTTCTGTTCAAATGAAGTGAAATCAAGCCCAAATCTGCTCAAAAGCTTTTCTCTCTATTAGAGAAAGCTGTTTCATTCAATATTCAGTGCAAATCTTGCCAAACTGAAACAAGCGTATGCCTTATGAAGTACAATGTTTTCTGCAATGCTGTAAGACAGTTTTTAATGTGTTAGAAGTTATATGCACAAAAACTAATGTTAGGACTGCAATGATCAAGATTGTCAGTTTACAGCTTTCTGAGTCCAGTAATGCTGAAATAGTGTTTCTGTTCAAATGAAGTGAAATCAAGCCCAAATCTGCTCAAAAGCTTTTCTCTCTATTAGAGAAAGCTGTTTCATTCAGTATTCAGTGCAAATCTTGCCAAACTGAAACATGCTTATGTCTTATGAAATAAAATGTTTCTGCAATGCTGTAAGACAGTTTTTAATGTGTTAGAAGTTATATACACAAAAACTAATGTTAGGACTGCAATGATCAAGATTGTCAGTTTACAGCTTTCTGAGTCCAGTAATGTTGAAATAGTGTTTCTGTTCAAATGAAGTGAAATCAAGCCCAAATCTGCTCAAAAGCTTTTCTCTCTATTAGAGAAAGCTGTTTCATTCAATATTCAGTGCAAATCTTGCCAAACTGAAACAAGCGTATGCCTTATGAAGTACAATGTTTTCTGCAATGCTGTAAGACAGTTTTTAATGTGTTAGAAGTTATATGCACAAAAACTAATGTTAGGACTGCAATGATCAAGATTGTCAGTTTACAGCTTTCTGAGTCCAGTAATGTTGAAATAGTGTTTCTGTTCAAATGAAGTGAAATCAAGCCCAAATCTGCTCAAAAGCTTTTCTCTCTATTAGATAAAGCTGTTTCATTCAGTATTCAGTGCAAATCTTGCCAAACTGAAACAAGCTTATGTCTTATGAAGTACAATGTTTTCTCTCTATTAGAGAAAGCTGAAACATGCTTATGTCTTATGAAATAAAATGTTTTCTGCAATGCTGTAAGACAGTTTTTAATGTGTTAGAAGTTATATACACAAAAACTAATGTTAGGACTTCAATGATCAAGATTGTCAGTTTACAGCTTTCTGAGTCCAGTAATGCTGAAATAGTGTTTCTGTTCAAATGAAGTGAAATCAAGCCCAAATCTGCTCAAAAGCTTTTCTCTCTATTAGATAAAGCTGTTTCATTCAGTATTCAGTGCAAATCTTGCCAAACTGAAACAAGCTTATGTCTTATGAAGTACAATGTTTTCTGCAATGCTGTAAGACAGTTTTTAATGTGTTAGAAGTTATATGCACAAAAACTAATGTTAGGACTTCAATGATCAAGATTGTCAGTTTACAGCTTTCTGAGTCCAGTAATGCTGAAATAGTGTTTCTGTTGAAATGAAGTGAAATCAAGCCCAAATCTGCTCAAAAGCTTTTCTCTCTATTAGATAAAGCTGTTTCATTCAGTATTCAGTGCAAATCTTGCCAAACTGAAACAAGCTTATGCCTTATGAAATGAAATGTTTTTTGCAATGCTGTAAGACAGTTTTTAATGTGTTAGAAGTTATATACACAAAAACTAATGTTAGAACTTCAATGATCAAGATTGGCAGTTTACAGCTTTCTGAGTCCAGTAATGTTGAAATAGTGTTTCTGTTCAAATGAAGTGAAATCAAGCCCAAATCTGCTCAAAAGCTTTTCTCTCTATTAGAGAAAGCTGTTTCATTCAATATTCAGTGCAAATCTTGCCAAACCGAAACAAGCTTATGCCTTATGAAGTACAATGTTTTCTGCAATGCTATAAGACAGTTTTTAATGTGTTAGAAGTTATATGCACAAAAACTAATGTTAGGACTGCAATGATCAAGATTGTCAGTTTACAGCTTTCTGAGTCCAGTAATGTTGAAATAGTGTTTCTGTTCAAATGAAGTGAAATCAAGCCCAAATCTGCTCAAAAGCTTTTCTCTCTATTAGATAAAGCTGTTTCATTCAGTATTCAGTGCAAATCTTGCCAAACTGAAACAAGCTTATGTCTTATGAAGTACAATGTTTTCTGCAATGCTGTGAGACAGTTTTTAATGTGTTAGAAGATATATGCACAAAAACTTATGTTAGGACTTCAATGATCAAGATTGTCAGTTTACAGCTTTCTGAGTCCAGTAATGCTGAAATAGTGTTTCTGTTGAAATGAAGTGAAATCAAGCCCAAATCTGCTCAAAAGCTTTTCTCTCTATTAGATAAAGCTGTTTCATTCAGTATTCAGTGCAAATCTTGCCAAACTGAAACAAGCTTATGTCTTATGAAGTACAATGCTTTCTGCAATGCTGTAAGACAGTTTTTAATGTGTTTAGAAGTTATATGCACAAAAACTAATGTTAGGACTTCAATGATCAAGATTGTCAGTTTACAGCTTTCTGAGTCCAGTAATGCTGAAATAGTGTTTCTGTTGAAATGAAGTGAAATCAAGCCCAAATCTGCTCAAAAGCTTTTCTCTCTATTAGATAAAGCTGTTTCATTCAGTATTCAGTGCAAATCTTGCCAAACTGAAACAAGCTTATGTCTTATGAAGTACAATGTTTTCTGCAATGCTGTAAGACAGCTTTTAATGTGTTAGAAGTTATATGCACAAAAACTTATGTTAGGACTTCAATGATCAAGATTGTCAGTTTACAGCTTTCTGAGTCCAGTAATGTTGAAATAGTGTTTCTGTTCAAATGAAGTGAAATCAAGCCCAAATCTGCTCAAAAGCTTTTCTCTCTATTAGAGAAAGCTGTTTCATTCAATATTCAGTGCAAATCTTGCCAAACTGAAACAAGCTTATGTCTTATGAAGTACAATGTTTTCTGCAATGCTGTAAGACAGTTTTTAATGTGTTAGAAGTTATATGCACAAAATCTTATGTTAGGACTTCAATGATCAAGATTGTCAGTTTACAGCTTTCTGAGTCCAGTAATGCTGAAATAGTGTTTCTGTTGAAATGAAGTGAAATCAAGCCCAAATCTGCTCAAAAGCTTTTCTCTCTATTAGATAAAGCTGCTTCATTCAGTATTCAGTGCAAATCTTGCCAAACTGAAACAAGCTTATGTCTTATGAAGTACAATGTTTTCTGCAATGCTGTAAGACAGTTTTTAATGTGTTAGAAGTTATATGCACAAAAACTTATGTTAGGACTTCAATGATCAAGATTGTCAGTTTACAGCTTTCTGAGTCCAGTAATGCTGAAATAGTGTTTCTGTTGAAATGAAGTGAAATCAAGCCCAAATCTGCTCAAAAGCTTTTCTCTCTATTAGATAAAGCTGTTTCATTCAGTATTCAGTGCAAATCTTGCCAAACTGAAACAAGCTTATGTCTTATGAAGTACAATGTTTTCTGCAATGCTGTAAGACAGTTTTTAATGTGTTTAGAAGTTATATGCACAAAAACTAATGTTAGGACTTCAATGATCAAGATTGTCAGTTTACAGCTTTCTGAGTCCAGTAATGCTGAAATAGTGTTTCTGTTCAAATGAAGTGAAATCAAGCCCAAATCTGCTCAAAAGCTTTTCTCTCTATTAGAGAAAGCTGTTTCATTCAATATTCAGTGCAAATCTTGCCAAACTGAAACAAGCTTATGTCTTATGAAGTACAATGTTTTCTGCAATGCTGTAAGACAGTTTTTAATGTGTTAGAAGTTATATGCACAAAATCTTATGTTAGGACTTCAATGATCAAGATTGTCAGTTTACAGCTTTCTGAGTCCAGTAATGCTGAAATAGTGTTTCTGTTGAAATGAAGTGAAATCAAGCCCAAATCTGCTCAAAAGCTTTTCTCTCTATTAGATAAAGCTGTTTCATTCAGTATTCAGTGCAAATCTTGCCAAACTGAAACAAGCTTATGTCTTATGAAGTACAATGTTTTCTGCAATGCTGTAAGACAGTTTTTAATGTGTTTAGAAGTTATATGCACAAAAACTAATGTTAGGACTTCAATGATCAAGATTGTCAGTTTACAGCTTTCTGAGTCCAGTAATGCTGAAATAGTGTTTCTGTTGAAATGAAGTGAAATCAAGCCCAAATCTGCTCAAAAGCTTTTCTCTCTATTAGATAAAGCTGTTTCATTCAGTATTCAGTGCAAATCTTGCCAAACTGAAACAAGCTTATGTCTTATGAAGTACAATGTTTTCTGCAATGCTGTAAGACAGCTTTTAATGTGTTAGAAGTTATATGCACAAAAACTTATGTTAGGACTTCAATGATCAAGATTGTCAGTTTACAGCTTTCTGAGTCCAGTAATGCTGAAATAGTGTTTCTGTTGAAATGAAGTGAAATCAAGCCCAAATCTGCTCAAAAGCTTTTCTCTCTATTAGATAAAGCTGTTTCATTCAGTATTCAGTGCAAATCTTGCCAAACTGAAACAAGCTTATGCCTTATGAAGTACAATGTTTTCTGCAATGCTGTAAGACAGTTTTTAATGTGTTAGAAGTTATATGCACAAAAACTAATGTTAGGACTTCAATGATCAAGATTGTCAGTTTACAGCTTTCTGAGTCCAGTAATGCTGAAATAGTGTTTCTGTTCAAATGAAGTGAAATCAAGCCCAAATCTGCTCAAAAGCTTTTCTCTCTATTAGAGAAAGCTGTTTCATTCAGTATTCAGTGCAAATCTTGCCAAACTGAAACAAGCGTATGCCTTATGAAGTACAATGTTTTCTGCAATGCTGTAAGACAGTTTTTAATGTGTTAGAAGTTATATGCACAAAAACTAATGTTAGGACTGCAATGATCAAGATTGTCAGTTTACAGCTTTCTGAGTCCAGTAATGTTGAAATAGTGTTTCTGTTCAAATGAAGTGAAATCAAGCCCAAATCTGCTCAAAAGCTTTTCTCTCTATTAGATAAAGCTGTTTCATTCAGTATTCAGTGCAAATCTTGCCAAACTGAAACAAGCTTATGTCTTATGAAGTACAATGTTTTCTGCAATGCTGTAAGACAGCTTTTAATGTGTTAGAAGTTATATGCACACAAACTTATGTTAGGACTTCAATGATCAAGATTGTCAGTTTACAGCTTTCTGAGTCCAGTAATGCTGAAATAGTGTTTCTGTTGAAATGAAGTGAAATCAAGCCCAAATCTGCTCAAAAGCTTTTCTCTCTATTAGATAAAGCTGTTTCATTCAGTATTCAGTGCAAATCTTGCCAAACTGAAACAAGCTTATGCCTTATGAAGTACAATGTTTTCTGCAATGCTGTAAGACAGTTTTTAATGTGTTAGAAGTTATATGCACAAAAACTAATGTTAGGACTTCAATGATCAAGATTGTCAGTTTACAGCTTTCTGAGTCCAGTAATTATGAAGTACAATGTTTTCTGCAATGCTGTAAGACAGTTTTTAATGTGTTAGAAGTTATATGCACAAAAACTAATGTTAGGACTTCAATGATCAAGATTGTCAGTTTACAGCTTTCTGAGTCCAGTAATGCTGAAATAGTGTTTCTGTTCAAATGAAGTGAAATCAAGCCCAAATCTGCTCAAAAGCTTTTCTCTCTATTAGAGAAAGCTGTTTCATTCAGTATTCAGTGCAAATCTTGCCAAACTGAAACATGCTTATGTCTTATGAAATAAAATGTTTTCTGCAATGCTGTAAGACAGTTTTTAATGTGTTAGAAGTTATATACACAAAAACTAATGTTAGGACTGCAATGATCAAGATTGTCAGTTTACAGCTTTCTGAGTCCAGTAATGTTGAAATAGTGTTTCTGTTCAAATGAAGTGAAATCAAGCCCAAATCTGCTCAAAAGCTTTTCTCTCTATTAGATAAAGCTGTTTCATTCAGTATTCAGTGCAAATCTTGCCAAACTGAAACAAGCTTATGCCTTATGAAGTACAATGTTTTCTGCAATGCTGTAAGACAGTTTTTAATGTGTTAGAAGTTATATGCACAAAAACTTATGTTAGGACTTCAATGATCAAGATTGTCAGTTTACAGCTTTCTGAGTCCAGTAATGCTGAAATAGTGTTTCTGTTCAAATGAAGTGAAATCAAGCCCAAATCTGCTCAAAAGCTTTTCTCTCTAATAGAGAATGCGGTTTCATTGAGTATTCAGTGCAAATCTTGCCAAACTGAAACAAGCTTATGTCTTATGAAATGAAATGTTTTTTGCAATGCTGTAAGACAGTTTTTAATGTGTTAGAAGATATATGCACAAAAACTAATGTTAGGACTTCAATGATCAAGATTGTCAGTTTACAGCTTTCTGAGTCCAGTAATGCTGAAATAGTGTTTCTGTTGAAATGAAGTGAAATCAAGCCCAAGTCTGCTCAAAAGCTTTTCTCTCTATTAGATAAAGCTGTTTCATTCAGTATTCAGTGCAAATCTTGCCAAACTGAAACAAGCTTATGCCTTATGAAGTACAATGTTTTCTGCAATGCTGTAAGACAGTTTTTAATGTGTTAGAAGTTATATGCACAAAAACTTATGTTAGGACTTCAATGATCAAGATTGTCAGTTTACAGCTTTCTGAGTCCAGTAATGCTGAAATAGTGTTTCTGTTCAAATGAAGTGAAATCAAGCCCAAATCTGCTCAAAAGCTTTTCTCTCTATTAGAGAAAGCTGTTTCATTCAGTATTCAGTGCAAATCTTGCCAAACTGAAACATGCTTATGTCTTATGAAATAAAATGTTTTCTGCAATGCTGTAAGACAGTTTTTAATGTGTTAGAAGTTATATACACAAAAACTAATGTTAGGACTGCAATGATCAAGATTGTCAGTTTACAGCTTTCTGAGTCCAGTAATGTTGAAATAGTGTTTCTGTTCAAATGAAGTGAAATCAAGCCCAAATCTGCTCA
The DNA here is from genome assembly GCF_023724105.1 of Carassius gibelio. Taxonomy (NCBI): domain Eukaryota; kingdom Metazoa; phylum Chordata; class Actinopteri; order Cypriniformes; family Cyprinidae; genus Carassius; species Carassius gibelio. The sequence goes on from NC_068392.1 coordinate 23,655,286, forward strand.
AAAGCTTTTCTCTCTATTAGAGAAAGCTGTTTCATTCAATATTCAGTGCAAATCTTGCCAAACTGAAACAAGCGTATGCCTTATGAAGTACAATGTTTTCTGCAATGCTGTAAGACAGTTTTTAATGTGTTAGAAGTTATATGCACAAAAACTAATGTTAGGACTGCAATGATCAAGATTGTCAGTTTACAGCTTTCTGAGTCCAGTAATGTTGAAATAGTGTTTCTGTTCAAATGAAGTGAAATCAAGCCCAAATCTGCTCAAAAGCTTTTCTCTCTATTAGATAAAGCTGTTTCATTCAGTATTCAGTGCAAATCTTGCCAAACTGAAACAAGCTTATGTCTTATGAAGTACAATGTTTTCTGCAATGCTGTAAGACAGTTTTTAATGTGTTAGAAGTTATATGCACAAAAACTTATGTTAGGACTTCAATGATCAAGATTGTCAGTTTACAGCTTTCTGAGTCCAGTAATGCTGAAATAGTGTTTCTGTTGAAATGAAGTGAAATCAAGCCCAAATCTGCTCAAAAGCTTTTCTCTCTATTAGATAAAGCTGTTTCATTCAGTATTCAGTGCAAATCTTGCCAAACTGAAACAAGCTTATGTCTTATGAAGTACAATGTTTTCTGCAATGCTGTAAGACAGTTTTTAATGTGTTAGAAGTTATATGCACAAAAAATAATGTTAGGACTTCAATGATCAAGATTGTCAGTTTACAGCTTTCTGAGTCCAGTAATGCTGAAATAGTGTTTCTGTTCAAATGAAGTGAAATCAAGCCCAAATCTGCTCAAAAGCTTTTCTCTCTATTAGATAAAGCTGTTTCATTCAGTATTCAGTGCAAATCTTGCCAAACTGAAACAAGCTTATGTCTTATGAAGTACAATGTTTTCTGCAATGCTGTAAGACAGTTTTTAATGTGTTAGAAGTTATATGCACAAAAACTAATGTTAGGACTTCAATGATCAAGATTGTCAGTTTACAGCTTTCTGAGTCCAGTAATGCTGAAATAGTGTTTCTGTTGAAATGAAGTGAAATCAAGCCCAAATCTGCTCAAAAGCTTTTCTCTCTATTAGATAAAGCTGTTTCATTCAGTATTCAGTGCAAATCTTGCCAAACTGAAACAAGCTTATGTCTTATGAAGTACAATGTTTTCTGCAATGCTGTAAGACAGCTTTTAATGTGTTAGAAGTTATATGCACAAAAACTTATGTTAGGACTTCAATGATCAAGATTGTCAGTTTACAGCTTTCTGAGTCCAGTAATGCTGAAATAGTGTTTCTGTTGAAATGAAGTGAAATCAAGCCCAAATCTGCTCAAAAGCTTTTCTCTCTATTAGATAAAGCTGTTTCATTCAGTATTCAGTGCAAATCTTGCCAAACTGAAACAAGCTTATGCCTTATGAAGTACAATGTTTTCTGCAATGCTGTAAGACAGTTTTTAATGTGTTAGAAGTTATATGCACAAAAACTAATGTTAGGACTTCAATGATCAAGATTGTCAGTTTACAGCTTTCTGAGTCCAGTAATGCTGAAATAGTGTTTCTGTTCAAATGAAGTGAAATCAAGCCCAAATCTGCTCAAAAGCTTTTCTCTCTATTAGAGAAAGCTGTTTCATTCAGTATTCAGTGCAAATCTTGCCAAACTGAAACATGCTTATGTCTTATGAAATAAAATGTTTTCTGCAATGCTGTAAGACAGTTTTTAATGTGTTAGAAGTTATATACACAAAAACTAATGTTAGGACTGCAATGATCAAGATTGTCAGTTTACAGCTTTCTGAGTCCAGTAATGTTGAAATAGTGTTTCTGTTCAAATGAAGTGAAATCAAGCCCAAATCTGCTCAAAAGCTTTTCTCTCTATTAGAGAAAGCTGTTTCATTCAATATTCAGTGCAAATCTTGCCAAACTGAAACAAGCTTATGCCTTATGAAGTACAATGTTTTCTGCAATGCTGTAAGACAGTTTTTAATGTGTTAGAAGTTATTTGCACAAAAACTTATGTTAGGACTTCAATGATCAAGATTGTCAGTTTACAGCTTTCTGAGTCCAGTAATGCTGAAATAGTGTTTCTGTTGAAATGAAGTGAAATCAAGCCCAAATCTGCTCAAAAGCTTTTCTCTCTATTAGATAAAGCTGTTTCATTCAGTATTCAGTGCAAATCTTGCCAAACTGAAACAAGCTTATGTCTTATGAAGTACAATGTTTTCTGCAATGCTGTAAGACAGTTTTTAATGTGTTAGAAGTTATATGCACAAAAACTTATGTTAGGACTTCAATGATCAAGATTGTCAGTTTACAGCTTTCTGAGTCCAGTAATGCTGAAATAGTGTTTCTGTTCAAATGAAGTGAAATCAAGCCCAAATCTGCTCAAAAGCTTTTCTCTCTATTAGATAAAGCTGTTTCATTCAGTATTCAGTGCAAATCTTGCCAAACTGAAACAAGCTCATGTCTTATGAAATGAAATGTTTTTTGCAATGCTGTAAGACAGTTTTTAATGTGTTAGAAGTTATATACACAAAAACTAATGTTAGAACTTCAATGATCAAGATTGGCAGTTTACAGCTTTCTGAGTCCAGTAATGTTGAAATAGTGTTTCTGTTCAAATGAAGTGAAATCAAGCCCAAATCTGCTCAAAAGCTTTTCTCTCTATTAGAGAAAGCTGTTTCATTCAATATTCAGTGCAAATCTTGCCAAACTGAAACAAGCTTATGCCTTATGAAGTACAATGTTTTCTGCAATGCTATAAGACAGTTTTTAATGTGTTAGAAGTTATATGCACAAAAACTAATGTTAGGACTGCAATGATCAAGATTGTCAGTTTACAGCTTTCTGAGTCCAGTAATGTTGAAATAGTGTTTCTGTTCAAATGAAGTGAAATCAAGCCCAAATCTGCTCAAAAGCTTTTCTCTCTATTAGAGAAAGCTGTTTCATTCAATATTCAGTGCAAATCTTGCCAAACTGAAACAAGCTTATGTCTTATGAAGTACAATGTTTTCTGCAATGCTGTAAGACAGTTTTTAATGTGTTAGAAGTTATATGCACAAAAACTTATGTTAGGACTTCAATGATCAAGATTGTCAGTTTACAGCTTTCTGAGTCCAGTAATGCTGAAATAGTGTTTCTGTTCAAATGAAGTGAAATCAAGCCCAAATCTGCTCAAAAGCTTTTCTCTCTATTAGAGAAAGCTGTTTCATTCAGTATTCAGTGCAAATCTTGCCAAACTGAAACATGCTTATGTCTTATGAAATAAAATGTTTTCTGCAATGCTGTAAGACAGTTTTTAATGTGTTAGAAGTTATATACACAAAAACTAATGTTAGGACTGCAATGATCAAGATTGTCAGTTTACAGCTTTCTGAGTCCAGTAATGTTGAAATAGTGTTTCTGTTCAAATGAAGTGAAATCAAGCCCAAATCTGCTCAAAAGCTTTTCTCTCTATTAGAGAATGCTGTTTCATTCAATATTCAGTGCAAATCTTGCCAAACTGAAACAAGCGTATGCCTTATGAAGTACAATGTTTTCTGCAATGCTGTAAGACAGTTTTTAATGTGTTAGAAGTTATATGCACAAAAACTAATGTTAGGACTTCAATGATCAAGACTGTCAGTTTACAGCTTTCTGAGTCCAGTAATGCTGAAATAGTGTTTCTGTTCAAATGAAGTGAAATCAAGCCCAAATCTGCTCAAAAGCTTTTCTCTCTATTAGATAAAGCTGTTTCATTCAGTATTCAGTGCAAATCTTGCCAAACTGAAACAAGCTTATGTCTTATGAAGTACAATGTTTTCTGCAATGCTGTAAGACAGTTTTTAATGTGTTAGAAGTTATATGCACAAAAACTTATGTTAGGACTTCAATGATCAAGATTGTCAGTTTACAGCTTTCTGAGTCCAGTAATGCTGAAATAGTGTTTCTGTTGAAATGAAGTGAAATCAAGCCCAAATCTGCTCAAAAGCTTTTCTCTCTATTAGATAAAGCTGTTTCATTCAGTATTCAGTGCAAATCTTGCCAAACTGAAACAAGCTTATGTCTTATGAAGTACAATGTTTTCTGCAATGCTGTAAGACAGTTTTTAATGTGTTAGAAGTTATATGCACAAAAACTAATGTTAGGACTTCAATGATCAAGATTGTCAGTTTACAGCTTTCTGAGTCCAGTAATGCTGAAATAGTGTTTCTGTTCAAATGAAGTGAAATCAAGCCCAAATCTGCTCAAAAGCTTTTCTCTCTAATAGAGAATGCGGTTTCATGAGTATTCAGTGCAAATCTTGCCAAACTGAAACAAGCTTATGTCTTATGAAGTACAATGTTTTCTGCAATGCTGTAAGACAGTTTTTAATGTGTTAGAAGTTATATGCACAAAAACTAATGTTAGGACTTCAATGATCAAGATTGTCAGTTTACAGCTTTCTGAGTCCAGTAATGCTGAAATAGTGTTTCTGTTGAAATGAAGTGAAATCAAGCCCAAGTCTGCTCAAAAGCTTTTCTCTCTATTAGATAAAGCTGTTTCATTCAGTATTCAGTGCAAATCTTGCCAAACTGAAACAAGCTTATGCCTTATGAAGTACAATGTTTTCTGCAATGCTGTAAGACAGTTTTTAATGTGTTAGAAGTTATATGCACAAAAACTTATGTTAGGACTTCAATGATCAAGATTGTCAGTTTACAGCTTTCTGAGTCCAGTAATGCTGAAATAGTGTTTCTGTTCAAATGAAGTGAAATCAAGCCCAAATCTGCTCAAAAGCTTTTCTCTCTATTAGAGAAAGCTGTTTCATTCAGTATTCAGTGCAAATCTTGCCAAACTGAAACATGCTTATGTCTTATGAAATAAAATGTTTTCTGCAATGCTGTAAGACAGTTTTTAATGTGTTAGAAGTTATATACACAAAAACTAATGTTAGGACTGCAATGATCAAGATTGTCAGTTTACAGCTTTCTGAGTCCAGTAATGTTGAAATAGTGTTTCTGTTCAAATGAAGTGAAATCAAGCCCAAATCTGCTCAAAAGCTTTTCTCTCTATTAGAGAATGCTGTTTCATTCAATATTCAGTGCAAATCTTGCCAAACTGAAACAAGCGTATGCCTTATGAAGTACAATGTTTTCTGCAATGCTGTAAGACAGTTTTTAATGTGTTAGAAGTTATATGCACAAAAACTAATGTTAGGACTTCAATGATCAAGACTGTCAGTTTACAGCTTTCTGAGTCCAGTAATGCTGAAATAGTGTTTCTGTTCAAATGAAGTGAAATCAAGCCCAAATCTGCTCAAAAGCTTTTCTCTCTATTAGATAAAGCTGTTTCATTCAGTATTCAGTGCAAATCTTGCCAAACTGAAACAAGCTTATGTCTTATGAAGTACAATGTTTTCTGCAATGCTGTAAGACAGTTTTTAATGTGTTAGAAGTTATATGCACAAAAACTTATGTTAGGACTTCAATGATCAAGATTGTCAGTTTACAGCTTTCTGAGTCCAGTAATGCTGAAATAGTGTTTCTGTTGAAATGAAGTGAAATCAAGCCCAAATCTGCTCAAAAGCTTTTCTCTCTATTAGATAAAGCTGTTTCATTCAGTATTCATTGCAAATCTTGCCAAACTGAAACAAGCTTATGTCTTATGAAGTACAATGTTTTCTGCAATGCTGTAAGACAGCTTTTAATGTGTTAGAAGTTATATGCACAAAAACTTATGTTAGGACTTCAATGATCAAGATTGTCAGTTTACAGCTTTCTGAGTCCAGTAATGCTGAAATAGTGTTTCTGTTGAAATGAAGTGAAATCAAGCCCAAATCTGCTCAAAAGCTTTTCTCTCTATTAGATAAAGCTGTTTCATTCAGTATTCAGTGCAAATCTTGCCAAACTGAAACAAGCTTATGCCTTATGAAGTACAATGTTTTCTGCAATGCTGTAAGACAGTTTTTAATGTGTTAGAAGTTATATGCACAATAACTAATGTTAGGACTGCAATGATCAAGATTGTCAGTTTACAGCTTTCTGAGTCCAGTAATGTTGAAATAGTGTTTCTGTTCAAATGAAGTGAAATCAAGCCCAAATCTGCTCAAAAGCTTTTCTCTCTATTAGAGAAAGCTGTTTCATTCAGTATTCAGTGCAAATCTTGCCAAACTGAAACATGCTTATCTCTTATGAAATAAAATGTTTTCTGCAATGCTGTAAGACAGTTTTTAATGTGTTAGAAGTTATATACACAAAAACTAATGTTAGGACTGCAATGATCAAGATTGTCAGTTTACAGCTTTCTGAGTCCAGTAATGTTGAAATAGTGTTTCTGTTCAAATGAAGTGAAATCAAGCCCAAATCTGCTCAAAAGCTTTTCTCTCTATTAGAGAATGCTGTTTCATTCAATATTCAGTGCAAATCTTGCCAAACTGAAACAAGCGTATGCCTTATGAAGTACAATGTTTTCTGCAATGCTGTAAGACAGTTTTTAATGTGTTAGAAGTTATATGCACAAAAACTAATGTTAGGACTGCAATGATCAAGATTGTCAGTTTACAGCTTTCTGAGTCCAGTAATGTTGAAATAGTGTTTCTGTTCAAATGAAGTGAAATCAAGCCCAAATCTGCTCAAAAGCTTTTCTCTCTATTAGATAAAGCTGTTTCATTCAGTATTCAGTGCAAATCTTGCCAAACTGAAACAAGCTTATGTCTTATGAAGTACAATGTTTTCTGCAATGCTGTAAGACAGTTTTTAATGTGTTAGAAGTTATATGCACAAAAACTTATGTTAGGACTTCAATGATCAAGATTGTCAGTTTACAGCTTTCTGAGTCCAGTAATGCTGAAATAGTGTTTCTGTTGAAATGAAGTGAAATCAAGCCCAAATCTGCTCAAAAGCTTTTCTCTCTATTAGATAAAGCTGTTTCATTCAGTATTCAGTGCAAATCTTGCCAAACTGAAACAAGCTTATGTCTTATGAAGTACAATGTTTTCTGCAATGCTGTAAGACAGTTTTTAATGTGTTAGAAGTTATATGCACAAAAACTAATGTTAGGACTTCAATGATCAAGATTGTCAGTTTACAGCTTTCTGAGTCCAGTAATGCTGAAATAGTGTTTCTGTTGAAATGAAGTGAAATCAAGCCCAAATCTGCTCAAAAGCTTTTCTCTCTATTAGATAAAGCTGTTTCATTCAGTATTCAGTGAAAATCTTGCCAAACTGAAACAAGCTTATGTCTTATGAAGTACAATGTTTTCTGCAATGCTGTAAGACAGTTTTTAATGTGTTAGAAGTTATATGCACAAAAACTTATGTTAGGACTTCAATGATCAAGATTGTCAGTTTACAGCTTTCTGAGTCCAGTAATGCTGAAATAGTGTTTCTGTTGAAATGAAGTGAAATCAAGCCCAAATCTGCTCAAAAGCTTTTCTCTCTATTAGATAAAGCTGTTTCATTCAGTATTCAGTGCAAATCTTGCCAAACTGAAACAAGCTTATGTCTTATGAAGTACAATGTTTTCTGCAATGCTGTAAGACAGTTTTTAATGTGTTAGAAGTTATATGCACAAAAACTAATGTTAGGACTTCAATGATCAAGATTGGCAGTTTACAGCTTTCTGAGTCCAGTAATGCTGAAATAGTGTTTCTGTTCAAATGAAGTGAAATCAAGCCCAAATCTGCTCAAAAGCTTTTCTCTCTATTAGAGAAAGCTGTTTCATTCAGTATTCAGTGCAAATCTTGCCAAACTGAAACAAGCTTATGTCTTATGAAGTACAATGTTTTCTGCAATGCTGTAAGACAGTTTTTAATGTGTTAGAAGTTATATACACAAAAACTAATGTTAGGACTGCAATGATCAAGATTGTCAGTTTACAGCTTTCTGAGTCCAGTAATGTTGAAATAGTGTTTCTGTTCAAATGAAGTGAAATCAAGCCCAAATCTGCTCAAAAGCTTTTCTCTCTATTAGATAAAGCTGTTTCATTCAGTATTCAGTGCAAATCTTGCCAAACTGAAACAAGCTTATGCCTTATGAAGTACAATGTTTTCTGCAATGCTGTAAGACAGTTTTTAATGTGTTAGAAGTTATATGCACAAAAACTAATGTTAGGACTGCAATGATCAAGATTGTCAGTTTACAGCTTTCTGAGTCCAGTAATGTTGAAATAGTGTTTCTGTTCAAATGAAGTGAAATCAAGCCCAAATCTGCTCAAAAGCTTTTCTCTCTATTAGATAAAGCTGTTTCATTCAGTATTCAGTGCAAATCTTGCCAAACTGAAACAAGCTTATGCCTTATGAAGTACAATGTTTTCTGCAATGCTGTAAGACAGTTTTTAATGTGTTAGAAGTTATATGCACAAAAACTAATGTTAGGACTGCAATGATCAAGATTGTCAGTTTACAGCTTTCTGAGTCCAGTAATGTTGAAATAGTGTTTCTGTTCAAATGAAGTGAAATCAAGCCCAAATCTGCTCAAAAGCTTTTCTCTCTATTAGAGAAAGCTGTTTCATTCAATATTCAGTGCAAATCTTGCCAAACTGAAACAAGCTTATGTCTTATGAAGTACAATGTTTTCTGCAATGCTGTAAGACAGTTTTTAATGTGTTAGAAGTTATATGCACAAAATCTTATGTTAGGACTTCAATGATCAAGACTGTCAGTTTACAGTTTTCTGAGTCCAGTAATGCTGAAATAGTGTTTCTGTTGAAATGAAGTGAAATCAAGCCCAAATCTGCTCAAAAGCTTTTCTCTCTATTAGATAAAGCTGTTTCATTCAGTATTCAGTGCAAATCTTGCCAAACTGAAACAAGCTTATGTCTTATGAAGTACAATGTTTTCTGCAATGCTGTAAGACAGTTTTTAATGTGTTAGAAGTTATATGCACAAAAACTAATGTTAGGACTTCAATGATCAAGATTGTCAGTTTACAGCTTTCTGAGTCCAGTAATGCTGAAATAGTGTTTCTGTTGAAATGAAGTGAAATCAAGCCCAAGTCTGCTCAAAAGCTTTTCTCTCTATTAGATAAAGCTGTTTCATTCAGTATTCAGTGCAAATCTTGCCAAACTGAAACAAGCTTATGCCTTATGAAGTACAATGTTTTCTGCAATGCTTTAAGACAGTTTTTAATGTGTTAGAAGTTATATGCACAAAAACTTATGTTAGGACTTCAATGATCAAGATTGTCAGTTTACAGCTTTCTGAGTCCAGTAATGCTGAAATAGTGTTTCTGTTCAAATGAAGTGAAATCAAGCCTAAATCTGCTCAAAAGCTTTTCTCTCTATTAGAGAAAGCTGTTTCATTCAGTATTCAGTGCAAATCTTGCCAAACTGAAACATGCTTATGTCTTATGAAATAAAATGTTTTCTGCAATGCTGTAAGACAGTTTTTAATGTGTTAGAAGTTATATGCACAAAAACTAATGTTAGGACTGCAATGATCAAGATTGTCAGTTTACAGCTTTCTGAGTCCAGTAATGTTGAAATAGTGTTTCTGTTCAAATGAAGTGAAATCAAGCCCAAATCTGCTCAAAAGCTTTTCTCTCTATTAGAGAATGCTGTTTCATTCAATATTCAGTGCAAATCTTGCCAAACTGAAACAAGCGTATGCCTTATGAAGTACAATGTTTTCTGCAATGCTGTAAGACAGTTTTTAATGTGTTAGAAGTTATATGCACAAAAACTAATGTTAGGACTGCAATGATCAAGATTGTCAGTTTACAGCTTTCTGAGTGCAGTAATGTTGAAATAGTGTTTCTGTTCAAATGAAGTGAAATCAAGCCCAAATCTGCTCAAAAGCTTTTCTCTCTATTAGATAAAGCTGTTTCATTCAGTATTCAGTGCAAATCTTGCCAAACTGAAACAAGCTTATGTCTTATGAAGTACAATGTTTTCTGCAATGCTGTAAGACAGTTTTTAATGTGTTAGAAGTTATATGCACAAAAACTTATGTTAGGACTTCAATGATCAAGATTGTCAGTTTACAGCTTTCTGAGTCCAGTAATGCTGAAATAGTGTTTCTGTTGAAATGAAGTGAAATCAAGCCCAAATCTGCTCAAAAGCTTTTCTCTCTATTAGATAAAGCTGTTTCATTCAGTATTCAGTGCAAATCTTGCCAAACTGAAACAAGCTTATGTCTTATGAAGTACAATGTTTTCTGCAATGCTGTAAGACAGTTTTTAATGTGTTAGAAGTTATATGCACAAAAACTTATGTTAGGACTTCAATGATCAAGATTGTCAGTTTACAGCTTTCTGAGTCCAGTAATGCTGAAATAGTGTTTCTGTTGAAATGAAGTGAAATCAAGCCCAAATCTGCTCAAAAGCTTTTCTCTCTATTAGATAAAGCTGTTTCATTCAGTATTCAGTGCAAATCTTGCCAAACTGAAACAAGCTTATGTCTTATGAAATGAAATGTTTTTTGCAATGCTGTAAGACAGTTTTTAATGTGTTAGAAGTTATATACACAAAAACTAATGTTAGAACTTCAATGATCAAGATTGGCAGTTTACAGCTTTCTGAGTCCAGTAATGCTGAAATAGTGTTTCTGTTCAAATGAAGTGAAATCAAGCCCAAATCTGCTCAAAAGCTTTTCTCTCTATTAGAGAATGCTGTTTCATTCAATATTCAGTGCAAATCTTGCCAAACTGAAACAAGCGTATGCCTTATGAAGTACAATGTTTTCTGCAATGCTGTAAGAAAGTTTTTAATGTGTTAGAAGTTATATGCACAAAAACTAATGTTAGGACTGCAATGATCAAGATTGTCAGTTTACAGCTTTCTGAGTCCAGTAATGCTGAAATAGTGTTTCTGTTGAAATGAAGTGAAATCAAGCCCAAATCTGCTCAAAAGCTTTTCTCTCTATTAGATAAAGCTGTTTCATTCAGTATTCAGTGCAAATCTTGCCAAACTGAAACAAGCTTATGTCTTATGAAGTACAATGTTTTCTGCAATGCTGTAAGACAGTTTTTAATGTGTTAGAAGTTATATGCACAAAAACTAATGTTAGGACTTCAATGATCAAGATTGTCAGTTTACAGCTTTCTGAGTCCAGTAATGCTGAAATAGTGTTTCTGTTCAAATGAAGTGAAATCAAGCCCAAATCTGCTCAAAAGCTTTTCTCTCTAATAGAGAATGCGGTTTCATGAGTATTCAGTGCAAATCTTGCCAAACTGAAACAAGCTTATGTCTTATGAAATGAAATGTTTTTTGCAATGCTGTAAGACAGTTTTTAATGTGTTAGAAGTTATATACACAAAAACTAATGTTAGAACTTCAATGATCAAGATTGGCAGTTTACAGCTTTCTGAGTCCAGTAATGTTGAAATAGTGTTTCTGTTCAAATGAAGTGAAATCAAGCCCAAATCTGCTCAAAAGCTTTTCTCTCTATTAGAGAAAGCTGTTTCATTCAATATTCAGTGCAAATCTTGCCAAACTGAAACAAGCTTATGCCTTATGAAGTACAATGTTTTCTGCAATGCTATAAGACAGTTTTTAATGTGTTAGAAGTTATATGCACAAAAACTAATGTTAGGACTGCAATGATCAAGATTGTCAGTTTACAGCTTTCTGAGTCCAGTAATGTTGAAATAGTGTTTCTGTTCAAATGAAGTGAAATCAAGCCCAAATCTGCTCAAAAGCTTTTCTCTCTATTAGAGAAAGCTGTTTCATTCAATATTCAGTGCAAATCTTGCCAAACTGAAACAAGCTTATGTCTTATGAAGTACAATGTTTTCTGCAATGCTGTAAGACAGTTTTTAATGTGTTAGAAGTTATATACACAAAAACTAATGTTAGGACTGCAATGATCAAGATTGTCAGTTTACAGCTTTCTGAGTCCAGTAATGTTGAAATAGTGTTTCTGTTCAAATGAAGTGAAATCAAGCCCAAATCTGCTCAAAAGCTTTTCTCTCTATTAGAGAATGCTGTTTCATTCAATATTCAGTGCAAATCTTGCCAAACTGAAACAAGCGTATGCCTTATGAAGTACAATGTTTTCTGCAATGCTGTAAGACAGTTTTTAATGTGTTAGAAGTTATATGCACAAAAACTAATGTTAGGACTGCAATGATCAAGATTGTCAGTTTACAGCTTTCTGAGTCCAGTAATGTTGAAATAGTGTTTCTGTTCAAATGAAGTGAAATCAAGCCCAAATCTGCTCAAAAGCTTTTCTCTCTATTAGATAAAGCTGTTTCATTCAGTATTCAGTGCAAATCTTGCCAAACTGAAACATGCTTATGTCTTATGAAATAAAATGTTTTCTGCAATGCTGTAAGACAGTTTTTAATGTGTTAGAAGTTATATACACAAAAACTAATGTTAGGACTGCAATGATCAAGATTGTCAGTTTACAGCTTTCTGAGTCCAGTAATGTTGAAATAGTGTTTCTGTTCAAATGAAGTGAAATCAAGCCCAAATCTGCTCAAAAGCTTTTCTCTCTATTAGAGAATGCTGTTTCATTCAATATTCAGTGCAAATCTTGCCAAACTGAAACAAGCGTATGCCTTATGAAGTACAATGTTTTCTGCAATGCTGTAAGACAGTTTTTAATGTGTTAGAAGTTATATGCACAAAAACTAATGTTAGGACTGCAATGATCAAGATTGTCAGTTTACAGCTTTCTGAGTCCAGTAATGTTGAAATAGTGTTTCTGTTCAAATGAAGTGAAATCAAGCCCAAATCTGCTCAAAAGCTTTTCTCTCTATTAGATAAAGCTGTTTCATTCAGTATTCAGTGCAAATCTTGCCAAACTGAAACATGCTTATGTCTTATGAAATAAAATGTTTTCTGCAATGCTGTAAGACAGTTTTTAATGTGTTAGAAGTTATATACACAAAAACTAATGTTAGGACTGCAATGATCAAGATTGTCAGTTTACAGCTTTCTGAGTCCAGTAATGCTGAAATAGTGTTTCTGTTCAAATGAAGTGAAATCAAGCCCAAATCTGCTCAAAAGCTTTTCTCTCTATTAGAGAATGCTGTTTCATTCAATATTCAGTGCAAATCTTGCCAAACTGAAACAAGCGTATGCCTTATGAAGTACAATGTTTTCTGCAATGCTGTAAGACAGTTTTTAATGTGTTAGAAGTTATATGCACAAAAACTAATGTTAGGACTGCAATGATCAAGATTGTCAGTTTACAGCTTTCTGAGTCCAGTAATGTTGAAATAGTGTTTCTGTTCAAATGAAGTGAAATCAAGCCCAAATCTGCTCAAAAGCTTTTCTCTCTATTAGATAAAGCTGTTTCATTCAGTATTCAGTGCAAATCTTGCCAAACTGAAACAAGCTTATGTCTTATGAAGTACAATGTTTTCTGCAATGCTGTAAGACAGTTTTTAATGTGTTAGAAGTTATATGCACAAAAACTTATGTTAGGACTTCAATGATCAAGATTGTCAGTTTACAGCTTTCTGAGTCCAGTAATGCTGAAATAGTGTTTCTGTTGAAATGAAGTGAAATCAAGCCCAAATCTGCTCAAAAGCTTTTCTCTCTATTAGAGAATGCTGTTTCATTCAATATTCAGTGCAAATCTTGCCAAACTGAAACAAGCGTATGCCTTATGAAGTACAATGTTTTCTGCAATGCTGTAAGACAGTTTTTAATGTGTTAGAAGTTATATACACAAAAACTAATGTTAGAACTTCAATGATCAAGATTGGCAGTTTACAGCTTTCTGAGCCCAGTAATGCTGAAATAGTGTTTCTGTTCAAATGAAGTGAAATCAAGCCCAAATCTGCTCAAAAGCTTTTCTCTCTATTAGAGAATGCTGTTTCATTCAATATTCAGTGCAAATCTTGCCAAACTGAAACAAGCGTATGCCTTATGAAGTACAATGTTTTCTGCAATGCTGTAAGACAGTTTTTAATGTGTTAGAAGTTATATGCACAAAAACTAATGTTAGGACTTCAATGATCAAGATTGTCAGTTTACAGCTTTCTGAGTCCAGTAATGCTGAAATAGTGTTTCTGTTGAAATGAAGTGAAATCAAGCCCAAATCTGCTCAAAAGCTTTTCTCTCTATTAGATAAAGCTGTTTCATTCAGTATTCAGTGCAAATCTTGCCAAACTGAAACAAGCTTATGTCTTATGAAGTACAATGTTTTCTGCAATGCTGTAAGACAGTTTTTAATGTGTTAGAAGTTATATGCACAAAAACTTATGTTAGGACTTCAATGATCAAGATTGTCAGTTTACAGCTTTCTGAGTCCAGTAATGCTGAAATAGTGTTTCTGTTGAAATGAAGTGAAATCAAGCCCAAATCTGCTCAAAAGCTTTTCTCTCTATTAGATAAAGCTGTTTCATTCAGTATTCAGTGCAAATCTTGCCAAACTGAAACAAGCTTATGTCTTATGAAATGAAATGTTTTTTGCAATGCTGTAAGACAGTTTTTAATGTGTTAGAAGTTATATACACAAAAACTAATGTTAGAACTTCAATGATCAAGATTGGCAGTTTACAGCTTTCTGAGTCCAGTAATGCTGAAATAGTGTTTCTGTTCAAATGAAGTGAAATCAAGCCCAAATCTGCTCAAAAGCTTTTCTCTCTATTAGAGAATGCTGTTTCATTCAATATTCAGTGCAAATCTTGCCAAACTGAAACAAGCGTATGCCTTATGAAGTACAATGTTTTCTGCAATGCTGTAAGACAGTTTTTAATGTGTTAGAAGTTATATGCACAAAAACTAATGTTAGGACTGCAATGATCAAGATTGTCAGTTTACAGCTTTCTGAGTCCAGTAATGCTGAAATAGTGTTTCTGTTGAAATGAAGTGAAATCAAGCCCAAATCTGCTCAAAAGCTTTTCTCTCTATTAGATAAAGCTGTTTCATTCAGTATTCAGTGCAAATCTTGCCAAACTGAAACAAGCTTATGTCTTATGAAGTACAATGTTTTCTGCAATGCTGTAAGACAGTTTTTAATGTGTTAGAAGTTATATGCACAAAAACTTATGTTAGGACTTCAATGATCAAGACTGTCAGTTTACAGCTTTCTGAGTCCAGTAATGTTGAAATAGTGTTTCTGTTCAAATGAAGTGAAATCAAGCCCAAATCTGCTAAAAAGCTTGTCTCTCTAATAGAGAAAGCTGTTTCATTCAGTATTCAGTGCAAATCTTGCCAAACTGATAGATGCTTATGCCTTATGAAGTACAATGTTTTCTGCAAAGCTGTAAAACAGTTTTTAATGTGTTAGAAGTTATATACACAAAAACTAATGTTAGGACTTCAATGATCAAGATTGTCAGTTTACAGCTTTCTGAGTCCAGTAATGTTGAAATAGTGTTTCTGTTCAAATGAAGTGAAATCAAGCCCAAATCTGCTCAAAAGCTTGTCTCTCCAATAGAGAAAGCTGTTTCATTCAGTATTCAGTGCAAATCTTGCCAAACTGATAGATGCTTATGCCTTATGAAGTACAATGTTTTCTGCAATGCTGTAAGACAGTTTTTAATGTGTTAGAAGTTATATTCACAAAAACTAATGTTAGGACTTCAATGATCAAGATTGTCAGTTTACAGCTTTCTGAGTCCAGTAATGTTGAAATAGTGTTTCTGTTCAAATGAAGTGAAATCAAGCCCAAATCTGCTCAAAAGCTTGTCTCTCTAATAGAGAAAGCTGTTTCATTCAGTATTCAGTGCAAATCTAGCCAAACTGATAGATGCTTATGCCTTATGAAGTACAATGTTTTCTGCAATGCTGTAAGACAGTTTTTAATGTGTTAGAAGTTATATGCACAAAAACTAATGTTAGGACTTCAATGATCAAGATTGTCAGTTTACAGCTTTCTGAGTCCAGTAATGCTGAAATAGTGCTTCTGTTCAAATGAAGTGAAATCTAGCCCAAATCTGCTCAAAAGCTTGTCTCTCCAATAGAGAAAGCTGTTTCATTCAGTATTCAGTGCAAATCTTGCCAAACTGATAGATGCTCATGCCTTATGAAGTACAATGTTTTCTGCAATGCTGTAAGACAGTTTTTAATGTGTTAGAAGTTATATTCACAAAAACTAATGTTAGGACTTCAATGATCAAGATTGTCAGTTTACATCTTTCTGAGTCCAGTAATGTTGAAATAGTGTTTCTGTTCAAGTGAAGTGAAATCAAGCCCAAATCTGCTCAAAAGCTTGTCTCTCCAATAGAGAATGCTGTTTCATTCAATATTCAGTGCAAATCTTGCCAAACTGAAACAAGCGTATGCCTTATGAAGTACAATGTTTTCTGCAATGCTGTAAGACAGTTTTTAATGTGTTAGAAGTTATATACACAAAAACTTATGTTAGGACTTCAATGATCAAGATTGTCAGTTTACAGCTTTCTGAGTCCAGTAATGCTGAAATAGTGTTTCTGTTGAAATGAAGTGAAATCAAGCCCAAATCTGCTCAAAAGCTTTTCTCTCTATTAGATAAAGCTGTTTCATTCAGTATTCAGTGCAAATCTTGCCAAACTGAAACAAGCTTATGTCTTATGAAGTACAATGTTTTCTGCAATGCTGTAAGACAGTTTTTAATGTGTTAGAAGTTATATGCACAAAAACTAATGTTAGGACTTCAATGATCAAGATTGTCAGTTTACAGCTTTCTGAGTCCAGTAATGCTGAAATAGTGTTTCTGTTGAAATGAAGTGAAATCAAGCCCAAATCTGCTCAAAAGCTTTTCTCTCTATTAGAGAAAGCTGTTTCATTCAATATTCAGTGCAAATCTTGCCAAACTGAAACAAGCTTATGTCTTATGAAGTACAATGTTTTCTGCAATGCTGTAAGACAGTTTTTAATGTGTTAGAAGTTATATGCACAAAATCTTATGTTAGGACTTCAATGATCAAGATTGTCAGTTTACAGCTTTCTGAGTCCAGTAATGCTGAAATAGTGTTTCTGTTGAAATGAAGTGAAATCAAGCCCAAATCTGCTCAAAAGCTTTTCTCTCTATTAGATAAAGCTGTTTCATTCAGTATTCAGTGCAAATCTTGCCAAACTGAAACAAGCTTATGTCTTATGAAGTACAATGTTTTCTGCAATGCTGTAAGACAGTTTTTAATGTGTTAGAAGTTATATGCACAAAAACTAATGTTAGGACTTCAATGATCAAGATTGTCAGTTTACAGCTTTCTGAGTCCAGTAATGCTGAAATAGTGTTTCTGTTGAAATGAAGTGAAATCAAGCCCAAGTCTGCTCAAAAGCTTTTCTCTCTATTAGATAAAGCTGTTTCATTCAGTATTCAGTGCAAATCTTGCCAAACTGAAACAAGCTTATGCCTTATGAAGTACAATGTTTTCTGCAATGCTGTAAGACAGTTTTTAATGTGTTAGAAGTTATATGCACAAAAACTTATGTTAGGACTTCAATGATCAAGATTGTCAGTTTACAGCTTTCTGAGTCCAGTAATGCTGAAATAGTGTTTCTGTTGAAATGAAGTGAAATCAAGCCCAAATCTGCTCAAAAGCTTTTCTCTCTATTAGATAAAGCTGTTTCATTCAGTATTCAGTGCAAATCTTGCCAAACTGAAACAAGCTTATGTCTTATGAAGTACAATGTTTTCTGCAATGCTGTAAGACAGTTTTTAATGTGTTAGAAGTTATATACACAAAAACTAATGTTAGGACTGCAATGATCAAGATTGTCAGTTTACAGCTTTCTGAGTCCAGTAATGCTGAAATAGTGTTTCTGTTCAAATGAAGTGAAATCAAGCCCAAATCTGCTCAAAAGCTTTTCTCTCTATTAGATAAAGCTGTTTCATTCAGTATTCAGTGCAAATCTTGCCAAACTGAAACAAGCTTATGTCTTATGAAGTACAATGTTTTCTGCAATGCTGTAAGACAGTTTTTAATGTGTTAGAAGTTATATGCACAAAAACTTATGTTAGGACTTCAATGATCAAGATTGTCAGTTTACAGCTTTCTGAGTCCAGTAATGCTGAAATAGTGTTTCTGTTGAAATGAAGTGAAATCAAGCCCAAATCTGCTCAAAAGCTTTTCTCTCTATTAGATAAAGCTGTTTCATTCAGTATTCAGTGCAAATCTTGCCAAACTGAAACAAGCTTATGTCTTATGAAGTACAATGTTTTCTGCAATGCTGTAAGACAGTTTTTAATGTGTTAGAAGTTATATGCACAAAAACTAATGTTAGGACTTCAATGATCAAGATTGTCAGTTTACAGCTTTCTGAGTCCAGTAATGCTGAAATAGTGTTTCTGTTCAAATGAAGTGAAATCAAGCCCAAATCTGCTCAAAAGCTTTTCTCTCTATTAGAGAAAGCTGTTTCATTCAGTATTCAGTGCAAATCTTGCCAAACTGAAACAAGCTTATGTCTTATGAAGTACAATGTTTTCTGCAATGCTGTAAGACAGTTTTTAATGTGTTAGAAGTTATATGCACAAAAACTTATGTTAGGACTTCAATGATCAAGATTGTCAGTTTACAGCTTTCTGAGTCCAGTAATGCTGAAATAGTGTTTCTGTTGAAATGAAGTGAAATCAAGCCCAAATCTGCTCAAAAGCTTTTCTCTCTATTAGATAAAGCTGTTTCATTCAGTATTCAGTGCAAATCTTGCCAAACTGAAACAAGCTTATGTCTTATGAAGTACAATGTTTTCTGCAATGCTGTAAGACAGCTTTTAATGTGTTAGAAGTTATATGCACAAAAACTTATGTTAGGACTTCAATGATCAAGATTGTCAGTTTACAGCTTTCTGAGTCCAGTAATGCTGAAATAGTGTTTCTGTTGAAATGAAGTGAAATCAAGCCCAAATCTGCTCAAAAGCTTTTCTCTCTATTAGATAAAGCTGTTTCATTCAGTATTCAGTGCAAATCTTGCCAAACTGAAACAAGCTTATGCCTTATGAAGTACAATGTTTTCTGCAATGCTGTAAGACAGTTTTTAATGTGTTAGAAGTTATATGCACAAAATCTTATGTTAGGACTTCAATGATCAAGACTGTCAGTTTACAGTTTTCTGAGTCCAGTAATGCTGAAATAGTGTTTCTGTTGAAATGAAGTGAAATCAAGCCCAAATCTGCTCAAAAGCTTTTCTCTCTATTAGATAAAGCTGTTTCATTCAGTATTCAGTGCAAATCTTGCCAAACTGAAACAAGCTTATGCCTTATGAAGTACAATGTTTTCTGCAATGCTGTAAGACAGTTTTTAATGTGTTAGAAGTTATATGCACAAAAACTTATGTTAGGACTTCAATGATCAAGATTGTCAGTTTACAGCTTTCTGAGTCCAGTAATGCTGAAATAGTGTTTCTGTTGAAATGAAGTGAAATCAAGCCCAAGTCTGCTCAAAAGCTTTTCTCTCTATTAGAGAAAGCTGTTTCATTCAGTATTCAGTGCAAATCTTGCCAAACTGAAACATGCTTATGTCTTATGAAATAAAATGTTTTCTGCAATGCTGTAAGACAGTTTTTAATGTGTTAGAAGTTATATACACAAAAACTAATGTTAGGACTTCAATGATCAAGATTGTCAGTTTACAGCTTTCTGAGTCCAGTAATGCTGAAATAGTGTTTCTGTTGAAATGAAGTGAAATCAAGCCCAAATCTGCTCAAAAGCTTTTCTCTCTATTAGATAAAGCTGTTTCATTCAGTATTCAGTGCAAATCTTGCCAAACTGAAACAAGCTTATGCCTTATGAAGTACAATGTTTTCTGCAATGCTGTAAGACAGTTTTTAATGTGTTAGAAGTTATATGCACAAAAACTTATGTTAGGACTTCAATGATCAAGATTGTCAGTTTACAGCTTTCTGAGTCCAGTAATGCTGAAATAGTGTTTCTGTTGAAATGAAGTGAAATCAAGCCCAAATCTGCTCAAAAGCTTTTCTCTCTATTAGATAAAGCTGTTTCATTCAGTATTCAGTGCAAATCTTGCCAAACTGAAACAAGCTTATGCCTTATGAAGTACAATGTTTTCTGCAATGCTGTAAGACAGTTTTTAATGTGTTAGAAGTTATATGCACAAAAACTTATGTTAGGACTTCAATGATCAAGATTGTCAGTTTACAGCTTTCTGAGTCCAGTAATGCTGAAATAGTGTTTCTGTTCAAATGAAGTGAAATCAAGCCTAAATCTGCTCAAAAGCTTTTCTCTCTATTAGATAAAGCTGTTTCATTCAGTATTCAGTGCAAATCTTGCCAAACTGAAACAAGCTTATGTCTTATGAAGTACAATGTTTTCTGCAATGCTGTAAGACAGTTTTTAATGTGTTAGAAGTTATATGCACAAAAACTTATGTTAGGACTTCAATGATCAAGATTGTCAGTTTACAGCTTTCTGAGTCCAGTAATGCTGAAATAGTGTTTCTGTTGAAATGAAGTGAAATCAAGCCCAAATCTGCTCAAAAGCTTTTCTCTCTATTAGATAAAGCTGTTTCATTCAGTATTCAGTGCAAATCTTGCCAAACTGAAACAAGCTTATGTCTTATGAAGTACAATGTTTTCTGCAATGCTGTAAGACAGTTTTTAATGTGTTAGAAGTTATATGCACAAAAACTTATGTTAGGACTTCAATGATCAAGATTGTCAGTTTACAGCTTTCTGAGTCCAGTAATGCTGAAATAGTGTTTCTGTTGAAATGAAGTGAAATCAAGCCCAAATCTGCTCAAAAGCTTTTCTCTCTATTAGATAAACCTGTTTCATTCAGTATTCAGTGCAAATCTTGCCAAACTGAAACAAGCTTATGTCTTATGAAGTACAATGTTTTCTGCAATGCTGTAAGACAGTTTTTAATGTGTTAGAAGTTATATGCACAAAAACTAATGTTAGGACTTCAATGATCAAGATTGTCAGTTTACAGCTTTCTGAGTCCAGTAATGCTGAAATAGTGTTTCTGTTGAAATGAAGTGAAATCAAGCCCAAATCTGCTCAAAAGCTTTTCTCTCTATTAGATAAAGCTGTTTCATTCAGTATTCAGTGCAAATCTTGCCAAACTGAAACAAGCTTATGTCTTATGAAATGAAATGTTTTTTGCAATGCTGTAAGACAGTTTTTAATGTGTTAGAAGTTATATACACAAAAACTAATGTTAGAACTTCAATGATCAAGATTGTCAGTTTACAGCTTTCTGAGTCCAGTAATGTTGAAATAGTGTTTCTGTTCAAATGAAGTGAAATCAAGCCCAAATCTGCTCAAAAGCTTTTCTCTCTATTAGATAAAGCTGTTTCATTCAGTATTCAGTGCAAATCTTGCCAAACTGAAACAAGCTTATGTCTTATGAAGTACAATGTTTTCTGCAATGCTGTAAGACAGTTTTTAATGTGTTAGAAGTTATATGCACAAAAACTAATGTTAGGACTTCAATGATCAAGATTGTCAGTTTACAGCTTTCAGAGTCCAGTAATGCTGAAATAGTACTTCTGTTCAAATGAAGTGAAATCTAGCCCAAATCTGCTCAAAAGCTTGTCTCTCTATTAGAGAAAGCTGTTTCATTCAGTATTCAGTGCAAATCTTGCCAAACTGATAGATGCTTATGCCTTATGAAGTACAATGTTTTCTGCAATGCTGTAAGACAGTTTTTAATGTGTTAGAAGTTATATACACAAAAACTAATGTTAGGACTTCAATGATCAAGATTGTCAGTTTACAGCTTTCTGAGTCCAGTAATGTTGAAATAGTGTTTCTGTTCAAATGAAGTGAAATCAAGCCCAAATCTGCTCAAAAGCTTGTCTCTCTAATAGAGAAAGCTGTTTCATTCAGTATTCAGTGCAAATCTTGCCAAACTGATGGATGCTTATGCCTTATGAAGTACAATGTTTTCTGCAATGCTGTAAGACAGTTTTTAATG
This sequence comes from Carassius gibelio, assembly GCF_023724105.1. Classification (NCBI taxonomy): domain Eukaryota; kingdom Metazoa; phylum Chordata; class Actinopteri; order Cypriniformes; family Cyprinidae; genus Carassius; species Carassius gibelio. The sequence goes on from NC_068392.1 coordinate 23,676,977, forward strand.
TGTTAGAAGTTATATACACAAAAACTAATGTTAGGACTTCAATGATCAAGATTGTCAGTTTACAGCTTTCTGAGTCCAGTAATGCTGAAATAGTACTTCTGTTCAAATGAAGTGAAATCTAGCCCAAATCTGCTCAAAAGCTTGTCTCTCTATTAGAGAAAGCTGTTTCATTCAGTATTCAGTGCAAATCTAGCCAAACTGATAGATGCTTATGCCTTATGAAGTACAATGTTTTCTGCAATGCTGTAAGACAGTTTTTAATGTGTTAGAAGTTATATACACAAAAACTAATGTTAGGACTTCAATGATCAAGATTGTCAGTTTACAGCTTTCTGAGTCCAGTAATGCTGAAATAGTGCTTCTGTTCAAATGAAGTGAAATCTAGCCCAAATCTGCTCAAAAGCTTGTCTCTCCAATAGAGAAAGCTGTTTCATTCAGTATTCAGTGCAAATCTTGCCAAACTGATAGATGCTCATGCCTTATGAAGTACAATGTTTTCTGCAATGCTCTAAGACAGTTTTTAATGTGTTAGAAGTTATATTCACAAAAACTAATGTTAGGACTTCAATGATCAAGATTGTCAGTTTACATCTTTCTGAGTCCAGTAATGTTGAAATAGTGTTTCTGTTCAAATGAAGTGAAATCAAGCCCAAATCTGCTCAAAAGCTTGTCTCTCCAATAGAGAAAGCTGTTTCATTCAGTATTCAGTGCAAATCTTGCCAAACTGATAGATGCTTATGCCTTATGAAGTACAATGTTTTCTGCAATGCTGTAAGACAGTTTTTAATGTGTTAGAAGTTATATTCACAAAAACTTATGTTAGGACTTCAATGATCAAGACTGTCAGTTTACAGCTTTCTGAGTCCAGTAATGTTGAAATAGTGTTTCTGTTCAAATGAAGTGAAATCAAGCCCAAATCTGCTAAAAAGCTTGTCTCTCTAATAGAGAAAGCTGTTTCATTCAGTATTCAGTGCAAATCTTGCCAAACTGATAGATGCTTATACCATATGAAATACAATGTTTTCTGCAATGCTGTAAGACAGTTTTTAATGTGTTAGAAGTTATATGCACAAAAACTTATGTTAGGACTTCAATGATCAAGATTGTCAGTTTACAGCTTTCTGAGTCCAGTAATGCTGAAATAGTACTTCTTTTCAAATGAAGTGAAATCTAGCCCAAATCTGCTCAAAATCTTGTCTCTCTATTAGAGAAAGCTGTTTCATTCAGTATTCAGTGCAAATCTTGCCAAACTGATAGATGCTTATGCCTTATGAAGTACAATGTTTTCTGCAATGCTGTAAGACAGTTTTTAATGTGTTAGAAGTTATATACACAAAAACTAATGTTAGGACTTCAATGATCAAGATTGGCAGTTTACAGCTTTCTGAGTCCAGTAATGCTGAAATAGTGTTTCTGTTCAAATGAAGTGAAATCAAGCCCAAATCTGCTCAAAAGCTTTTCTCTCTATTAGAGAATGCTGTTTCATTCAATATTCAGTGCAAATCTTGCCAAACTGAAACAAGCGTATGCCTTATGAAGTACAATGTTTTCTGCAATGCTGTAAGACAGTTTTTAATGTGTTAGAAGTTATATGCACAAAAACTAATGTTAGGACTGCAATGATCAAGATTGTCAGTTTACAGCTTTCTGAGTCCAGTAATGCTGAAATAGTGTTTCTGTTGAAATGAAGTGAAATCAAGCCCAAATCTGCTCAAAAGCTTTTCTCTCTATTAGATAAAGCTGTTTCATTCAGTATTCAGTGCAAATCTTGCCAAACTGAAACAAGCTTATGTCTTATGAAGTACAATGTTTTCTGCAATGCTGTAAGACAGTTTTTAATGTGTTAGAAGTTATATGCACAAAAACTTATGTTAGGACTTCAATGATCAAGATTGTCAGTTTACAGCTTTCTGAGTCCAGTAATGCTGAAATAGTGTTTCTGTTGAAATGAAGTGAAATCAAGCCCAAATCTGCTCAAAAGCTTTTCTCTCTATTAGATAAAGCTGTTTCATTCAGTATTCAGTGCAAATCTTGCCAAACTGAAACAAGCTTATGTCTTATGAAGTACAATGTTTTCTGCAATGCTGTAAGACAGTTTTTAATGTGTTAGAAGTTATATGCACAAAAACTAATGTTAGGACTTCAATGATCAAGATTGTCAGTTTACAGCTTTCTGAGTCCAGTAATGCTGAAATAGTGTTTCTGTTGAAATGAAGTGAAATCAAGCCCAAATCTGCTCAAAAGCTTTTCTCTCTATTAGATAAAGCTGTTTCATTCAGTATTCAGTGCAAATCTTGCCAAACTGAAACAAGCTTATGTCTTATGAAGTACAATGTTTTCTGCAATGCTGTAAGACAGTTTTTAATTTGTTAGAAGTTATATGCACAAAAACTTATGTTAGGACTTCAATGATCAAGATTGTCAGTTTACAGCTTTCTGAGTCCAGTAATGTTGAAATAGTGTTTCTGTTCAAATGAAGTGAAATCTAGCCCAAATCTGCTCAAAAGCTTGTCTCTCTATTAGAGAAAGCTGTTTCATTCAGTATTCAGTGCAAATCTTGCCAAACTGATAGATGCTTATGCCTTATGAAGTACAATGTTTTCTGCAATGCTGTAAGACAGTTTTTAATGTGTTAGAAGTTATATACACAAAAACTAATGTTAGGACTTCAATGATCAAGATTGTCAGTTTACAGCTTTCAGAGTCCAGTAATGCTGAAATAGTACTTCTGTTCAAATGAAGTGAAATCTAGCCCAAATCTGCTCAAAAGCTTGTCTCTCTATTAGAGAAAGCTGTTTCATTCAGTATTCAGTGCAAATCTTGCCAAACTGATAGATGCTTATGCCTTATGAAGTACAATGTTTTCTGCAATGCTGTAAGACAGTTTTTAATGTGTTAGAAGTTATATACACAAAAACTAATGTTAGGACTTCAATGATCAAGATTGTCAGTTTACAGCTTTCTGAGTCCAGTAATGTTGAAATAGTGTTTCTGTTCAAATGAAGTGAAATCAAGCCCAAATCTGCTCAAAAGCTTGTCTCTCTAATAGAGAAAGCTGTTTCATTCAGTATTCAGTGCAAATCTTGCCAAACTGATGGATGCTTATGCCTTATGAAGTACAATGTTTTCTGCAATGCTGTAAGACAGTTTTTAATGTGTTAGAAGTTATATACACAAAAACTAATGTTAGGACTTCAATGATCAAGATTGTCAGTTTACAGCTTTCTGAGTCCAGTAATGCTGAAATAGTACTTCTGTTCAAATGAAGTGAAATCTAGCCCAAATCTGCTCAAAAGCTTGTCTCTCTATTAGAGAAAGCTGTTTCATTCAGTATTCAGTGCAAATCTAGCCAAACTGATAGATGCTTATGCCTTATGAAGTACAATGTTTTCTGCAATGCTGTAAGACAGTTTTTAATGTGTTAGAAGTTATATACACAAAAACTAATGTTAGGACTTCAATGATCAAGATTGTCAGTTTACAGCTTTCTGAGTCCAGTAATGCTGAAATAGTGCTTCTGTTCAAATGAAGTGAAATCTAGCCCAAATCTGCTCAAAAGCTTGTCTCTCCAATAGAGAAAGCTGTTTCATTCAGTATTCAGTGCAAATCTTGCCAAACTGATAGATGCTCATGCCTTATGAAGTACAATGTTTTCTGCAATGCTCTAAGACAGTTTTTAATGTGTTAGAAGTTATATTCACAAAAACTAATGTTAGGACTTCAATGATCAAGATTGTCAGTTTACATCTTTCTGAGTCCAGTAATGTTGAAATAGTGTTTCTGTTCAAATGAAGTGAAATCAAGCCCAAATCTGCTCAAAAGCTTGTCTCTCCAATAGAGAAAGCTGTTTCATTCAGTATTCAGTGCAAATCTTGCCAAACTGATAGATGCTTATGCCTTATGAAGTACAATGTTTTCTGCAATGCTGTAAGACAGTTTTTAATGTGTTAGAAGTTATATTCACAAAAACTTATGTTAGGACTTCAATGATCAAGACTGTCAGTTTACAGCTTTCTGAGTCCAGTAATGTTGAAATAGTGTTTCTGTTCAAATGAAGTGAAATCAAGCCCAAATCTGCTAAAAAGCTTGTCTCTCTATTAGAGAAAGCTGTTTCATTCAGTATTCAGTGCAAATCTTGCCAAACTGATAGATGCTTATGCCTTATGAAGTACAATGTTTTCTGCAATGCTGTAAGACAGTTTTTAATGTGTTAGAAGTTATATACACAAAAACTAATGTTAGGACTTCAATGATCAAGATTGTCAGTTTACAGCTTTCTGAGTCCAGTAATGTTGAAATAGTGTTTCTGTACAAATGAAGTGAAATCAAGCCCAAATCTGCTCAAAAGCTTGTCTCTCTAATAGAGAAAGCTGTTTCATTCAGTATTCAGTGCAAATCTTGCCAAACTGATAGATGCTTATGCCTTATGAAGTACAATGTTTTCTGCAATGCTGTAAGACAGTTTTTAATGTGTTAGAAGTTATATACACAAAAACTAATGTTAGGACTTCAATGATCAAGATTGTCAGTTTACAGCTTTCTGAGTCCAGTAATGCTGAAATAGTACTTCTTTTCAAATGAAGTGAAATCTAGCCCAAATCTGCTCAAAATCTTGTCTCTCTATTAGAGAAAGCTGTTTCATTCAGTATTCAGTGCAAATCTTGCCAAACTGATAGATGCTTATGCCTTATGAAGTACAATGTTTTCTGCAATGCTGTAAGACAGTTTTTAATGTGTTAGAAGTTATATACACAAAAACTAATGTTAGGACTTCAATGATCAAGATTGTCAGTTTACAGCTTTCTGAGTCCAGTAATGTTGAAATAGTGTTTCTGTACAAATGAAGTGAAATCAAGCCCAAATCTGCTCAAAAGCTTGTCTCTCTAATAGAGAAAGCTGTTTCATTCAGTATTCAGTGCAAATCTTGCCAAACTGATAGATGCTTATGCCTTATGAAGTACAATGTTTTCTGCAATGCTGTAAGACAGTTTTTAATGTGTTAGAAGTTATATACACAAAAACTAATGTTAGGACTTCAATGATCAAGATTGTCAGTTTACAGCTTTCTGAGTCCAGTAATGTTGAAATAGTGTTTCTGTTCAAATGAAGTGAAATCAAGCCCAAATCTGCTAAAAAGCTTGTCTCTCTAATAGAGAAATCTGTTTCATTCAGTATTCAGTGCAAATCTTGCCAAACTGATAGATGCTTATGCCATATGAAATACAATGTTTTCTGCAATGCTGTAAGACAGTTTTTAATGTGTTAGAAGTTATATACACAAAAACTAATGTTAGGACTTCAATGATCAAGATTGTTGATCATTGTGCATATAACTTCTAACACATTAAAAACTGTCTTACAGTTTTTAATGTGTTAGAAGTTATATGCACAAAAACTTATGTTAGGACTTCAATGATCAAGATAGTCAGTTTACAGCTTTCTGAGTCCAGTAATGCTGAAATAGTACTTCTGTTCAAATGAAGTGAAATCTAGCCCAAATCTGCTCAAAAGCTTGTCTCTCTATTAGAGAAAGCTGTTTCATTCAGTATTCAGTGCAAATCTTGCCAAACTGATACATGCTTATGCCTTATGAAGTATAATGTTTTCTGCAATGCTGTAAGACAGTTTTTAATGTGTTAGAAGTTATATACACAAAAACTAATGTTAAGACTTCAATGATCAACATTGTCAGTTTACAGCTTTCTGAGTCCAGTAATGTTGAAATAGTGTTTCTGTTCAAATGAAGTGAAATCAAGCCCAAATCTGCTCAAAAGATTGTCTCTCTAATAGAGAAAGCTGTTTCATTCAGTATTCAGTGCAAATCTTGCCAAACTGATAGATGCTCATGCCTTATGAAGTACAATGTTTTCTGCAATGCTGTAAGACAGTTTTTAATGTGTTAGAAGTTATATACACAAAGACTAATGTTAGGACTTCAATGATCAAGATTGTCAGTTTACAGCTTTCTGAGTCCAGTAATGTTGAAATAGTGTTTCTGTTAAAATGAAGTGAAATCAAGCCCAAATCTGCTCAAAAGCTTGTCTCTCTATTAGAGAAAGCTGTTTCATTCATTATTCAGTGCAAATCTTGCCAAACTGATAGATGCTTATGCCTTATGAAGTACAATGTTTTCTGCAATGCTGTAAGACAGTTTTTAATGTGTTAGAAGTTATATACACAAAAACTAATGTTAGGACTTCAATGATCAAGATTGTCAGTTTACAGCTTTCTGAGTCCAGTAATGCTGAAATAGTACTTCTTTTCAAATGAAGTGAAATCAAGCCCAAATCTGCTAAAAAGCTTGTCTCTCTAATAGAGAAAGCTGTTTCATTCAGTATTCAGTGCAAATCTTGCCAAACTGATAGATGCTTATGCCTTATGAAGTACAATGTTTTCTGCAATGCTGTAAGACAGTTTTTAATGTGTTAGAAGTTATATGCACAAAAACTTATGTTAGGACTTCAATGATCAAGATTGTCAGTTTACAGCTTTCTGAGTCCAGTAATGCTGAAATAGTACTTCTGTTCAAATGAAGTGAAATCTAGCCCAAATCTGCTCAAAAGCTTGTCTCTCTATTAGAGAAAGCTGTTTCATTCAGTATTCAGTGCAAATCTTGCCAAACTGATAGATGCTTATGCCTTATGAAGTACAATGTTTTCTGCAATGCTGTAAGACAGTTTTTAATGTGTTAGAAGTTATATACACAAAAACTAATGTTAGGACTTCAATGATCAAGATTGTCAGTTTACAGCTTTCTGAGTCCAGTAATGTTGAAATAGTGTTTCTGTTCAAATGAAGTGAAATCAAGCCCAAATCTGCTCAAAAGCTTGTCTCTCTAATAGAGAAAGCTGTTTCATTCAGTATTCAGTGCAAATCTTGCCAAACTGATGGATGCTTATGCCTTATGAAGTACAATGTTTTCTGCAATGCTGTAAGACAGTTTTTAATGTGTTAGAAGTTATATACACAAAAACTTATGTTAGGACTTCAATGATCAAGATTGTCAGTTTACAGCTTTCTGAGTCCAGTAATGCTGAAATAGTACTTCTGTTCAAATGAAGTGAAATCTAGCCCAAATCTGCTCAAAAGCTTGTCTCTCTATTAGAGAAAGCTGTTTCATTCAGTATTCAGTGCAAATCTTGCCAAACTGATAGATGCTTATGCCTTATGAAGTACAATGTTTTCTGCAATGCTGTAAAACAGTTTTTAATGTGTTAGAAGTTATATACACAAAAACTAATGTTAGGACTTCAATGATCAAGACTGTCAGTTTACAGCTTTCTGAGTCCAGTAATGTTGAAATAGTGTTTCTGTTCAAATGAAGTGAAATCAAGCCCAAATCTGCTCAAAAGCTTGTCTCTCTAATAGAGAAAGCTGTTTCATTCAGTATTCAGTGCAAATCTAGCCAAACTGATAGATGCTTATGCCTTATGAAGTACAATGTTTTCTGCAATGCTGTAAGACAGTTTTTAATGTGTTAGAAGTTATATTCACAAAAACTAATGTTAGGACTTCAATGATCAAGATTGTCAGTTTACATCTTTCTGAGTCCAGAAATGTTGAAATAGTGTTTCTGTTCAAATGAAGTGAAATCAAGCCCAAATCTGCTCAAAAGCTTGTCTCTCTAATAGAGAAAGCTGTTTCATTCAGTATTCAGTGCAAATCTTGCCAAACTGATAGATGCTTATGCCTTATGAAGTACAATGTTTTCTGCAATGCTGTAAGATAGTTTTTAATGTGTTAGAAGTTATATACACAAAAACTAATGTTAGGACTTCAATGATCAAGATTGTCAGTTTACATCTTTCTGAGTCCAGTAATGTTGAAATAGTGTTTCTGTTCAAATGAAGTGAAATCAAGCCCAAATCTGCTCAAAAGCTTTTCTCTCCAATAGAGAAAGCTGTTTCATTCAGTATTCAGTGCAAATCTTGCCAAACTGATAGATGTTTATGCCTTATGAAGTACAATGTTTTCTGCAATGCTGTAAGACAGTTTTTAATGTGTTAGAAGTTATATGCACAAAAACTTATGTTAGGACTTCAATGATCAAGATTGTCAGTTTACAGCTTTCTGAGTCCAGTAATGTTGAAATAGTGTTTCTGTTCAAATGAAGTGAAATCAAGCCCAAATCTGCTAAAAAGCTTGTCTCTCTAATAGAGAAAGCTGTTTCATTCAGTATTCAGTGCAAATCTTGCCAAACTGATAGATGCTTATGCCTTATGAAGTACAATGTTTTCTGCAATGCTGTAAGATAGTTTTTAATGTGTTAGAAGTTATATACACAAAAACTAATGTTAGGACTTCAATGATCAAGATTGTCAGTTTACAGCTTTCTGAGTCCAGTAATGTTGAAATAGTGTTTATGTACAAATGAAGTGAAATCAAGCCCAAATCTGCTCAAAAGCTTGTCTCTCTAATAGAGAAAGCTGTTTCATTCAGTATTCAGTGCAAATCTTGCCAAACTGATAGATGCTTATGCCTTATGAAGTACAATGTTTTCTGCAATGCTGTAAGACAGTTTTTAATGTGTTAGAAGTTATATACACAAAAACTAATGTTAGGACTTCAATGATCAAGATTGTCAGTTTACAGCTTTCTGAGTCCAGTAATGTTGAAATAGTGTTTCTGTACAAATGAAGTGAAATCAAGCCCAAATCTGCTCAAAAGCTTGTCTCTCTAATAGAGAAAGCTGTTTCATTCAGTATTCAGTGCAAATCTTGCCAAACTGATAGATGCTTATGCCTTATGAAATACAATGTTTTCTGCAATGCTGTAAGACAGTTTTTAATGTGTTAGAAGTTATATACACAAAAACTAATGTTAGGACTTCAATGATCAAGATTGTTGATCATTGTGCATATAACTTCTAACACATTAAAAACTGTCTTACAGTTTTTAATGTGTTAGAAGTTATATGCACAAAAACTTATGTTAGGACTTCAATGATCAAGATAGTCAGTTTACAGCTTTCTGAGTCCAGTAATGCTGAAATAGTACTTCTGTTCAAATGAAGTGAAATCTAGCCCAAATCTGCTCAAAAGCTTGTCTCTCTATTAGAGAAAGCTGTTTCATTCAGTATTCAGTGCAAATCTTGCCAAACTGATACATGCTTATGCCTTATGAAGTATAATGTTTTCTGCAATGCTGTAAGACAGTTTTTAATGTGTTAGAAGTTATATACACAAAAACTAATGTTAAGACTTCAATGATCAAGATTGTCAGTTTACAGCTTTCTGAGTCCAGTAATGTTGAAATAGTGTTTCTGTTCAAATGAAGTGAAATCAAGCCCAAATCTGCTCAAAAGCTTGTCTCTCTAATAGAGAAAGCTGTTTCATTCAGTATTCAGTGCAAATCTTGCCAAACTGATAGATGCTTATGCCATATGAAATACAATGTTTTCTGCAATGCTGTAAGACAGTTTTTAATGTGTTAGAAGTTATATGCACAAAAACTTATGTTAGGACTTCAATGATCAAGATTGTCAGTTTACAGCTTTCTGAGTCCAGTAATGCTGAAATAGTACTTCTGTTCAAATGAAGTGAAATCTAGCCCAAATCTGCTCAAAAGCTTGTCTCTCTATTAGAGAAAGCTGTTTCATTCAGTATTCAGTGCAAATCTTGCCAAACTGATAGATGCTTATGCCTTATGAAGTACAATGTTTTCTGCAATGCTGTAAGACAGTTTTTAATGTGTTAGAAGTTATATACACAAAAACTAATGTTAGGACTTCAATGATCAAGATTGTCAGTTTACAGCTTTCTGAGTCCAGTAATGTTGAAATAGTGTTTATGTACAAATGAAGTGAAATCAAGCCCAAATCTGCTCAAAAGCTTGTCTCTCTAATAGAGAAAGCTGTTTCATTCAGTATTCAGTGCAAATCTTGCCAAACTGATAGATGCTTATGCCTTATGAAGTACAATGTTTTCTGCAATGCTGTAAGACAGTTTTTAATGTGTTAGAAGTTATATACACAAAAACTAATGTTAGGACTTCAATGATCAAGATTGTCAGTTTACAGCTTTCTGAGTCCAGTAATGCTGAAATAGTACTTCTGTTCAAATGAAGTGAAATCTAGCCCAAATCTGCTCAAAAGCTTGTCTCTCTATTAGAGAAAGCTGTTTCATTCAAGTATTCAGTGCAAATCTTGCCAAACTGATAGATGCTTATGCCTTATGAAGTACAATGTTTTCTGCAATGCTGTAAAACAGTTTTTAATGTGTTAGAAGTTATATACACAAAAACTAATGTTAGGACTTCAATGATCAAGATTGTCAGTTTACAGCTTTCTGAGTCCAGTAATGTTGAAATAGTGTTTCTGTTCAAATGAAGTGAAATCAAGCCCAAATCTGCTCAAAAGCTTGTCTCTCTAATAGAGAAAGCTGTTTCATTCAGTATTCAGTGCAAATCTTGCCAAACTGATGGATGCTTATGCCTTATGAAGTACAATGTTTTCTGCAATGCTGTAAGACAGTTTTTAATGTGTTAGAAGTTATATACACAAAAACTAATGTTAGGACTTCAATGATCAAGATTGTCAGTTTACAGCTTTCTGAGTCCAGTAATGTTGAAATAGTGTTTCTGTTCAAATGAAGTGAAATCAAGCCCAAATCTGCTCAAAAGCTTGTCTCTCTAATAGAGAAAGCTGGTTCATTCAGTATTCAGTGCAAATCTTGCCAAACTGATAGATGCTTATGCCATATGAAATACAATGTTTTCTGCAATGCTGTAAGACAGTTTTTAATGTGTTAGAAGTTATATGCACAAAAACTTATGTTAGGACTTCAATGATCAAGATTGTCAGTTTACAGCTTTCTGAGTCCAGTAATGCTGAAATAGTACTTCTGTTCAAATGAAGTGAAATCTAGCCCAAATCTGCTCAAAAGCTTGTCTCTCTATTAGAGAAAGCTGTTTCATTCAGTATTCAGTGCAAATCTTGCCAAACTGATACATGCTTATGCCTTATGAAGTATAATGTTTTCTGCAATGCTGTAAGACAGTTTTTAATGTGTTAGAAGTTATATACACAAAAACTAATGTTAAGACTTCAATGATCAAGATTGTCAGTTTACAGCTTTCTGAGTCCAGTAATGTTGAAATAGTGTTTCTGTTCAAATGAAGTGAAATCAAGCCCAAATCTGCTCAAAAGATTGTCTCTCTAATAGAGAAAGCTGTTTCATTCAGTATTCAGTGCAAATCTTGCCAAACTGATAGATGCTCATGCCTTATGAAGTACAATGTTTTCTGCAATGCTGTAAGACAGTTTTTAATGTGTTAGAAGTTATATACACAAAGACTAATGTTAGGACTTCAATGATCAAGATTGTCAGTTTACAGCTTTCTGAGTCCAGTAATGTTGAAATAGTGTTTCTGTTAAAATGAAGTGAAATCAAGCCCAAATCTGCTCAAAAGCTTGTCTCTCTATTAGAGAAAGCTGTTTCATTCATTATTCAGTGCAAATCTTGCCAAACTGATAGATGCTTATGCCTTATGAAGTACAATGTTTTCTGCAATGCTGTAAGATAGTTTTTAATGTGTTAGAAGTTATATACACAAAAACTAATGTTAGGACTTCAATGATCAAGATTGTCAGTTTACAGCTTTCTGAGTCCAGTAATGTTGAAATAGTTTTTATGTACAAATGAAGTGAAATCAAGCCCAAATCTGCTCAAAAGCTTGTCTCTCTAATAGAGAAAGCTGTTTCATTCAGTATTCAGTGCAAATCTTGCCAAACTGATAGATGCTTATGCCTTATGAAGTACAATGTTTTCTGCAATGCTGTAAGACAGTTTTTAATGTGTTAGAAGTTATATACACAAAAACTAATGTTAGGACTTCAATGATCAAGATTGTCAGTTTACAGCTTTCTGAGTCCAGTAATGTTGAAATAGTGTTTCTGTACAAATGAAGTGAAATCAAGCCCAAATCTGCTCAAAAGCTTGTCTCTCTAATAGAGAAAGCTGTTTCATTCAGTATTCAGTGCAAATCTTGCCAAACTGATAGATGCTTATGCCTTATGAAATACAATGTTTTCTGCAATGCTGTAAGACAGTTTTTAATGTGTTAGAAGTTATATACACAAAAACTAATGTTAGGACTTCAATGATCAAGATTGTTGATCATTGTGCATATAACTTCTAACACATTAAAAACTGTCTTACAGTTTTTAATGTGTTAGAAGTTATATGCACAAAAACTTATGTTAGGACTTCAATGATCAAGATAGTCAGTTTACAGCTTTCTGAGTCCAGTAATGCTGAAATAGTACTTCTGTTCAAATGAAGTGAAATCTAGCCCAAATCTGCTCAAAAGCTTGTCTCTCTATTAGAGAAAGCTGTTTCATTCAGTATTCAGTGCAAATCTTGCCAAACTGATACATGCTTATGCCTTATGAAGTATAATGTTTTCTGCAATGCTGTAAGACAGTTTTTAATGTGTTAGAAGTTATATACACAAAAACTAATGTTAAGACTTCAATGATCAAGATTGTCAGTTTACAGCTTTCTGAGTCCAGTAATGTTGAAATAGTGTTTCTGTTCAAATGAAGTGAAATCAAGCCCAAATCTGCTCAAAAGCTTGTCTCTCTAATAGAGAAAGCTGTTTCATTCAGTATTCAGTGCAAATCTTGCCAAACTGATAGATGCTTATGCCATATGAAATACAATGTTTTCTGCAATGCTGTAAGACAGTTTTTAATGTGTTAGAAGTTATATGCACAAAAACTTATGTTAGGACTTCAATGATCAAGATTGTCAGTTTACAGCTTTCTGAGTCCAGTAATGCTGAAATAGTACTTCTGTTCAAATGAAGTGAAATCTAGCCCAAATCTGCTCAAAAGCTTGTCTCTCTATTAGAGAAAGCTGTTTCATTCAGTATTCAGTGCAAATCTTGCCAAACTGATAGATGCTTATGCCTTATGAAGTACAATGTTTTCTGCAATGCTGTAAGACAGTTTTTAATGTGTTAGAAGTTATATACACAAAAACTAATGTTAGGACTTCAATGATCAAGATTGTCAGTTTACAGCTTTCTGAGTCCAGTAATGTTAAAATAGTGTTTCTGTTCAAATGAAGTGAAATCAAGCCCAAATCTGCTCAAAAGCTTGTCTCTCTAATAGAGAAAGCTGTTTCATTCAGTATTCAGTGCAAATCTTGCCAAACTGATGGATGCTTATGCCTTATGAAGTACAATGTTTTCTGCAATGCTGTAAGACAGTTTTTAATGTGTTAGAAGTTATATACACAAAAACTAATGTTAGGACTTCAATGATCAAGATTGTCAGTTTACAGCTTTCTGAGTCCAGTAATGCTGAAATAGTACTTCTGTTCAAATGAAGTGAAATCTAGCCCAAATCTGCTCAAAAGCTTGTCTCTCTATTAGAGAAAGCTGTTTCATTCAGTATTCAGTGCAAATCTTGCCAAACTGATAGATGCTTATGCCTTATGAAGTACAATGTTTTCTGCAATGCTGTAAGACAGTTTTTAATGTGTTAGAAGTTATATACACAAAAACTAATTTTAGGACTTCAATGATCAAGATTGTCAGTTTACAGCTTTCTGAGTCCAGTAATGCTGAAATAGTACTTCTGTTCAAATGAAGTGAAATCTAGCCCAAATCTGCTCAAAAGCTTGTCTCTCTATTAGAGAAAGCTGTTTCATTCAAGTATTCAGTGCAAATCTTGCCAAACTGATAGATGCTTATGCCTTATGAAGTACAATGTTTTCTGCAATGCTGTAAAACAGTTTTTAATGTGTTAGAAGTTATATACACAAAAACTAATGTTAGGACTTCAATGATCAAGATTGTCAGTTTACAGCTTTCTGAGTCCAGTAATGTTGAAATAGTGTTTCTGTTCAAATGAAGTGAAATCAAGCCCAAATCTGCTCAAAAGCTTGTCTCTCTAATAGAGAAAGCTGTTTCATTCAGTATTCAGTGCAAATCTTGCCAAACTGATGGATGCTTATGCCTTATGAAGTACAATGTTTTCTGCAATGCTGTAAGACAGTTTTTAATGTGTTAGAAGTTATATACACAAAAACTAATGTTAGGACTTCAATGATCAAGATTGTCAGTTTACAGCTTTCTGAGTCCAGTAATGTTGAAATAGTGTTTCTGTTCAAATGAAGTGAAATCAAGCCCAAATCTGCTCAAAAGCTTGTCTCTCTAATAGAGAAAGCTGGTTCATTCAGTATTCAGTGCAAATCTTGCCAAACTGATAGATGCTTATGCCATATGAAATACAATGTTTTCTGCAATGCTGTAAGACAGTTTTTAATGTGTTAGAAGTTATATGCACAAAAACTTATGTTAGGACTTCAATGATCAAGATTGTCAGTTTACAGCTTTCTGAGTCCAGTAATGCTGAAATAGTACTTCTGTTCAAATGAAGTGAAATCTAGCCCAAATCTGCTCAAAAGCTTGTCTCTCTATTAGAGAAAGCTGTTTCATTCAGTATTCAGTGCAAATCTTGCCAAACTGATAGATGCTTATGCCTTATGAAGTACAATGTTTTCTGCAATGCTGTAAGACAGTTTTTAATGTGTTAGAAGTTATATACACAAAAACTAATGTTAGGACTTCAATGATCAAGATTGTCAGTTTACAGCTTTCTGAGTCCAGTAATGCTGAAATAGTACTTCTGTTCAAATGAAGTGAAATCTAGCCCAAATCTGCTCAAAAGCTTGTCTCTCTATTAGAGAAAGCTGTTTCATTCAAGTATTCAGTGCAAATCTTGCCAAACTGATAGATGCTTATGCCTTATGAAGTACAATGTTTTCTGCAATGCTGTAAAACAGTTTTTAATGTGTTAGAAGTTATATGCACAAAAACTAATGTTAGGACTTCAATGATCAAGATTGTCAGTTTACAGCTTTCTGAGTCCAGTAATGTTGAAATAGTGCTTCTGTTCAAATGAACTGAAATCTAGCCCAAATCTGCTCAAAAGCTTGTCTCTCTATTAGAGAAAGCTGTTTCATTCAGTATTCAGTGCAAATCTTGCCAAACTGATAGATGCTTATGCCTTATGAAGTACAATGTTTTCTGCAATGCTGTAAGACAGTTTTTAATGTGTTAGAAGTTATATACACAAAAACTAACGTTAGGACTTCACTGATCAAGATTGTCAGTTTACAGCTTTCTGAGTCCAGTAATGTTGAAATAGTGTTTCTGTTCAAATGAAGTGAAATCAAGCCCAAATCTGCTCAAAAGCTTGTCTCTCTAATAGAGAAAGCTGTTTCATTCAGTATTCAGTGCAAATCTTGCCAAACTGATAGATGTTTATGCCTTATGAAGTACAATGTTTTCTGCAATGCTGTAAGACAGTTTTTAATGTGTTAGAAGTTATATACACAAAAACTAATGTTAGGACTTCAATGATCAAGATTATCAGTTTACAGCTTTCTGAGTCCAGTAATGTTGAAATAGTGTTTCTGTTCAAATGAAGTGAAATCAAGCCCAAATCTGCTCAAAAGCTTGTCTCTCTAATAGAGAAAGCTGTTTCATTCAGTATTCAGTGCAAATCTTGCCAAACTGATAGATGCTTATGCCTTATGAAGTACAATGTTTTCTGCAATGCTGTAAAACAGTTTTTAATGTGTTAGAAGTTATATACACAAAAACTTATGTTAGGACTTCAATGATCAAGACTGTCAGTTTACAGCTTTCTGAGTCCAGTAATGTTGAAATAGTGTTTCTGTTCAAATGAAGTGAAATCAAGCCCAAATCTGCTAAAAAGCTTGTCTCTCTAATAGAGAAAGCTGTTTCATTCAGTATTCAGTGCAAATCTTGCCAAACTGATGGATGCTTATGCCTTATGAAGTACAATGTTTTCTGCAATGCTGTAAGACAGTTTTTAATGTGTTAGAAGTTATATACACAAAAACTAATGTTAGGACTTCAATGATCAAGATTGTCAGTTTACAGCTTTCTGAGTCCAGTAATGTTGAAATAGTGTTTCTGTTCAAATGAAGTGAAATCAAGCCCAAATCTGCTAAAAAGCTTGTCTCTCTAATAGAGAAAGCTGTTTCATTCAGTATTCAGTGCAAATCTTGCCAAACTGATAGATGCTTATGCCATATGAAATACAATGTTTTCTGCAATGCTGTAAGACAGTTTTTAATGTGTTAGAAGTTATATGCACAAAAACTTATGTTAGGACTTCAATGATCAAGATTGTCAGTTTACAGCTTTCTGAGTCCAGTGATGCTGAAATAGTGTTTCTGTTCAAATGAAGTGAAATCTAGCCCAAATCTGCTCAAAAGCTTGTCTCTCTATTAGAGAAAGCTGTTTCATTCAGTATTCAGTGCAAATCTTGCCAAACTGATAGATGCTTATGCCTTATGAAGTACAATGTTTTCTGCAATGCTGTAAGACAGTTTTTAATGTGTTAGAAGTTATATACACAAAAACTAATGTTAGGACTTCAATGATCAAGATTGTCAGTTTACAGCTTTCTGAGTCCAGTAATGTTGAAATAGTGTTTCTGTTCAAATGAAGTGAAATCTAGCCCAAATCTGCTCAAAAGCTTGTCTCTCTATTAGAGAAAGCTGTTTCATTCAGTATTCAGTGCAAATCTTGCCAAACTGATAGATGCTTATGCCTTATGAAGTACAATGTTTTCTGCAATGCTGTAAGACAGTTTTTAATGTGTTAGAAGTTATATACACAAAAACTAATGTTAGGACTTCAATGATCAAGATTGTCAGTTTACAGCTTTCTGAGTCCAGTAATGTTGAAATAGTGTTTCTGTTCAAATGAAGTGAAATCAAGCCCAAATCTGCTCAAAAGCTTGTCTCTCTAATAGAGAAAGCTGTTTCATTCAGTATTCAGTGCAAATCTTGCCAAACTGATGGATGCTTATGCCTTATGAAGTACAATGTTTTCTGCAATGCTGTAAGACAGTTTTTAATGTGTTAGAAGTTATATACACAAAAACTAATGTTAGGACTTCAATGATCAAGATTGTCAGTTTACAGCTTTCTGAGTCCAGTAATGCTGAAATAGTACTTCTGTTCAAATGAAGTGAAATCTAGCCCAAATCTGCTCAAAAGCTTGTCTCTCTATTAGAGAAAGCTGTTTCATTCAGTATTCAGTGCAAATCTTGCCAAACTGATAGATGCTTATGCCTTATGAAGTACAATGTTTTCTGCAATGCTGTAAGACAGTTTTTAATGTGTTAGAAGTTATATACACAAAAACTAATGTTAGGACTTCAATGATCAAGATTGTCAGTTTACAGCTTTCTGAGTCCAGTAATGTTGAAATAGTGTTTCTGTTCAAATGAAGTGAAATCAAGCCCAAATCTGCTCAAAAGCTTGTCTCTCTAATAGATAAAGCTGTTTCATTCAGTATTCAGTGCAAATCTTGCCAAACTGATGGATGCTTATGCCTTATGAAGTACAATGTTTTCTGCAATGCTGTAAGACAGTTTTTAATGTGTTAGAAGTTATATACACAAAAACTAATGTTAGGACTTCAATGATCAAGATTGTCAGTTTACAGCTTTCTGAGTCCAGTAATGTTGAAATAGTGTTTCTGTTCAAATGAAGTGAAATCAAGCCCAAATCTGCTAAAAAGCTTGTCTCTCTAATAGAGAAAGCTGTTTCATTCAGTATTCAGTGCAAATCTTGCCAAACTGATAGATGCTTATGCCATATGAAATACAATGTTTTCTGCAATGCTGTAAGACAGTTTTTAATGTGTTAGAAGTTATATGCACAAAAACTTATGTTAGGACTTCAATGATCAAGATTGTCAGTTTACAGCTTTCTGAGTCCAGTAATGTTGAAATAGTGTTTCTGTTCAAATGAAGTGAAATCAAGCCCAAATCTGCTCAAAAGCTTGTCTCTCTATTAGAGAAAGCTGTTTCATTCAGTATTCAGTGCAAATCTTGCCAGACTGATAGATGCTTATGCCATATGAAATACAATGTTTTCTGCAATGCTGTAAGACAGTTTTTAATGTGTTAGAAGTTATATGCTCAAAAACTTATGTTAGGACTTCAATGATCAAGATTGTCAGTTTACAGCTTTCTGAGTCCAGTAATGCTGAAATAGTACTTCTGTTCAAATGAAGTGAAATCTAGCCCAAATCTGCTCAAAAGCTTGTCTCTCTATTAGAGAAAGCTGTTTCATTCAGTATTCAGTGCAAATCTTGCCAAACTGATAGATGCTTATGCCTTATGAAGTACAATGTTTTCTGCAATGCTGTAAGACAGTTTTTAATGTGTTAGAAGTTATATACACAAAAACTAAAGTTAGGACTTCAATGATCAAGATTGTCAGTTTACAGCTTTCTGGGTCCAGTAATGTTGAACGTCTCTAGGTTACGTATGTAACCCTAGTTCCTCGAGGGAACGAGACGCTGCGTCAAAAGCGCTTTGGGGAACGCGCCCAGCGTGCGCGACTCTGAATATCGTGTGAAATCAGACCAATGGAAGAGCGTGACGTCACCGGCGGAGTGACGTAAGCGACCAGGAAGCTATAAAAGCACGTGCCACGCAGCTGGCGTCAGCTTCGAGTACCAGCAAGCGCCGGCAGGGGTGCCGGGGGGTATGGCTCCGAGACGCAGCGTCTCGTTCCCTCGAGGAACTAGGGTTACATACGTAACCTAGAGACGTTCCTCTTCAGGAACTCGAGCTGCGTCAAAAGCGCTTTGGGGAACGAGTACCAACGCCGCCAGACTACCAAACCCCTGCCTAGTGTGTATCCGAAGAGCACAGCTTAGGTCAGGAGGACTGAAGCGCCTGGAGTGACTGGCATGTCTAGGCCATAGAATCTGACAAACGTGGAGGGCGTGGACCATCCCGCAGCGTTGCAGATGTCCAGCATGGATACACCTGCTAAGAAGGCCTTGGAGGCCGCCATACCCCGGGTAGAGTGAGCCTTGGCTCCCGACAGCGGGGGACGACCAGAGGACTCATAGGAAGCGTTGATAGCCTCGACTATCCAACGACTGATAGTCTGCTTAGAAGCAGGAAAACCCCTCTTGGGGGGACCGTAGCATACAAGCAATTGATCGGTCTTTCTCCACAGGGCAGCTCTGTGGACGTATGCGTCCAGCGCTCTAACTGGACACATACAATTTAGCTTCGCCTGGTCGGGCTCCCGAAAGGGAGGAGGACAGAAGGCCTGCAGTACGACAGGTTGTGGTGTAACAGAGGGAACCTTAGGAACATATCCCGCTCGAGGGTATATGAACGCTTTAGTCATGCCTGGTGCAAATTCAAGATAAGTAGGGGCCACAGAGAGGGCCTGAAGGTCTCCTACTCTCCGCAGAGAGGTGATAGCCAACAGAAAGGAGGTTTTAAGTGTAAGGTGTCTGTCTGAGATATCTTGAATAGGTTCAAATGGGGGTCTGCACATTGCCTCTAACACCACCACCAGGTCCCACGGGGGAATACGGGACCGTACTGGAGGTTTCAGCCTCAGCGCACCGCGGAGGAAACGTGTAACTAAGGGGTGTCTTCCCAAAGACTGGCCATCGAGAAGGGCGTGGTAGGCCGCAATAGCCGCCACGTAAACCTTCAGCGTGGAGTGGGTCAACCCTGCAGAGAGCCTAGCCTGTAGAAACTTCAGAACTGTACCAGTCGGGCAGTTTGCTGGGTCTAGCTGGCGGTCTCTGCACCATGAGGTGAAGAGTTTCCACCTCAGGGCGTACAGTTTCCTCGTTGAGGGAGCTCTGGATTGGAGAAGGGTCTCAACAACCTCGGTTGAGAGACCGGCTGCTAAAAGCTGTGCCCCCTCAGGGGCCACACCCACAGCTTCCACAACTCTGGGCGAGGGTGAATTATCGTACCCTGCGCCTGCGAGAGGAGGTCTGTCCTGATCGGTATCTCCCACGGAGAGCCGTCGAGGAGCGAGACTAGATCTGAGAACCATACTCGGCCCGGCCAGAACGGGGCTACTAACAACAGACGGACCCCGTCCCGGCGCACTCTCGCCAGAACTCCCGGGAGCAGAGCAATAGGGGGAAATGCGTACAGACGAAGCCTCGGCCAGGTCTGTACCATAGCGTCCAGTCCCAGAGGAGCTGGATGAACTAGAGAGAACCAAAGGGGGCATTGAGACGTCTCTTGAGATGCAAATAGGTCTACTTGAGCCCTGCCAAATATTCTCCATATCTGCTTCACTACTTGTGGGTGAAGTTTCCACTCCCCGGGCCTCGGCCCCTGCCTCGACAGTATGTCTGCTCCCACATTTTGTTTCCCAGGAATATATACTGCTCTTAGTGAGAGGAGTTTGCTCTGGGACCACACCAGGATCTGGTGCGCCAGCTTGTACAAAGGGCGCGAACGCAGACCTCCCTGGTGGTTGATATAGGAGACCACCGATGTGTTGTCGGTGCGCACCAACACATGGTGACCCCTTAGGTCTGGGAGGAAGTGCTTCAGTGCACGAAAAACTGCTAGCATTTCTAGACAATTGATATGCCATGTTCGATGGCGATCGCTCCACAGACCACGGGCAGGGTGGCCACTCATGACTGCACCCCAACCAGTGAGGGATGCATCTGTCGCTAGCGTTACACGGCGACAAAGAGCTCCCAGCACCGGGCCCTGTTTCAAGAACCAAGGTTTCTTCCAAACATCTAAGGCACGTAGGCAGCGCCGCGTGACCTTGATAGTGCGAAGTAGATTGCCCCTCGGGGAAAATCCCTTGGTCTTGAGCCACCACTGCAGGGGCCTCATGTACAGCAGGCCAAGAGGTATCACGTTGGACGCAGCTGCCATCAGACCCAACAATCTCTGAAATTGTTTGACAGTGAGTGACTGGCCTTGTTTGACTCTCTCGACTGAGATGCGGATCGACTCGATACGAGCAGGGGACAATCGTGCCTGCATCGTGGTCGAATCCCATACTACGCCTAGATAGGTGGTTCTCTGAACCGGAGAAAGTACACTCTTCTTGGCGTTCAGTCTCAAACCCAGCTCCCCCATATGTGCGAGGACGACATCTCGATGCCGAACCGCAGCCTGCTCTGACTGAGCTAAGATCAACCAATCGTCGATATAGTTGAGAATGCGGATGCCCTGCATGCGCAGGGGGACCAGAGCCGCGTCTACACATTTTGTGAACGTGCGGGGTGAGAGTGCAAGGCCGAAGGGAAGTACTCTATATTGGTAAGCTTCGCCCCCGAAAGCGAACCTCAGAAACTTCCTGTGATGTGGAAGGATGGATATATGAAAATATGCGTCTGTGAGATCTATCGTGACAAACCAGTCCTGGGACCTGATCTGCGCTACAACTTGCTTGATTGTGAGCATTCTGAATTTTTAGTCTCATAACTGAACGATTTAAGACCCTCAAGTCTATAATCGGACGCAGCCCCCCATCCTTCTTGGGAACTATGAAATACCGGCTGTAAAATCCGGACTCCCTGTCTTGAGGAGGGACCACCTCGATGGCCTCCTTCTCTAATAGGGTTTTCACCTCCTGTTCCATAACCAGACCCTGCCTGAGGCCGACTACTGTCTGAACGACCCCGTTGAATACTGGCGGCACGGAGCCGAACTGAATGCGGTAGCCTTTTTCTACTGTGTGCAGGACCCATCGAGATACATTTGGCAGTAGTTTCCACGCTGCTAAATAATCTACTAAGGGAATCAGTCTCTCGAGACTGATCTCTGGTGTAAGAGGCCCCCGCAGGGGCGGCGAGCGTCTCAGCCCCGCTACGCGCACGGGCGGAAGATACTGAGAGCGATGCTCGCTGGGACCTGCTGCGCCCTGGATCACTGGCAGGGTTAGCAGACAGGCCCCCAGAGGGCGCTGAGGGGAGACGGGCACCGTGTACTGCGGTGTGTACCGCTCTGCCCCAGCAGAGGCTGCCCTCTGAAACCCTGGGTTGATGGCGTCAGGGTTTCTTGGCCGAGGACTTCTTAGCTTCAATAACCGCCCTGAGATCTTGTTTGGGCTGGGAAGTCCTCGGCCGAGAGCGTCGTCGAGACTCTCGTTCCCGACGCGGAGGAGCACGAGAGGCGACGCTCTGCTTCTGAGCCTCGCGGTACGAGGAGCTAGGGAGCGGCTGGGGCATCTCCCGCCCAGATGCCCCGAGGGAGCGACGAGGGAGGAACTTATGGAACGCCGCCGCTTGCTTGCGGGCCTCCTGAAACCTGTCGACGACAGAATTGACTGCGTCGCCGAACAGGCCAGTCGGCTGGATCGGGGCGTCCATGAGGCAGACCCTGTCCCGCTCTTTCATATCGGACAGGGTCAGTGCCTCTCCGCGGCCACCATAGCTGCCATGGACCGCCCAATCGCTCGAGCAGTCTCCTTGGTGGCGCGGAGGGAGAGATCAGCGGTCCTTCTTAGCTCTGAGATATCATGGGACTTGATCTCCTCTCCCTCATCTAGCTCCTTGAGCAGATCGGCTTGGTACGCCTGTAACACCGCCATGGTGTGCAGACACGCACCAGCCTGACCTGCTGCCGCATACCCTTTGCCCACCAAAGCCGAAGTTGTTCTTAGTGGCTTTGAGGGCAATGCCGGGGCCTTTAGAGACGACGCCGCACCGGGGGACAGATAGCTCGCGAGCGTCTGTTCCACCCGGGGCATCGCTCTATAACCGCGCTCTCCCATCCCCACTACGTTCCCATAGTAGTCTGACGAGGGGATGTAGAGGCGGGCCGAGAATGGGCGTTTCCACGACCTGGAGATCTCATCGTGCAGGTCGGGAAAGAATGGCAGGCCCCGGCTGGGAGGTGGCTGACTCGCGCGCAGGAAGCGTTCATCAAGCTTGCTTCTCTGCGGTTCAGCTGCTTTCTCGGTGGGCCAATCGATATTTAACTTGGCCACCGCGCGAGTAACCACCTCCAAGAGCTCCTCATACTGCGGCGAGTGGGGTGGCGAATCCCTGTCGAGCGACTCCACATCAACTTCCTCCTCGGAGGAAGAGAGGCGAAGCGTCGACCCCTCTCCCTGAGTGGAAGGAACCGCTGAGCGTGCTTCCGACTCTAGGGATTGGGTGCCGGATCTGGCAGAAGTGGAAGGAGATAGGGACTGGCCCGTCTCCATTCCCTCCACCAGATCCACTTGCGAACCCCACGAGTGCAGCCGCCGTTCTGCCTCAGCAGAAGCGGGACCAGCACCGCGGGGAACGCTGGCGAAGGCCCCCTCCTCGAAGAGGGCCCTCCGGGAACGAAGCATACGCACCGACATCCGCAAACAGTGCGGGCAGTCGGCCCCCTCGAGAGCCGACTCGGCGTGCTTCGAACCCAGGCAAACCACGCAAAGGTTGTGTGTATCCCCACCCGTTATATATCTCGGGCAGGGAGGAACACACAGCCTAAAACGCGATTTGGAATCGCCAGAATGCTTAACTTTCGCCTTGCTTTTGGGCATTGTCTAGGAGCTCTTAAACTGGACAGACAACAGTAAATAAGACTCACAGACAAACAGTTTGACAATCACACACAGAGCGCTTGCTGAGAGACGCGAAGCTGACGCCAGCTGCGTGGCACGTGCTTTTATAGCTTCCTGGTCGCTTACGTCACTCCGCCGGTGACGTCACGCTCTTCCATTGGTCTGATTTCACACGATATTCAGAGTCGCGCACGCTGGGCGCGTTCCCCAAAGCGCTTTTGACGCAGCTCGAGTTCCTGAAGAGGAAATAGTGTTTCTGTTCAAATGAAGTGAAATCAAGCCCAAATCTGCTCAAAAGCTTGTCTCTCTAATAGAGAAAGCTGTTTCATTCAGTATTCAGTGCAAATCTTGCCAAACTGATAGATGCTTATGCCTTATGAAGTACAATGTTTTCTGCAATGCTGTAAGACAGTTTTTAATGTGTTAGAAGTTATATACACAAAAACTAATGTTAGGACTTCAATGATCAAGATTGTCAGTTTACAGCTTTCTGAGTCCAGTAATGTTGAAATAGTGTTTCTGTTCAAATGAAGTGAAATCAAGCCCAAATCTGCTCAAAAGCTTGTCTCTCTAATAGAGAAAGCTGTTTCATTCAGTATTCAGTGCAAATCTTGCCAAACTGATAGATGCTTATGCCTTATGAAGTACAATGTTTTCTGCAATGCTGTAAGACAGTTTTTAATGTGTTAGAAGTTATATACACAAAAACTAATGTTAGGACTGCAATGATCAAGATTGTCAGTTTACAGCTTTCTGAGTCCAGTAATGTTGAAATAGTGTTTCTGTTCAAATGAAGTGAAATCAAGCCCAAATCTGCTCAAAAGCTTTTCTCT
The DNA here is from genome assembly GCF_023724105.1 of Carassius gibelio. Taxonomy (NCBI): domain Eukaryota; kingdom Metazoa; phylum Chordata; class Actinopteri; order Cypriniformes; family Cyprinidae; genus Carassius; species Carassius gibelio. Next base: position 23,701,164 of record NC_068392.1, read on the forward strand.
CTATTAGAGAAAGCTGTTTCATTCAATATTCAGTGCAAATCTTGCCAAACTGAAACAAGCGTATGCCTTATGAAGTACAATGTTTTCTGCAATGCTGTAAGACAGTTTTTAATGTGTTAGAAGTTATATGCACAAAAACTAATGTTAGGACTGCAATGATCAAGATTGTCAGTTTACAGCTTTCTGAGTCCAGTAATGTTGAAATAGTGTTTCTGTTCAAATGAAGTGAAATCAAGCCCAAATCTGCTCAAAAGCTTTTCTCTCTATTAGATAAAGCTGTTTCATTCAGTATTCAGTGCAAATCTTGCCAAACTGAAACAAGCTTATGTCTTATGAAGTACAATGTTTTCTGCAATGCTGTAAAACAGTTTTTAATGTGTTAGAAGTTATATGCACAAAAACTTATGTTAGGACTTCAATGATCAAGATTGTCAGTTTACAGCTTTCTGAGTCCAGTAATGCTGAAATAGTGTTTCTGTTGAAATGAAGTGAAATCAAGCCCAAATCTGCTCAAAAGCTTTTCTCTCTATTAGATAAAGCTGTTTCATTCAGTATTCAGTGCAAATCTTGCCAAACTGAAACAAGCTTATGTCTTATGAAGTACAATGTTTTCTGCAATGCTGTAAGACAGTTTTTAATGTGTTAGAAGTTATATGCACAAAAACTAATGTTAGGACTTCAATGATCAAGATTGTCAGTTTACAGCTTTCTGAGTCCAGTAATGCTGAAATAGTGTTTCTGTTGAAATGAAGTGAAATCAAGCCCAAATCTGCTCAAAAGCTTTTCTCTCTATTAGATAAAGCTGTTTCATTCAGTATTCAGTGCAAATCTTGCCAAACTGAAACAAGCTTATGTCTTATGAAGTACAATGTTTTCTGCAATGCTGTAAGACAGCTTTTAATGTGTTAGAAGTTATATGCACAAAAACTTATGTTAGGACTTCAATGATCAAGATTGTCAGTTTACAGCTTTCTGAGTCCAGTAATGCTGAAATAGTGTTTCTGTTGAAATGAAGTGAAATCAAGCCCAAATCTGCTCAAAAGCTTTTCTCTCTATTAGAAAAAGCTGTTTCATTCAATATTCAGTGCAAATCTTGCCAAACTGAAACAAGCTTATGCCTTATGAAGTACAATGTTTTCTGCAATGCTGTAAGACAGTTTTTAATGTGTTAGAAGTTATATGCACAAAAACTTATGTTAGGACTTCAATGATCAAGATTGTCAGTTTACAGCTTTCTGAGTCCAGTAATGCTGAAATAGTGTTTCTGTTGAAATGAAGTGAAATCAAGCCCAAATCTGCTCAAAAGCTTTTCTCTCTATTAGATAAAGCTGTTTCATTCAGTATTCAGTGCAAATCTTGCCAAACTGAAACAAGCTTATGTCTTATGAAGTACAATGTTTTCTGCAATGCTGTAAGACAGTTTTTAATGTGTTAGAAGTTATATGCACAAAAACTAATGTTAGGACTGCAATGATCAAGATTGTCAGTTTACAGCTTTCTGAGTCCAGTAATGCTGAAATAGTGTTTCTGTTGAAATGAAGTGAAATCAAGCCCAAATCTGCTCAAAAGCTTTTCTCTCTATTAGAGAAAGCTGTTTCATTCAGTATTCAGTGCAAATCTTGCCAAACTGAAACATGCTTTATGTCTTATGAAATAAAATGTTTTCTGCAATGCTGTAAGACAGTTTTTAATGTGTTAGAAGTTATATACACAAAAACTAATGTTAGGACTGCAATGATCAAGATTGTCAGTTTACAGCTTTCTGAGTCCAGTAATGTTGAAATAGTGTTTCTGTTCAAATGAAGTGAAATCAAGCCCAAATCTGCTCAAAAGCTTTTCTCACTATTAGAGAAAGCTGTTTCATTCAATATTCAGTGCAAATCTTGCCAAACTGAAACAAGCTTATGTCTTATGAAGTACAATGTTTTCTGCAATGCTGTAAGACAGTTTTTAATGTGTTAGAAGTTATATGCACAAAAACTTATGTTAGGACTTCAATGATCAAGATTGTCAGTTTACAGCTTTCTGAGTCCAGTAATGCTGAAATAGTGTTTCTGTTGAAATGAAGTGAAATCAAGCCCAAATCTGCTCAAAAGCTTTTCTCTCTATTAGATAAAGCTGTTTCATTCAGTATTCAGTGCAAATCTTGCCAAACTGAAACAAGCTTATGCCTTATGAAGTACAATGTTTTCTGCAATGCTGTAAGACAGTTTTTAATGTGTTAGAAGTTATATGCACAAAAACTAATGTTAGGACTTCAATGATCAAGATTGTCAGTTTACAGCTTTCTGAGTCCAGTAATGCTGAAATAGTGTTTCTGTTGAAATGAAGTGAAATCAAGCCCAAATCTGCTCAAAAGCTTTTCTCTCTATTAGAGAAAGCTGTTTCATTCAGTATTCAGTGCAAATCTTGCCAAAATGAAACATGCTTATGTCTTATGAAATAAAATGTTTTCTGCAATGCTGTAAGACAGTTTTTAATGTGTTAGAAGTTATATACACAAAAACTAATGTTAGGACTGCAATGATCAAGATTGTCAGCTTACAGCTTTCTGAGTCCAGTAATGTTGAAATAGTGTTTCTGTTGAAATGAAGTGAAATCAAGCCCAAATCTGCTCAAAAGCTTTTCTCTCTATTAGATAAAGCTGTTTCATTCAGTATTCAGTGCAAATCTTGCCAAACTGAAACAAGCTTATGTCTTATGAAGTACAATGTTTTCTGCAATGCTGTAAGACAGTTTTTAATATGTTAGAAGTTATATGCACAAAAACTTATGTTAGGACTTCAATGATCAAGATTGTCAGTTTACAGCTTTCTGAGTCCAGTAATGCTGAAATAGTGTTTCTGTTGAAATGAAGTGAAATCAAGCCCAAATCTGCTCAAAAGCTTTTCTCTCTATTAGATAAAGCTGTTTCATTCAGTATTCAGTGCAAATCTTGCCAAACTGAAACAAGCTTATGTCTTATGAAGTTCAATGTTTTCTGCAATGCTGTAAGACAGTTTTTAATGTGTTAGAAGTTATATGCACAAAAACTAATGTTAGGACTTCAATGATCAAGATTGTCAGTTTACAGCTTTCTGAGTCCAGTAATGCTGAAATAGTGTTTCTGTTGAAATGAAGTGAAATCAAGCCCAAATCTGCTCAAAAGCTTTTCTCTCTATTAGATTAAGCTGTTTCATTCAGTATTCAGTGCAAATCTTGCCAAACTGAAACAAGCTTATGTCTTATGAAGTACAATGTTTTCTGCAATGCTGCAAGACAGTTTTTAATGTGTTAGAAGTTATATGCACAAAAACTTATGTTAGGACTTCAATGATCAAGATTGTCAGTTTACAGCTTTCTGAGTCCAGTAATGCTGAAATAGTGTTTCTGTTGAAATGAAGTGAAATCAAGCCCAAATCTGCTCAAAAGCTTTTCTCGCTATTAGATAAAGCTGTTTCATTCAGTATTCAGTGCAAATCTTGCCAAACTGAAACAAGCTTATGTCTTATGAAGTACAATGTTTTCTGCAATGCTGTAAGACAGTTTTTAATGTGTTAGAAGTTATATGCACAAAAACTAATGTTAGGACTTCAATGATCAAGATTGTCAGTTTACAGCTTTCTGAGTCCAGTAATGCTGAAATAGTGTTTCTGTTCAAATGAAGTGAAATCAAGCCCAAATCTGCTCAAAAGCTTTTCTCTCTATTAGATAAAGCTGTTTCATTCAGTGTTCAGTGCAAATCTTGCCAAACTGAAACAAGCTTATGCCTTATGAAGTACAATGTTTTCTGCAATGCTGTAAGACAGTTTTTAATGTGTTAGAAGTTATATGCACAAAAACTAATGTTAGGACTTCAATGATCAAGATTGTCAGTTTACAGCTTTCTGAGTCCAGTAATGCTGAAATAGTGTTTCTGTTCAAATGAAGTGAAATCAAGCCCAAATCTGCTCAAAAGCTTTTGTCTCTATTAGAGAAAGCTGTTTCATTCAGTATTCAGTGCAAATCTTGCCAAACTGAAACATGCTTATGTCTTATGAAATAAAATGTTTTCTGCAATGCTGTAAGACAGTTTTTAATGTGTTAGAAGTTATATGCACAAAAACTAATGTTAGGACTGCAATGATCAAGATTGTCAGTTTTACAGCTTTCTGAGTCCAGTAATGTTGAAATAGTGTTTCTGTTCAAATGAAGTGAAATCAAGCCCAAATCTGCTCAAAAGCTTTTCTCTCTATTAGATAATGCTGTTTCATTCAGTATTCAGTGCAAATCTTGCCAAACTGAAACAAGCTTATGTCTTATGAAGTACAATGTTTTCTGCAATGCTGTAAGACAGTTTTTAATGTGTTAGAAGTTATATGCACAAAAACTTATGTTAGGACTTCAATGATCAAGATTGTCAGTTTACAGCTTTCTGAGTCCAGTAATGCTGAAATAGTGTTTCTGTTGAAATGAAGTGAAATCAAGCCCAAATCTGCTCAAAAGCTTTTCTCTCTATTAGATAAAGCTGTTTCATTCAGTATTCAGTGCAAATCTTGCCAAACTGAAACAAGCTTATGTCTTATGAAGTACAATGTTTTCTGCAATGCTGTAAGACAGTTTTTAATGTGTTAGAAGTTATATGCACAAAAACTAATGTTAGGACTTCAATGATCAAGATTGTCAGTTTACAGCTTTCTGAGTGCAGTAATGCTGAAATAGTGTTTCTGTTGAAATGAAGTGAAATCAAGCCCAAATCTGCTCAAAAGCTTTTCTCTCTATTAGATAAAGCTGTTTCATTCAGTATTCAGTGCAAATCTTGCCAAACTGAAACAAGCTTATGTCTTATGAAGTACAATGTTTTCTGCAATGCTGTAAGACAGTTTTTAATGTGTTAGAAGTTATATGCACAAAAACTTATGTTAGGACTTCAATGATCAAGATTGTCAGTTTACAGCTTTCTGAGTCCAGTAATGCTGAAATAGTGTTTCTGTTGAAATGAAGTGAAATCAAGCCCAAATCTGCTCAAAAGCTTTTCTCTCTATTAGATAAAGCTGTTTCATTCAGTATTCAGTGCAAATCTTGCCAAACTGAAACAAGCTTATGTCTTATGAAGTACAATGTTTTCTGCAATGCTGTAAGACAGTTTTTAATGTGTTAGAAGTTATATGCACAAAAACTAATGTTAGGACTTCAATGATCAAGATTGTCAGTTTACAGCTTTCTGAGTCCAGTAATGCTGAAATAGTGTTTCTGTTGAAATGAAGTGAAATCAAGCCCAAATCTGCTCAAAAGCTTTTCTCTCTATTAGATAAAGCTGTTTCATTCAGTATTCAGTGCAAATCTTGCCAAACTGAAACAAGCTTATGTCTTATGAAGTACAATGTTTTCTGCAATGCTGTAAGACAGTTTTTAATGTGTTAGAAGTTATATGCACAAAAACTTATGTTAGGACTTCAATGATCAAGATTGTCAGTTTACAGCTTTCTGAGTCCAGTAATGCTGAAATAGTGTTTCTGTTGAAATGAAGTGAAATCAAGCCCAAATCTGCTCAAAAGCTTTTCTCTCTATTAGATAAAGCTGTTTCATTCAGTATTCAGTGCAAATCTTGCCAAACTGAAACAAGCTTTTGCCTTATGAAGTACAATGTTTTCTGCAATGCTGTAAGACAGTTTTTAATGTGTTAGAAGTTATATGCACAAAAACTAATGTTAGGACTGCAATGATCAAGATTGTCAGTTTACAGCTTTCTGAGTCCAGTAATGTTGAAATAGTGTTTCTGTTCAAATGAAGTGAAATCAAGCCCAAATCTGCTCAAAAGCTTTTCTCTCTATTAGAGAAAGCTGTTTCATTCAATATTCAGTGCAAATCTTGCCAAACTGAAACAAGCTTATGTCTTATGAAGTACAATGTTTTCTGCAATGCTGTAAGACAGTTTTTAATGTGTTAGAAGTTATATGCACAAAATCTTATGTTAGGACTTCACTGATCAAGATTGTCAGTTTACAGCTTTCTGAGTCCAGTAATGCTGAAATAGTGTTTCTGTTGAAATGAAGTGAAATCAAGCCCAAATCTGCTCAAAAGCTTTTCTCTCTATTAGATAAAGCTGTTTCATTCAGTATTCAGTGCAAATCTTGCCAAACTGAAACAAGCTTATGTCTTATGAAGTACAATGTTTTCTGCAATGCTGTAAGACAGTTTTTAATGTGTTAGAAGTTATATGCACAAAAACTAATGTTAGGACTTCAATGATCAAGATTGTCAGTTTACAGCTTTCTGAGTCCAGTAATGCTGAAATAGTGTTTCTGTTGAAATGAAGTGAAATCAAGCCCAAATCTGCTCAAAAGCTTTTCTCTCTATTAGATAAAGCTGTTTCATTTAGTATTCAGTGCAAATCTTGCCAAACTGAAACAAGCTTATGTCTTATGAAGTACAATGTTTTCTGCAATGCTGTAAGACAGTTTTTAATGTGTTAGAAGTTATATGCACAAAAACTAATGTTAGGACTTCAATGATCAAGATTGTCAGTTTACAGCTTTCTGAGTCCAGTAATGCTGAAATAGTGTTTCTGTTGAAATGAAGTGAAATCAAGCCCAAATCTGCTCAAAAGCTTTTCTCTCTATTAGATAAAGCTGTTTCATTCAGTATTCAGTGCAAATCTTGCCAAACTGAAACAAGCTTATGTCTTATGAAGTACAATGTTTTCTGCAATACTGTAAGACAGTTTTTAATGTGTTAGAAGTTATATGCACAAAAACTTATGTTAGGACTTCAATGATCAAGATTGTCAGTTTACAGCTTTCTGAGTCCAGTAATGCTGAAATAGTGTTTCTGTTCAAATGAAGTGAAATCAAGCCCAAATCTGCTCAAAAGCTTTTCTCTCTATTAGAGAAAGCTGTTTCATTCAATATTCAGTGCAAATCTTGCCAAACTGAAACAAGCGTATGCCTTATGAAGTACAATGTTTTCTGCAATGCTGTAAGACAGTTTTTAATGTGTTAGAAGTTATATGCACAAAAACTAATGTTAGGACTGCAATGATCAAGATTGTCAGTTTACAGCTTTCTGAGTCCAGTAATGTTGAAATAGTGTTTCTGTTCAAATGAAGTGAAATCAAGCCCAAATCTGCTCAAAAGCTTTTCTCTCTATTAGATAAAGCTGTTTCATTCAGTATTCAGTGCAAATCTTGCCAAACTGAAACAAGCTTATGTCTTATGAAGTACAATGTTTTCTGCAATGCTGTAAGACAGTTTTTAATGTGTTAGAAGTTATATGCACAAAAACTTATGTTAGGACTTCAATGATCAAGATTGTCAGTTTACAGCTTTCTGAGTCCAGTAATGCTGAAATAGTGTTTCTGTTGAAATGAAGTGAAATCAAGCCCAAATCTGCTCAAAAGCTTTTCTCTCTATTAGATAAAGCTGTTTCATTCAGTATTCAGTGCAAATCTTGCCAAACTGAAACAAGCTTATGTCTTATGAAGTACAATGTTTTCTGCAATGCTGTAAGACAGTTTTTAATGTGTTAGAAGTTATATGCACAAAAACTAATGTTAGGACTTCAATGATCAAGATTGTCAGTTTACAGCTTTCTGAGTGCAGTAATGCTGAAATAGTGTTTCTGTTGAAATGAAGTGAAATCAAGCCCAAATCTGCTCAAAAGCTTTTCTCTCTATTAGATAAAGCTGTTTCATTCAGTATTCAGTGCAAATCTTGCCAAACTGAAACAAGCTTATGTCTTATGAAGTACAATGTTTTCTGCAATGCTGTAAGACAGTTTTTAATGTGTTAGAAGTTATATGCACAAAAACTTATGTTAGGACTTCAATGATCAAGATTGTCAGTTTACAGCTTTCTGAGTCCAGTAATGCTGAAATAGTGTTTCTGTTGAAATGAAGTGAAATCAAGCCCAAATCTGCTCAAAAGCTTTTCTCTCTATTAGATAAAGCTGTTTCATTCAGTATTCAGTGCAAATCTTGCCAAACTGAAACAAGCTTATGTCTTTTGAAGTACAATGTTTTCTGCAATGCTGTAAGACAGTTTTTAATGTGTTAGAAGTTATATGCACAAAAACTAATGTTAGGACTTCAATGATCAAGATTGTCAGTTTACAGCTTTCTGAGTCCAGTAATGCTGAAATAGTGTTTCTGTTCAAATGAAGTGAAATCAAGCCCAAATCTGCTCAAAAGCTTTTCTCTCTATTAGAGAAAGCTGTTTCATTCAGTATTCAGTGCAAATCTTGCCAAACTGAAACATGCTTATGTCTTATGAAATAAAATGTTTTCTGCAATGCTGTAAGACAGTTTTTAATGTGTTAGAAGTTATATACACAAAAACTAATGTTAGGACTGCAATGATCAAGATTGTCAGTTTACAGCTTTCTGAGTCCAGTAATGTTGAAATAGTGTTTCTGTTCAAATGAAGTGAAATCAAGCCCAAATCTGCTCAAAAGCTTTTCTCTCTATTAGAGAATGCTGTTTCATTCAATATTCAGTGCAAATCTTGCCAAACTGAAACAAGCGTATGCCTTATGAAGTACAATGTTTTCTGCAATGCTGTAAGACAGTTTTTAATGTGTTAGAAGTTATATGCACAAAAACTTATGTTAGGACTTCAATGATCAAGATTGTCAGTTTACAGCTTTCTGAGTCCAGTAATGCTGAAATAGTGTTTCTGTTGAAATGAAGTGAAATCAAGCCCAAATCTGCTCAAAAGCTTTTCTCTCTATTAGATAAAGCTGTTTCATTCAGTATTCAGTGCAAATCTTGCCAAACTGAAACAAGCTTATGTCTTATGAAATAAAATGTTTTCTGCAATGCTGTAAGACAGTTTTTAATGTGTTAGAAGTTATATACACAAAAACTAATGTTAGGACTTCAATGATCAAGATTGTCAGTTTACAGCTTTCTGAGTCCAGTAATGCTGAAATAGTGTTTCTGTTCAAATGAAGTGAAATCAAGCCCAAATCTGCTCAAAAGCTTTTCTCTCTATTAGAGAAAGCTGTTTCATTCAATATTCAGTGCAAATCTTGCCAAACTGAAACAAGCGTATGCCTTATGAAGTACAATGTTTTCTGCAATGCTGTAAGACAGTTTTTAATGTGTTAGAAGTTATATGCACAAAAACTAATGTTAGGACTGCAATGATCAAGATTGTCAGTTTACAGCTTTCTGAGTCCAGTAATGTTGAAATAGTGTTTCTGTTCAAATGAAGTGAAATCAAGCCCAAATCTGCTCAAAAGCTTTTCTCTCTATTAGAGAAAGCTGTTTCATTCAATATTCAGTGCAAATCTTGCCAAACTGAAACAAGCTTATGTCTTATGAAGTACAATGTTTTCTGCAATGCTGTAAGACAGTTTTTAATGTGTTAGAAGTTATATGCACAAAATCTTATGTTAGGACTTCAATGATCAAGATTGTCAGTTTACAGTTTTCTGAGTCCAGTAATGCTGGAATAGTGTTTCTGTTGAAATGAAGTGAAATCAAGCCCAAATCTGCTCAAAAGCTTTTCTCTCTATTAGATAAAGCTGTTTCATTCAGTATTCAGTGCAAATCTTGCCAAACTGAAACAAGCTTATGCCTTATGAAGTACAATGTTTTCTGCAATACTGTCAGACAGTTTTTAATGTGTTAGAAGTTATATGCACAAAAACTTATGTTAGGACTTCAATGATCAAGATTGTCAGTTTACAGCTTTCTGAGTCCAGTAATGCTGAAATAGTGTTTCTGTTCAAATGAAGTGAAATCAAGCCCAAATCTGCTCAAAAGCTTTTCTCTCTAATAGAGAATGCGGTTTCATTGAGTATTCAGTGCAAATCTTGCCAAACTGAAACATGCTTATGTCTTATGAAATAAAATGTTTTCTGCAATGCTGTAAGACAGTTTTTAATGTGTTAGAAGTTATATACACAAAAACTAATGTTAGGACTTCAATGATCAAGATTGTCAGTTTACAGCTTTCTGAGTCCAGTAATGTTGAAATAGTGTTTCTGTTCAAATGAAGTGAAATCAAGCCCAAATCTGCTCAAAAGCTTTTCTCTCTATTAGAGAAAGCTGTTTCATTCAATATTCAGTGCAAATCTTGCCAAACTGAAAGAAGCGTATGCCTTATGAAGTACAATGTTTTCTGCAATGCTGTAAGACAGTTTTTAATGTGTTAGAAGTTATATGCACAAAAACTAATGTTAGGACTGCAATGATCAAGATTGTCAGTTTACAGCTTTCTGAGTCCAGTAATGTTGAAATAGTGTTTCTGTTCAAATGAAGTGAAATCAAGCCCAAATCTGCTCAAAAGCTTTTCTCTCTATTAGAGAAAGCTGTTTCATTCAATATTCAGTGCAAATCTTGCCAAACTGAAACAAGCTTATGTCTTATGAAGTACAATGTTTTCTGCAATGCTGTAAGACAGTTTTTATTGTGTTAGAAGTTATATGCACAAAATCTTATGTTAGGACTTCAATGATCAAGATTGTCAGTTTACAGTTTTCTGAGTCCAGTAATGCTGAAATAGTGTTTCTGTTGAAATGAAGTGAAATCAAGCCCAAATCTGCTCAAAAGCTTTTCTCTCTATTAGATAAAGCTGTTTCATTCAGTATTGAGTGCAAATCTTGCCAAACTGAAACAAGCTTATGTCTTATGAAGTACAATGTTTTCTGCAATGCTGTAAGACAGTTTTTAATGTGTTAGAAGTTATATGCACAAAAACTTATGTTAGGACTTCAATGATCAAGATTGTCAGTTTACAGCTTTCTGAGTCCAGTAATGCTGAAATAGTGTTTCTGTTCAAATGAAGTGAAATCAAGCCCAAATCTGCTCAAAAGCTTTTCTCTCTATTAGAGAAAGCTGTTTCATTCAGTATTCAGTGCAAATCTTGCCAAACTGAAACATGCTTATGTCTTATGAAATAAAATGTTTTCTGCAATGCTGTAAGACAGTTTTTAATGTGTTAGAAGTTATATGCACAAAAACTAATGTTAGGACTGCAATGATCAAGATTGTCAGTTTACAGCTTTCTGAGTCCAGTAATGTTGAAATAGTGTTTCTGTTCAAATGAAGTGAAATCAAGCCCAAATCTGCTCAAAAGCTTTTCTCTCTATTAGAGAATGCTGTTTCATTCAATATTCAGTGCAAATCTTGCCAAACTGAAACAAGCGTATGCCTTATGAAGTACAATGTTTTCTGCAATGCTGTAAGACAGTTTTTAATGTGTTAGAAGTTATATGCACAAAAACTAATGTTAGGACTGCAATGATCAAGATTGTCAGTTTACAGCTTTCTGAGTCCAGTAATGTTGAAATAGTGTTTCTGTTCAAATGAAGTGAAATCAAGCCCAAATCTGCTCAAAAGCTTTTCTCTCTATTAGATAAAGCTGTTTCATTCAGTATTCAGTGCAAATCTTGCCAAACTGAAACAAGCTTATGTCTTATGAAGTACAATGTTTTCTGCAATGCTGTAAGACAGTTTTTAATGTGTTAGAAGTTATATGCACAAAAACTTATGTTAGGACTTCAATGATCAAGATTGTCAGTTTACAGCTTTCTGAGTCCAGTAATGCTGAAATAGTGTTTCTGTTGAAATGAAGTGAAATCAAGCCCAAATCTGCTCAAAAGCTTTTCTCTCTATTAGATAAAGCTGTTTCATTCAGTATTCAGTGCAAATCTTGCCAAACTGAAACAAGCTTATGTCTTATGAAATAAAATGTTTTCTGCAATGCTGTAAGACAGTTTTTAATGTGTTAGAAGTTATATACACAAAAACTAATGTTAGGACTTCAATGATCAAGATTGTCAGTTTACAGCTTTCTGAGTCCAGTAATGCTGAAATAGTGTTTCTGTTCAAATGAAGTGAAATCAAGCCCAAATCTGCTCAAAAGCTTTTCTCTCTATTAGAGAAAGCTGTTTCATTCAATATTCAGTGCAAATCTTGCCAAACTGAAACAAGCGTATGCCTTATGAAGTACAATGTTTTCTGCAATGCTGTAAGACAGTTTTTAATGTGTTAGAAGTTATATGCACAAAAACTAATGTTAGGACTGCAATGATCAAGATTGTCAGTTTACAGCTTTCTGAGTCCAGTAATGTTGAAATAGTGTTTCTGTTCAAATGAAGTGAAATCAAGCCCAAATCTGCTCAAAAGCTTTTCTCTCTATTAGAGAAAGCTGTTTCATTCAATATTCAGTGCAAATCTTGCCAAACTGAAACAAGCTTATGTCTTATGAAGTACAATGTTTTCTGCAATGCTGTAAGACAGTTTTTAATGTGTTAGAAGTTATATGCACAAAATCTTATGTTAGGACTTCAATGATCAAGATTGTCAGTTTACAGTTTTCTGAGTCCAGTAATGCTGAAATAGTGTTTCTGTTGAAATGAAGTGAAATCAAGCCCAAATCTGCTCAAAAGCTTTTCTCTCTATTAGATAAAGCTGTTTCATTCAGTATTCAGTGCAAATCTTGCCAAACTGAAACAAGCTTATGCCTTATGAAGTACAATGTTTTCTGCAATACTGTCAGACAGTTTTTAATGTGTTAGAAGTTATATGCACAAAAACTTATGTTAGGACTTCAATGATCAAGATTGTCAGTTTACAGCTTTCTGAGTCCAGTAATGCTGAAATAGTGTTTCTGTTCAAATGAAGTGAAATCAAGCCCAAATCTGCTCAAAAGCTTTTCTCTCTAATAGAGAATGCGGTTTCATTGAGTATTCAGTGCAAATCTTGCCAAACTGAAACATGCTTATGTCTTATGAAATAAAATGTTTTCTGCAATGCTGTAAGACAGTTTTTAATGTGTTAGAAGTTATATACACAAAAACTAATGTTAGGACTTCAATGATCAAGATTGTCAGTTTACAGCTTTCTGAGTCCAGTAATGTTGAAATAGTGTTTCTGTTCAAATGAAGTGAAATCAAGCCCAAATCTGCTCAAAAGCTTTTCTCTCTATTAGAGAAAGCTGTTTCATTCAATATTCAGTGCAAATCTTGCCAAACTGAAAGAAGCGTATGCCTTATGAAGTACAATGTTTTCTGCAATGCTGTAAGACAGTTTTTAATGTGTTAGAAGTTATATGCACAAAAACTAATGTTAGGACTGCAATGATCAAGATTGTCAGTTTACAGCTTTCTGAGTCCAGTAATGTTGAAATAGTGTTTCTGTTCAAATGAAGTGAAATCAAGCCCAAATCTGCTCAAAAGCTTTTCTCTCTATTAGAGAAAGCTGTTTCATTCAATATTCAGTGCAAATCTTGCCAAACTGAAACAAGCTTATGTCTTATGAAGTACAATGTTTTCTGCAATGCTGTAAGACAGTTTTTATTGTGTTAGAAGTTATATGCACAAAATCTTATGTTAGGACTTCAATGATCAAGATTGTCAGTTTACAGTTTTCTGAGTCCAGTAATGCTGAAATAGTGTTTCTGTTGAAATGAAGTGAAATCAAGCCCAAATCTGCTCAAAAGCTTTTCTCTCTATTAGATAAAGCTGTTTCATTCAGTATTGAGTGCAAATCTTGCCAAACTGAAACAAGCTTATGCCTTATGAAGTACAATGTTTTCTGCAATGCTGTAAGACAGTTTTTAATGTGTTAGAAGTTATATGCACAAAAACTTATGTTAGGACTTCAATGATCAAGATTGTCAGTTTACAGCTTTCTGAGTCCAGTAATGCTGAAATAGTGTTTCTGTTCAAATGAAGTGAAATCAAGCCCAAATCTGCTCAAAAGCTTTTCTCTCTATTAGAGAAAGCTGTTTCATTCAGTATTCAGTGCAAATCTTGCCAAACTGAAACATGCTTATGTCTTATGAATGAAACAGCTTTATCTAATAGAGAGAAAAGCTTTTGAGCAGATTTGGGCTTGATTTCACTTCATTTCAACAGAAACACTATTTCAGCATTACTGGACTCGGAAAACTGTAAACTGACAATCTTGATCATTGAAGTCCTAACATAAGATTTTGTGCATATAACTTCTAACACATTAAAAACTGTCTTACAGCATTGCAGAAAACATTGTACTTCATAAGACATAAGCTTGTTTCAGTTTGGCAAGATTTGCACTGAATATTGAATGAAACAGCTTTCTCTAATAGAGAGAAAAGCTTTTGAGCAGATTTGGGCTTGATTTCACTTCATTTGAACAGAAACACTATTTCAACATTACTGGACTCAGAAAGCTGTAAACTGACAATCTTGATCATTGCAGTCCTAACATTAGTTTTTGTGCATATAACTTCTAACACATTAAAAACTGTCTTACAGCATTGCAGAAAACATTGTACTTCATAAGACATAAGCTTGTTTCAGTTTGGCAAGATTTGCACTGAATACTGAATGAAACAGCTTTATCTAATAGAGAGAAAAGCTTTTGAGCAGATTTGGGCTTGATTTCACTTCATTTCAACAGAAACACTATTTCAGCATTACTGGACTCAGAAAACTGTAAACTGACAATCTTGATCATTGAAGTCCTAACATAAGATTTTGTGCATATAACTTCTAACACATTAAAAACTGTCTTACAGCATTGCAGAAAACATTGTACTTCATAAGACATAAGCTTGTTTCAGTTTGGCAAGATTTGCACTGAATATTGAATGAAACAGCTTTCTCTAATAGAGAGAAAAGCTTTTGAGCAGATTTGGGCTTGATTTCACTTCATTTGAACAGAAACACTATTTCAACATTACTGGACTCAGAAAGCTGTAAACTGACAATCTTGATCATTGCAGTCCTAACATTAGTTTTTGTGCATATAACTTCTAACACATTAAAAACTGTCTTACAGCATTGCAGAAAACATTGTACTTCATAAGGCATACGCTTGTTTCAGTTTGGCAAGATTTGCACTGAATATTGAATGAAACAGCTTTCTCTAATAGAGAGAAAAGCTTTTGAGCAGATTTGGGCTTGATTTCACTTCATTTGAACAGAAACACTATTTCAACATTACTGGACTCAGAAAGCTGTAAACTGACAATCTTGATCATTGAAGTCCTAACATTAGTTTTTGTGTATATAACTTCTAACACATTAAAAACTGTCTTACAGCATTGCAGAAAACATTTTATTTCATAAGACATAAGCATGTTTCAGTTTGGCAAGATTTGCACTGAATACTGAATGAAACAGCTTTATCTAATAGAGAGAAAAGCTTTTGAGCAGATTTGGGCTTGATTTCACTTCATTTCAACAGAAACACTATTTCAGCATTACTGGACTCAGAAAGCTGTAAACTGACAATCTTGATCATTGAAGTCCTAACATTAGTTTTTGTGCATATAACTTCTAACACATTAAAAACTGTCTTACAGCATTGCAGAAAACATTGTACTTCATAAGACATAAGCTTGTTTCAGTTTGGCAAGATTTGCACTGAATACTGAATGAAACAGCTTTATCTAATAGAGAGAAAAGCTTTTGAGCAGATTTGGGCTTGATTTCACTTCATTTCAACAGAAACACTATTTCAGCATTACTGGACTCAGAAAGCTGTAAACTGACAATCTTGATCATTGAAGTCCTAACATAAGTTTTTGTGCATATAACTTCTAACACATTAAAAACTGTCTTACAGCATTGCAGAAAACATTGTACTTCATAAGACATAAGCTTGTTTCAGTTTGGCAAGATTTGCACTGAATACTGAATGAAACAGCTTTATCTAATAGAGAGAAAAGCTTTTGAGCAGATTTGGGCTTGATTTCACTTCATTTCAACAGAAACACTATTTCAGCATTACTGCACTCAGAAAGCTGTAAACTGACAATCTTGATCATTGAAGTCCTAACATTAGTTTTTGTGCATATAACTTCTAACACATTAAAAACTGTCTTACAGCATTGCAGAAAACATTGTACTTCATAAGACATAAGCTTGTTTCAGTTTGGCAAGATTTGCACTGAATACTGAATGAAACAGCTTTATCTAATAGAGAGAAAAGCTTTTGAGCAGATTTGGGCTTGATTTCACTTCATTTCAACAGAAACACTATTTCAGCATTACTGGACTCAGAAAGCTGTAAACTGACAATCTTGATCATTGAAGTCCTAACATAAGTTTTTGTGCATATAACTTCTAACACATTAAAAACTGTCTTACAGCATTGCAGAAAACATTGTACTTCATAAGACATAAGCTTGTTTCAGTTTGGCAAGATTTGCACTGAATACTGAATGAAACAGCTTTATCTAATAGAGAGAAAAGCTTTTGAGCAGATTTGGGCTTGATTTCACTTCATTTGAACAGAAACACTATTTCAGCATTACTGGACTCAGAAAACTGTAAACTGACAATCTTGATCATTGCAGTCCTAACATTAGATTTTGTGCATATAACTTCTAACACATTAAAAACTGTCTTACAGCATTGCAGAAAACATTGTACTTCATAAGACATAAGCTTGTTTCAGTTTGGCAAGATTTGCACTGAATATTGAATGAAACAGCTTTCTCTATTAGAGAGAAAAGCTTTTGAGCAGATTTGGGCTTGATTTCACTTCATTTGAACAGAAACACTATTTCAACATTACTGGACTCAGAAAGCTGTAAACTGACAATCTTGATCATTGCACTCCTAACATTAGATTTTGTGCATATAACTTCTAACACATTAAAAACTGTCTTACAGCATTGCAGAAAACATTGTACTTCATAAGGCAAAAGCTTGTTTCAGTTTGGCAAGATTTGCACTGAATACTGAATGAAACAGCTTTATCTAATAGAGAGAAAAGCTTTTGAGCAGACTTGGGCTTGATTTCACTTCATTTCAACAGAAACACTATTTCAGCATTACTGGACTCAGAAAGCTGTAAACTGACAATCTTGATCATTGCAGTCCTAACATTAGTTTTTGTGCATATAACTTCTAACACATTAAAAACTGTCTTACAGCATTGCAGAAAACATTGTACTTCATAAGGCATACGCTTGTTTCAGTTTGGCAAGATTTGCACTGAATATTGAATGAAACAGCATTCTCTAATAGAGAGAAAAGCTTTTGAGCAGATTTGGGCTTGATTTCACTTCATTTGAACAGAAACACTATTTCAACATTACTGGACTCAGAAAGCTGTAAACTGACAATCTTGATCATTGCAGTCCTAACATTAGTTTTTGTGTACATAACTTCTAACACATTAAAAACTGTCTTACAGCATTGCAGAAAACATTTTATTTCATAAGACATAAGCATGTTTCAGTTTGGCAAGATTTGCACTGAATACTGAATGAAACAGCTTTCTCTAATAGAGAGAAAAGCTTTTGAGCAGATTTGGGCTTGATTTCACTTCATTTGAACAGAAACACTATTTCAGCATTACTGGACTCGGAAAGCTGTAAACTGACAATCTTGATCATTGAAGTCCTAACATAAGTTTTTGTGCATATAACTTCTAACACATTAAAAACTGTCTTACAGCATTGCAGAAAACATTGTACTTCATAAGGCATAAGCTTGTTTCAGTTTGGCAAGATTTGCACTGAATACTGAATGAAACAGCTTTATCTAATAGAGAGAAAAGCTTTTGAGCAGACTTGGGCTTGATTTCACTTCATTTCAACAGAAACACTATTTCAGCATTACTGGACTCAGAAAGCTGTAAACTGACAATCTTGATCATTGAAGTCCTAACATTAGTTTTTGTTCATATAACTTCTAACACATTAAAAACTGTCTTACAGCATTGCAGAAAACATTGTACTTCATAAGACATAAGCTTGTTTCAGTTTGGCAAGATTTGCACTGAATACTGAATGAAACAGCTTTATCTAATAGAGAGAAAAGCTTTTGAGCAGATTTGGGCTTGATTTCACTTCATTTCAACAGAAACACTATTTCAGCATTACTGGACTCAGAAAACTGTAAACTGACAATCTTGATCATTGAAGTCCTAACATAAGATTTTGTGCATATAACTTCTAACACATTAAAAACTGTCTTACAGCATTGCAGAAAACATTGTACTTCATAAGACATAAGCTTGTTTCAGTTTGGCAAGATTTGCACTGAATATTGAATGAAACAGCTTTCTCTAATAGAGAGAAAAGCTTTTGAGCAGATTTGGGCTTGATTTCACTTCATTTGAACAGAAACACTATTTCAACATTACTGGACTCAGAAAGCTGTAAACTGACAATCTTGATCATTGCAGTCCTAACATTAGTTTTTGTGCATATAACTTCTAACACATTAAAAACTGTCTTACAGCATTGCAGAAAACATTGTACTTCATAAGGCAAAAGCTTGTTTCAGTTTGGCAAGATTTGCACTGAATACTGAATGAAACAGCTTTATCTAATAGAGAGAAAAGCTTTTGAGCAGATTTGGGCTTGATTTCACTTCATTTCAACAGAAACACTATTTCAGCATTACTGGACTCAGAAAGCTGTAAACTGACAATCTTGATCATTGAAGTCCTAACATAAGTTTTTGTGCATATAACTTCTAACACATTAAAAACTGTCTTACAGCATTGCAGAAAACATTGTACTTCATAAGGCATACGCTTGTTTCAGTTTGGCAAGATTTGCACTGAATATTGAATGAAACAGCATTCTCTAATAGAGAGAAAAGCTTTTGAGCAGATTTGGGCTTGATTTCACTTCATTTGAACAGAAACACTATTTCAACATTACTGGACTCAGAAAGCTGTAAACTGACAATCTTGATCATTGCAGTCCTAACATTAGTTTTTGTGTATATAACTTCTAACACATTAAAAACTGTCTTACAGCATTGCAGAAAACATTGTACTTCATAAGGCATAAGCATCTATCAGTTTGGCAAGATTTGCACTGAATACTGAATGAAACAGCTTTCTCTAATAGAGAGAAAAGCTTTTGAGCAGATTTGGGCTTGATTTCACTTCATTTGAACAGAAACACTATTTCAACATTACTGGACTCAGAAAGCTGTAAACTGACAATCTTGATCATTGCAGTCCTAACATTAGTTTTTGTGCATATAACTTCTAACACATTAAAAACTGTCTAACAGCATTGCAGAAAACATTGTACTTCATAAGGCAAAAGCTTGTTTCAGTTTGGCAAGATTTGCACTGAATACTGAATGAAACAGCTTTATCTAATAGAGAGAAAAGCTTTTGAGCAGATTTGGGCTTGATTTCACTTCATTTCAACAGAAACACTATTTCAGCATTACTGGACTCAGAAAGCTGTAAACTGACAATCTTGATCATTGAAGTCCTAACATAAGTTTTTGTGCATATAACTTCTAACACATTAAAAACTGTCTAACAGCATTGCAGAAAACATTGTACTTCATAAGGCATAAGCTTGTTTCAGTTTGGCAAGATTTGCACTGAATACTGAATGAAACAGCTTTATCTAATAGAGAGAAAAGCTTTTGAGCAGACTTGGGCTTGATTTCACTTCATTTCAACAGAAACACTATTTCAGCATTACTGGACTCAGAAAGCTGTAAACTGACAATCTTGATCATTGCAGTCCTAACATTAGTTTTTGTGCATATAACTTCTAACACATTAAAAACTGTCTTACAGCATTGCAGAAAACATTGTACTTCATAAGGCATACGCTTGTTTCAGTTTGGCAAGATTTGCACTGAATATTGAATGAAACAGCATTCTCTAATAGAGAGAAAAGCTTTTGAGCAGATTTGGGCTTGATTTCACTTCATTTGAACAGAAACACTATTTCAACAAAGATTCAGTGCAAATCTTGCCAAACTGAAACAAGCTTATGTCTTATGAAGTACAATGTTTTCTGCAATGCTGTAAGACAGTTTTTAATGTGTTAGAAGTTATATGCACAAAAACTAATGTTAGGACTTCAATGATCAAGATTGTCAGTTTACAGCTTTCTGAGTCCAGTAATGCTGAAATAGTGTTTCTGTTGAAATGAAGTGAAATCAAGCCCAAATCTGCTCAAAAGCTTTTCTCTCTATTAGATAAAGCTGTTTCATTCAGTATTCAGTGCAAATCTTGCCAAACTGAAACATGCTTATGTCTTATGAAATAAAATGTTTTCTGCAATGCTGTAAGACAGTTTTTAATGTGTTAGAAGTTATATACACAAAAACTAATGTTAGGACTGCAATGATCAAGATTGTCAGTTTACAGCTTTCTGAGTCCAGTAATGTTGAAATAGTGTTTCTGTTCAAATGAAGTGAAATCAAGCCCAAATCTGCTCAAAAGCTTTTCTCTCTATTAGATAAAGCTGTTTCATTCAGTATTCAGTGCAAATCTTGCCAAACTGAAACAAGCTTATGCCTTATGAAGTACAATGTTTTCTGCAATGCTGTAAGACAGTTTTTAATGTGTTAGAAGTTATATGCACAAAAACTTATGTTAGGACTTCAATGATCAAGATTGTCAGTTTACAGCTTTCTGAGTCCAGTAATGCTGAAATAGTGTTTCTGTTGAAATGAAGTGAAATCAAGCCCAAGTCTGCTCAAAAGCTTTTCTCTCTATTAGATAAAGCTGTTTCATTCAGTATTCAGTGCAAATCTTGCCAAACTGAAACATGCTTATGTCTTATGAAATAAAATGTTTTCTGCAATGCTGTAAGACAGTTTTTAATGTGTTAGAAGTTATATACACAAAAACTAATGTTAGGACTGCAATGATCAAGATTGTCAGTTTACAGCTTTCTGAGTCCAGTAATGTTGAAATAGTGTTTCTGTTCAAATGAAGTGAAATCAAGCCCAAATCTGCTCAAAAGCTTTTCTCTCTATTAGAGAATGCTGTTTCATTCAATATTCAGTGCAAATCTTGCCAAACTGAAACAAGCGTATGCCTTATGAAGTACAATGTTTTCTGCAATGCTGTAAGACAGTTTTTAATGTGTTAGAAGTTATATGCACAAAAACTAATGTTAGGACTGCAATGATCAAGATTGTCAGTTTACAGCTTTCTGAGTCCAGTAATGCTGAAATAGTGTTTCTGTTCAAATGAAGTGAAATCAAGCCCAAATCTGCTCAAAAGCTTTTCTCTCTATTAGATAAAGCTGTTTCATTCAGTATTCAGTGCAAATCTTGCCAAACTGAAACAAGCTTTTGCCTTATGAAGTACAATGTTTTCTGCAATGCTGTAAGACAGTTTTTAATGTGTTAGAAGTTATATGCACAAAAACTAATGTTAGGACTGCAATGATCAAGATTGTCAGTTTACAGCTTTCTGAGTCCAGTAATGTTGAAATAGTGTTTCTGTTCAAATGAAGTGAAATCAAGCCCAAATCTGCTCAAAAGCTTTTCTCTCTATTAGAGAAAGCTGTTTCATTCAATATTCAGTGCAAATCTTGCCAAACTGAAACAAGCTTATGTCTTATGAAGTACAATGTTTTCTGCAATGCTGTAAGACAGTTTTTAATGTGTTAGAAGTTATATGCACAAAATCTTATGTTAGGACTTCAATGATCAAGATTGTCAGTTTACAGTTTTCTGAGTCCAGTAATGCTGAAATAGTGTTTCTGTTGAAATGAAGTGAAATCAAGCCCAAATCTGCTCAAAAGCTTTTCTCTCTATTAGATAAAGCTGTTTCATTCAGTATTCAGTGCAAATCTTGCCAAACTGAAACAAGCTTATGCCTTATGAAGTACAATGTTTTCTGCAATACTGTCAGACAGTTTTTAATGTGTTAGAAGTTATATGCACAAAAACTTATGTTAGGACTTCAATGATCAAGATTGTCAGTTTACAGCTTTCTGAGTCCAGTAATGCTGAAATAGTGTTTCTGTTCAAATGAAGTGAAATCAAGCCCAAATCTGCTCAAAAGCTTTTCTCTCTAATAGAGAATGCGGTTTCATTGAGTATTCAGTGCAAATCTTGCCAAACTGAAACATGCTTATGTCTTATGAAATAAAATGTTTTCTGCAATGCTGTAAGACAGTTTTTAATGTGTTAGAAGTTATATACACAAAAACTAATGTTAGGACTTCAATGATCAAGATTGTCAGTTTACAGCTTTCTGAGTCCAGTAATGTTGAAATAGTGTTTCTGTTCAAATGAAGTGAAATCAAGCCCAAATCTGCTCAAAAGCTTTTCTCTCTATTAGAGAAAGCTGTTTCATTCAATATTCAGTGCAAATCTTGCCAAACTGAAAGAAGCGTATGCCTTATGAAGTACAATGTTTTCTGCAATGCTGTAAGACAGTTTTTAATGTGTTAGAAGTTATATGCACAAAAACTAATGTTAGGACTGCAATGATCAAGATTGTCAGTTTACAGCTTTCTGAGTCCAGTAATGTTGAACGTCTCTAGGTTACGTATGTAACCCTAGTTCCTCGAGGGAACGAGACGCTGCGTCAAAAGCGCTTTGGGGAACGCGCCCAGCGTGCGCGACTCTGAATATCGTGTGAAATCAGACCAATGGAAGAGCGTGACGTCACCGGCGGAGTGACGTAAGCGACCAGGAAGCTATAAAAGCACGTGCCACGCAGCTGGCGTCAGCTTCGAGTACCAGCAAGCGCCGGCAGGGGTGCCGGGGGGTATGGCTCCGAGACGCAGCGTCTCGTTCCCTCGAGGAACTAGGGTTACATACGTAACCTAGAGACGTTCCTCTTCAGGAACTCGAGCTGCGTCAAAAGCGCTTTGGGGAACGAGTACCAACGCCGCCAGACTACCAAACCCCTGCCTAGTGTGTATCCGAAGAGCACAGCTTAGGTCAGGAGGACTGAAGCGCCTGGAGTGACTGGCATGTCTAGGCCATAGAATCTGACAAACGTGGAGGGCGTGGACCATCCCGCAGCGTTGCAGATGTCCAGCATGGATACACCTGCTAAGAAGGCCTTGGAGGCCGCCATACCCCGGGTAGAGTGAGCCTTGGCTCCCGACAGCGGGGGACGACCAGAGGACTCATAGGAAGCGTTGATAGCCTCGACTATCCAACGACTGATAGTCTGCTTAGAAGCAGGAAAACCCCTCTTGGGGGGACCGTAGCATACAAGCAATTGATCGGTCTTTCTCCACAGGGCAGCTCTGTGGACGTATGCGTCCAGCGCTCTAACTGGACACATACAATTTAGCTTCGCCTGGTCGGGCTCCCGAAAGGGAGGAGGACAGAAGGCCTGCAGTACGACAGGTTGTGGTGTAACAGAGGGAACCTTAGGAACATATCCCGCTCGAGGGTATATGAACGCTTTAGTCATGCCTGGTGCAAATTCAAGATAAGTAGGGGCCACAGAGAGGGCCTGAAGGTCTCCTACTCTCCGCAGAGAGGTGATAGCCAACAGAAAGGAGGTTTTAAGTGTAAGGTGTCTGTCTGAGATATCTTGAATAGGTTCAAATGGGGGTCTGCACATTGCCTCTAACACCACCACCAGGTCCCACGGGGGAATACGGGACCGTACTGGAGGTTTCAGCCTCAGCGCACCGCGGAGGAAACGTGTAACTAAGGGGTGTCTTCCCAAAGACTGGCCATCGAGAAGGGCGTGGTAGGCCGCAATAGCCGCCACGTAAACCTTCAGCGTGGAGTGGGTCAACCCTGCAGAGAGCCTAGCCTGTAGAAACTTCAGAACTGTACCAGTCGGGCAGTTTGCTGGGTCTAGCTGGCGGTCTCTGCACCATGAGGTGAAGAGTTTCCACCTCAGGGCGTACAGTTTCCTCGTTGAGGGAGCTCTGGATTGGAGAAGGGTCTCAACAACCTCGGTTGAGAGACCGGCTGCTAAAAGCTGTGCCCCCTCAGGGGCCACACCCACAGCTTCCACAACTCTGGGCGAGGGTGAATTATCGTACCCTGCGCCTGCGAGAGGAGGTCTGTCCTGATCGGTATCTCCCACGGAGAGCCGTCGAGGAGCGAGACTAGATCTGAGAACCATACTCGGCCCGGCCAGAACGGGGCTACTAACAACAGACGGACCCCGTCCCGGCGCACTCTCGCCAGAACTCCCGGGAGCAGAGCAATAGGGGGAAATGCGTACAGACGAAGCCTCGGCCAGGTCTGTACCATAGCGTCCAGTCCCAGAGGAGCTGGATGAACTAGAGAGAACCAAAGGGGGCATTGAGACGTCTCTTGAGATGCAAATAGGTCTACTTGAGCCCTGCCAAATATTCTCCATATCTGCTTCACTACTTGTGGGTGAAGTTTCCACTCCCCGGGCCTCGGCCCCTGCCTCGACAGTATGTCTGCTCCCACATTTTGTTTCCCAGGAATATATACTGCTCTTAGTGAGAGGAGTTTGCTCTGGGACCACACCAGGATCTGGTGCGCCAGCTTGTACAAAGGGCGCGAACGCAGACCTCCCTGGTGGTTGATATAGGAGACCACCGATGTGTTGTCGGTGCGCACCAACACATGGTGACCCCTTAGGTCTGGGAGGAAGTGCTTCAGTGCACGAAAAACTGCTAGCATTTCTAGACAATTGATATGCCATGTTCGATGGCGATCGCTCCACAGACCACGGGCAGGGTGGCCACTCATGACTGCACCCCAACCAGTGAGGGATGCATCTGTCGCTAGCGTTACACGGCGACAAAGAGCTCCCAGCACCGGGCCCTGTTTCAAGAACCAAGGTTTCTTCCAAACATCTAAGGCACGTAGGCAGCGCCGCGTGACCTTGATAGTGCGAAGTAGATTGCCCCTCGGGGAAAATCCCTTGGTCTTGAGCCACCACTGCAGGGGCCTCATGTACAGCAGGCCAAGAGGTATCACGTTGGACGCAGCTGCCATCAGACCCAACAATCTCTGAAATTGTTTGACAGTGAGTGACTGGCCTTGTTTGACTCTCTCGACTGAGATGCGGATCGACTCGATACGAGCAGGGGACAATCGTGCCTGCATCGTGGTCGAATCCCATACTACGCCTAGATAGGTGGTTCTCTGAACCGGAGAAAGTACACTCTTCTTGGCGTTCAGTCTCAAACCCAGCTCCCCCATATGTGCGAGGACGACATCTCGATGCCGAACCGCAGCCTGCTCTGACTGAGCTAAGATCAACCAATCGTCGATATAGTTGAGAATGCGGATGCCCTGCATGCGCAGGGGGACCAGAGCCGCGTCTACACATTTTGTGAACGTGCGGGGTGAGAGTGCAAGGCCGAAGGGAAGTACTCTATATTGGTAAGCTTCGCCCCCGAAAGCGAACCTCAGAAACTTCCTGTGATGTGGAAGGATGGATATATGAAAATATGCGTCTGTGAGATCTATCGTGACAAACCAGTCCTGGGACCTGATCTGCGCTACAACTTGCTTGATTGTGAGCATTCTGAATTTTTAGTCTCATAACTGAACGATTTAAGACCCTCAAGTCTATAATCGGACGCAGCCCCCCATCCTTCTTGGGAACTATGAAATACCGGCTGTAAAATCCGGACTCCCTGTCTTGAGGAGGGACCACCTCGATGGCCTCCTTCTCTAATAGGGTTTTCACCTCCTGTTCCATAACCAGACCCTGCCTGAGGCCGACTACTGTCTGAACGACCCCGTTGAATACTGGCGGCACGGAGCCGAACTGAATGCGGTAGCCTTTTTCTACTGTGTGCAGGACCCATCGAGATACATTTGGCAGTAGTTTCCACGCTGCTAAATAATCTACTAAGGGAATCAGTCTCTCGAGACTGATCTCTGGTGTAAGAGGCCCCCGCAGGGGCGGCGAGCGTCTCAGCCCCGCTACGCGCACGGGCGGAAGATACTGAGAGCGATGCTCGCTGGGACCTGCTGCGCCCTGGATCACTGGCAGGGTTAGCAGACAGGCCCCCAGAGGGCGCTGAGGGGAGACGGGCACCGTGTACTGCGGTGTGTACCGCTCTGCCCCAGCAGAGGCTGCCCTCTGAAACCCTGGGTTGATGGCGTCAGGGTTTCTTGGCCGAGGACTTCTTAGCTTCAATAACCGCCCTGAGATCTTGTTTGGGCTGGGAAGTCCTCGGCCGAGAGCGTCGTCGAGACTCTCGTTCCCGACGCGGAGGAGCACGAGAGGCGACGCTCTGCTTCTGAGCCTCGCGGTACGAGGAGCTAGGGAGCGGCTGGGGCATCTCCCGCCCAGATGCCCCGAGGGAGCGACGAGGGAGGAACTTATGGAACGCCGCCGCTTGCTTGCGGGCCTCCTGAAACCTGTCGACGACAGAATTGACTGCGTCGCCGAACAGGCCAGTCGGCTGGATCGGGGCGTCCATGAGGCAGACCCTGTCCCGCTCTTTCATATCGGACAGGGTCAGTGCCTCTCCGCGGCCACCATAGCTGCCATGGACCGCCCAATCGCTCGAGCAGTCTCCTTGGTGGCGCGGAGGGAGAGATCAGCGGTCCTTCTTAGCTCTGAGATATCATGGGACTTGATCTCCTCTCCCTCATCTAGCTCCTTGAGCAGATCGGCTTGGTACGCCTGTAACACCGCCATGGTGTGCAGACACGCACCAGCCTGACCTGCTGCCGCATACCCTTTGCCCACCAAAGCCGAAGTTGTTCTTAGTGGCTTTGAGGGCAATGCCGGGGCCTTTAGAGACGACGCCGCACCGGGGGACAGATAGCTCGCGAGCGTCTGTTCCACCCGGGGCATCGCTCTATAACCGCGCTCTCCCATCCCCACTACGTTCCCATAGTAGTCTGACGAGGGGATGTAGAGGCGGGCCGAGAATGGGCGTTTCCACGACCTGGAGATCTCATCGTGCAGGTCGGGAAAGAATGGCAGGCCCCGGCTGGGAGGTGGCTGACTCGCGCGCAGGAAGCGTTCATCAAGCTTGCTTCTCTGCGGTTCAGCTGCTTTCTCGGTGGGCCAATCGATATTTAACTTGGCCACCGCGCGAGTAACCACCTCCAAGAGCTCCTCATACTGCGGCGAGTGGGGTGGCGAATCCCTGTCGAGCGACTCCACATCAACTTCCTCCTCGGAGGAAGAGAGGCGAAGCGTCGACCCCTCTCCCTGAGTGGAAGGAACCGCTGAGCGTGCTTCCGACTCTAGGGATTGGGTGCCGGATCTGGCAGAAGTGGAAGGAGATAGGGACTGGCCCGTCTCCATTCCCTCCACCAGATCCACTTGCGAACCCCACGAGTGCAGCCGCCGTTCTGCCTCAGCAGAAGCGGGACCAGCACCGCGGGGAACGCTGGCGAAGGCCCCCTCCTCGAAGAGGGCCCTCCGGGAACGAAGCATACGCACCGACATCCGCAAACAGTGCGGGCAGTCGGCCCCCTCGAGAGCCGACTCGGCGTGCTTCGAACCCAGGCAAACCACGCAAAGGTTGTGTGTATCCCCACCCGTTATATATCTCGGGCAGGGAGGAACACACAGCCTAAAACGCGATTTGGAATCGCCAGAATGCTTAACTTTCGCCTTGCTTTTGGGCATTGTCTAGGAGCTCTTAAACTGGACAGACAACAGTAAATAAGACTCACAGACAAACAGTTTGACAATCACACACAGAGCGCTTGCTGAGAGACGCGAAGCTGACGCCAGCTGCGTGGCACGTGCTTTTATAGCTTCCTGGTCGCTTACGTCACTCCGCCGGTGACGTCACGCTCTTCCATTGGTCTGATTTCACACGATATTCAGAGTCGCGCACGCTGGGCGCGTTCCCCAAAGCGCTTTTGACGCAGCTCGAGTTCCTGAAGAGGAAATAGTGTTTCTGTTCAAATGAAGTGAAATCAAGCCCAAATCTGCTCAAAAGCTTGTCTCTCTAATAGAGAAAGCTGTTTCATTCAGTATTCAGTGCAAATCTTGCCAAACTGATAGATGCTTATGCCTTATGAAGTACAATGTTTTCTGCAATGCTGTAAGACAGTTTTTAATGTGTTAGAAGTTATATACACAAAAACTAATGTTAGGACTTCAATGATCAAGATTGTCAGTTTACAGCTTTCTGAGTCCAGTAATGTTGAAATAGTGTTTCTGTTCAAATGAAGTGAAATCAAGCCCAAATCTGCTCAAAAGCTTGTCTCTCTAATAGAGAAAGCTGTTTCATTCAGTATTCAGTGCAAATCTTGCCAAACTGATAGATGCTTATGCCTTATGAAGTACAATGTTTTCTGCAATGCTGTAAGACAGTTTTTAATGTGTTAGAAGTTATATGCACAAAAACTTATGTTAGGACTTCAATGATCAAGATTGTCAGTTTACAGCTTTCTGAGTTCCAGTAATGCTGAAATAGTACTTCTGTTCAAATGAAGTGAAATCTAGCCCAAATCTGCTCAAAAGCTTGTCTCTCTATTAGAGAAAGCTGTTTCATTCAGTATTCAGTGCAAATCTTGCCAAACTGATAGATGCTTATGCATTATGAAGTACAATGTTTTCTGCAATGCTGTAAAACAGTTTTTAATGTGTTAGAAGTTATATACACAAAAACTAATGTTAGGACTTCAATGATCAAGACTGTCAGTTTACAGTTTTCTGAGTCCAGTAATGTTGAAATAGTGTTTCTGTTCAAATGAAGTGAAATCAAGCCCAAATCTGCTCAAAAGCTTGTCTCTCTAATAGAGAAAGCTGTTTCATTCAGTATTCAGTGCAAATCTTGCCAAACTGATAGATGCTTATGCCTTATGAAGTACAATGTTTTCTGCAATGCTGTAAGACAGTTTTTAATGTGTTAGAAGTTATATACACAAAAACTAATGTTACGACTTCAATGATCAAGATTGTCAGTTTACAGCTTTCTGAGTCCAGTAATGTTGAAATAGTGTTTCTGTTCAAATGAAGTGAAATCAAGCCCAAATCTGCTCAAAAGCTTGTCTCTCTAATAGAGAAAGCTGTTTCATTCAGTATTCAGTGCAAATCTTGCCAAACTGATAGATGCTTATGCCATATGAAGTACAATGTTTTCTGCAATGCTGTAAGACAGTTTTTAATGTGTTAGAAGTTATATACACAAAGACTAATGTTAGGACTTCAATGATCAAGATTGTCAGTTTACAGCTTTCTGAGTCCAGTAATGCTGAAATAGTGCTTCTGTTCAAATGAAGTGAAATCTAGCCCAAATCTGCTCAAAAGCTTGTCTCTCTATTAGAGAAAGCTGTTTCATTCATTATTCAGTGCAAATCTTGCCAAACTGATAGATGCTTATGCCTTATGAAGTACAATGTTTTCTGCAATGCTGTAAGACAGTTTTTAATGTGTTAGAAGTTATATACACAAAAACTAATGTTAGGACTTCAATGATCAAGATTGTCAGTTTACAGCTTTCTGAGTCCAGTAATGTTGAAATAGTGTTTCTGTTCAAATGAAGTGAAATCAAGCCCAAATCTGCTAAAAAGCTTGTCTCTCTATTAGAGAAAGTTGTTTCATTCAGTATTCAGTGCAAATCTTGCCAAACTGATAGATGCTTATGCCTTATGAAGTACAATGTTTTGTGCAATGCTGTAAGAGAGTTTTTAATGTGTTAGAAGTTATATACACAAAAACTTATGTTAGGACTTCAATGATCAAGACTGTCAGTTTACAGCTTTCTGAGTCCAGTAATGTTGAAATAGTGTTTCTGTTCAAATGAAGTGAAATCAAGCCCAAATCTGCTAAAAAGCTTGTCTCTCTAATAGAGAAAGCTGTTTCATTCAGTATTCAGTGCAAATCTTGCCAAACTGATAGATGCTTATGCCTTATGAAGTACAATGTTTTCTGCAATGCTGTAAGACAGTTTTTAATGTGTTAGAAGTTATATGCACAAAAACTTATGTTAGGACTTCAATGATCAAGATTGTCAGTTTACAGCTTTCTGAGTCCAGTAATGCTGAAATAGTACTTCTGTTCAAATGAAGTGAAATCTAGCCCAAATCTGCTCAAAAGCTTGTCTCTCTATTAGAGAAAGCTGTTTCATTCAGTATTCAGTGCAAATCTTGCCAAACTGATAGATGCTTATGCCTTATGAAGTACAATGTTTTCTGCAATGCTGTAAAACAGTTTTTAATGTGTTAGAAGTTATATACACAAAAACTAATGTTAGGACTTCAATGATCAAGACTGTCAGTTTACAGTTTTCTGAGTCCAGTAATGTTGAAATAGTGTTTCTGTTCAAATGAAGTGAAATCAAGCCCAAATCTGCTAAAAAGCTTGTCTCTCTAATAGAGAAAGCTGTTTCATTCAGTATTCAGTGCAAATCTTGCCAGACTGATAGATGCTTATGCCATATGAAATACAATGTTCCTCTTCGGGAACTCGAGCTGCGTCGATCGCATTTGGGGAACGCCTTTGGCAAGAACAACTCTGAATATCGTGTGCAATCAGTTCAATGGAAGAGCGTGACGTCACGGACGGGGTGACGTAGCGACCAGGAAGCTATAAAGGCACGTGCCACGCAGCTGGCTTCAGCTTCGCGTCTTTCAGCAAGCGCTCTGTGTGTGCATGTTCTTAAGTCTGTCTTGTAAGTCTTATTTACTGTTGTCTGTCCAGTATCATTAGACTACGATGCCTAAGTCTAAAGCTAAGACGAGACATTTGAAGGGCGAAACCAAATCGCGCTATAAACTGTGTGTTCCTCCATGCCAGCGCTACATCACGGCTGGGGACACACATGATTTATGCGTGGTTTGCCTGGGGTCGAAGCACGCTGAGTCGGCTCTCGAGGGAGCCACTCGTGCTCCCCCACGCCGGGACCGAGGGTCTAAGCGACGCTCTGAGTCGGGGGCTCCTAGATTAAAATCAGACCTTCGTACTATTATCGAAGCTAGGAAGTCCTCGACAAAGAGGTCCTGACGCCATGCTACCAGTGACCTCGAGGGTAGCCCCTACGGGGTCAGAGCGGTACCCACCTCAGTATACGGTGCCCGCCTCTCCCCGGTACCCTCCGGAGGCCGGTCTGCCAACCCTGCCAGTGTTTCAGGGCGCAGCGGTCTCCCGCGAGCGGCCCTCCCAGTTATTTCCGCCCGTGAGCGTAGCGGAGCTGGGAAGCTCGCCTCCCCTTCGGGGGCCTCTTACACCAGAGATCAGTCTCGAGAGACTGATTCCCTTAGTACATTTTCGAGCAGCGTGGAAACTTCTGCCAAATGTATCTCAATGGGTCCTGCACACAGTAGAAAAAGGCTACGCTATTCAATTCGGCCGTCCACCGCCGAGATTCAATGGGGTTACACCGACAGTCGTCGGCGCCCAGCAGGCTCTGGTTATGGAACAAGAAGTGAATACCCTATTAAGGAAGGAGGCCATCGAGGTGGTCCCTCCTCTAGACAGGGAATCCGGGTTCTACAGCCGGTATTTCATAGTTCCAAAGAAGGATGGGGGGTTGCGTCCGATCTTAGACCTACGTCAGTTAAACCTCTCAGTTATGTCACTGAAGTTCAAAATGCTTACTGTCAAACAGGTTGTAGCTCAAATCAGATCCGAGGACTGGTTTGTCACGATAGATCTCAAAGACGCATACTTCCACATATCCATCCTTCCACAACACAGGAAGTTTCTGAGGTTCGCTTTCGGGGGCAAAGCTTATCAATATCGAGTACTTCCATTCGGCCTTGCACTCTCACCCCGCACATTCACGAAGTGTGTAGATGCGGCTCTGGTACCCCTCCGTATGCAGGGCATCCGCATTCTAAATTATATCGACGATTGGTTGATCTTAGCTCAATCAGAGCAGATGGCGGTTCGACATCGAGATGTCGTTCTCGCACACATGGGGGAGCTGGGTTTGAGACTGAATGCCAAGAAGAGTGTACTTTCTCCAGTTCAGAGAACCACCTATCTAGGCGTAGTATGGGATTCGACCACGATGCAGGCACGTATGTCTCCTGCTCGATCGAGTCGATCCTCACATCAGTCAAGAGAGTCAGAGAAGGCCAGTCACTCACTGTGAAGCAGTTTCAGAGACTGTTAGGGCTCATGGCAGCTGCGTCCAACGTGATACCTTTTGGTCTCCTGCACATGAGGCCCCTTCAGTGGTGGCTCAAGACCAAGGGGTTTTCCCCGAGGGGAAATCCTTTCCGAACTATTCAGGTCACGCGGCGATGCCTTCGTGCCTTAGACATATGGAAGAAACCTTGGTTCTTGAATCAGGGCCCGGTGCTGGGAGCTCTTGGTCGCCGTGTAACGCTAGCGACAGATGCGTCCCTCACCGGTTGGGGTGCGGTCATGAGTGGCCACCCTGCCCGCGGTCTGTGGAGCGGTCGCCATCTGACATGGCACATCAATTGTCTAGAAATGCTAGCAGTGTATCGAGCTTTAAAATATTTCCTCCCAGACCTGAGAGGCTGTCATGTGTTAGTGCGCACCGACAACACAGCGGTAGTCTCTTATATCAATCACCAGGGGGGTCTGCGTTCACGCCCCTTGTACAAGCTGGTGTACCAGATCCTCCTGTGGTCCCAGGGCAAACTCCTCTCGTTAAGGGCAGTGTATATTCCTGGGCGATTGAATGTGGGAGCAGACATGCTGTCGAGACAGGGGCCAAGGCCCGGGGAATGGATGCTTCATCCCGAGGTGGTGAAGCAGATATGGCAAATATTTGGCAAAGCTCAGGTGGACCTCTTCGCGACTCGAGAGACATCGCAATGTCCCCTCTGGTTCTCTCTAGTTCACCCAGCTCCACTGGGACTAGATGCCATGGCACAGACTTGGCCGAGGCTTCGTCTGTATGCCTTTCCCCCCATCGCTCTGCTCCCGGGAGTTCTGGCGAGAGTACGCTGGGACGGGGTCCGTCTGTTGTTAGTAGCCCCGTTCTGGCCGGGCCGAGTATGGTTCGCAGATCTGATTTCTCTCCTCGACGGCTCTCCATGGCAGAGTCCGATCAGGACAGATCTACTCTCTCAGGCGCAGGGCAAAATAATTCACCCTCGCCCGGAGTTGTGGAAGCTGTGGGTGTGGCCCCTGAGGGGGCACATCTGTTAGCAGCTGGTCTCTCAACCGAGGTTGTTGAGACCCTACTCCAATCCAGAGCTCCCTCCACGAGGAAACTGTACGCCCTGAAGTGGAAATTCTTCACTTCATGGTGCAGAGATCGCCACCTTGACCCTGTTAACTGCCCAGTTGGTACAGTTCTGGAGTTTTTACAAGCTAGGCTCTCTG
Organism: Carassius gibelio; assembly: GCF_023724105.1. Classification (NCBI taxonomy): domain Eukaryota; kingdom Metazoa; phylum Chordata; class Actinopteri; order Cypriniformes; family Cyprinidae; genus Carassius; species Carassius gibelio. The sequence continues at coordinate 23,733,991 of NC_068392.1, forward strand.
CGGGGTTAACCCACTCCACCTTAAAGGTGTACGTGGCGGCCATAGCTGCTTACCACGTCCCTTTCAGTGACCAGTCACTGGGTAGACACCCCCTAGTTACACGTTTCCTCCGAGGTGCACTGAGGCTGAGACCTCCAGTACGGTCCCGTATTCCCCCATGGGATCTGGTTGTGGTGTTAGAGGCTCTCTGCAAAGCTCCATTCGAGCCAATTCAAGAAATATCAGACAGACATCTGACACTTAAGACTGCCCTATTATTGGCTATTACTTCTCTAAAGAGAGTTGGAGATCTCCAGGCCCTCTCGGTGGCCCCTAATTATCTAGACTTTGCCCCTGGTATGGCCAAAGCATTTCTTTACCCTCGAGCGGGTTATATTCCTAAAGTTCCCTCTGTCACACCACAACCTGTCGTACTGCAGGCCTTCTGTCCTCCTCCCTTTCGGGAGCCAGACCAGGTGAAGCTAAATTGTATGTGTCCAGTGCGAGCACTGGACGCATACATCCACAGAGCTGCCCTGTGGAGAAAATCCGACCAATTGCTTGTATGCTACGGTCCTACTAACAGGGGTTCTCCTGCCTCTAAGCAGACCCTTAGCCGTTGGATAGTCGAGGCTATCAACGAGTCATATGAGTCCTCTGGTCTTCCCCTTCCTTTGGGAGCCAAGGCTCACTCTACGCGGAGTATGGCTGCCTCTAAGGCCTTTTTAGCAGGTGTGTCCCTCTTGGACATCTGGAACGCTGCGGGGTGGTCCACGCCCTCTACATTTGCCAGATTTTACAATCTCGATATGCGAGCCGCTCCTGGCTCTTCTGTCCTCTCGTCCTAAGCTGTGCTCTACGGATACACACTAGGCAGGGGTTTGGTAGTCTGGCAGCGTTGGCACATCGTTCCCCAAATGCGATCGACGCAGCTCGAGTTCCCGAAGAGGAACGTCCCTAGGTTACGTACGTAACCCTAGTTCCTCGAGGGAACGAGACGCTGCGTCGCCGAGCCATACTCCCGGCACCCCTGCCTGCGCTTGCTTCCCTACTCGAAGCTGAAGCCAGCTGCGTGGCACGTGCCTTTATAGCTTCCTGGTCGCTACGTCACCCCGTCCGTGACGTCACGCTCTTCCATTGAACTGATTGCACACGATATTCAGAGTTGTTCTTGCCAAAGGCGTTCCCCAAATGCGATCGACGCAGCGTCTCGTTCCCTCGAGGAACTAGGGTTACGTACGTAACCTAGGGACGTTTTCTGCAATGCTGTAAGACAGTTTTTAATGTGTTAGAAGTTATATGCACAAAAACTAATGTTAGGACTTCAATGATCAAGATTGTCAGTTTACAGCTTTCTGAGTCCAGTAATGCTGAAATAGTACTTCTTTTCAAATGAAGTGAAATCTAGCCCAAATCTGCTCAAAAGCTTGTCTCTCCAATAGAGAAAGCTGTTTAATTCAGTATTCAGTGCAAATCTTGCCAAACTGATAGATGCTCATGCCTTATGAAGTACAATGTTTTCTGCAATGCTGTAAGACAGTTTTTAATGTGTTAGAAGTTATATTCACAAAAACTAATGTTAGGACTTCAATGATCAAGATTGTCAGTTTACAGCTTTCTGAGTCCAGTAATGTTGAAATAGTGTTTCTGTTCAAATGAAGTGAAATCAAGCCCAAGTCTGCTCAAAAGCTTGTCTCTCTATTAGAGAAAGCTGTTTCATTCAGTATTCAGTGCAAATCTTGCCAAACTGATAGATGCTTATGCCTTATGAAGTACAATGTTTTCTGCAATGCTGTAAGACAGTTTTTAATGTGTTAGAAGTTATATACACAAAAACTAATGTTAGGACTTCACTGATCAAGATTGTCAGTTTACAGCTTTCTGAGTCCAGTAATGTTGAAATAGTGTTTCTGTTCAAATGAAGTGAAATCAAGCCCAAATCTGCGCAAAAGCTTGTCTCTCTAATAGAGAAAGCTGTTTCATTCAGTATTCAGTACAAATCTTGCCAAACTGATAGATGCTTATGCCTTATGAAGTACAATGTTTTCTGCAATGCTGTAAGACAGTTTTTAATGTGTTAGAAGTTATATACACAAAAACTAATGTTACGACTTCAATGATCAAGATTGTCAGTTTACAGCTTTCTGAGTCCAGTAATGTTGAAATAGTGTTTCTGTTCAAATGAAGTGAAATCAAGCCCAAATCTGCTCAAAAGCTTGTCTCTCTAATAGAGAAAGCTGTTTCATTCAGTATTCAGTGCAAATCTTGCCAAACTGATAGATGCTTATGCCTTATGAAGTACAATGTTTTCTGCAATGCTGTGAGACAGTTTTTAATGTGTTAGAAGTTATATGCACAAAAACTTATGTTAGGACTTCAATGATCAAGATTGTCAGTTTACAGCTTTCTGAGTCCAGTAATGCTGAAATAGTACTTCTGTTCAAATGAAGTGAAATCTAGCCCAAATCTGCTCAAAAGCTTGTCTCTCCAATAGAGAAAGCTGTTTCATTCAGTATTCAGTGCAAATCTTGCCAAACTGATAGATGCCTATGCCATATGAAATACAATGTTTTCTGCAATGCTGTAAGACAGTTTTTAATGTGTTAGAAGTTATATGCACAAAAACTTATGTTAGGACTTCAATGATCAAGATTGTCAGTTTACAGCTTTCTGAGTCCAGTAATGCTGAAATAGTACTTCTGTTCAAATGAAGTGAAATCTAGCCCAAATCTGCTCAAAAGCTTGTCTCTCTATTAGAGAAAGCTGTTTCATTCAGTATTCAGTGCAAATCTTGCCAAACTGATAGATGCTTATGCCTTATGAAGTACAATGTTTTCTGCAATGCTGTAAAACAGTTTTTAATGTGTTAGAAGTTATATACACAAAAACTAATGTTAGGACTTCAATGATCAAGATTGTCAGTTTACAGCTTTCTGAGTCCAGTAATGTTGAAATAGTGTTTCTGTTCAAATGAAGTGAAATCAAGCCCAAATCTACTCAAAAGCTTGTCTCTCCAATAGAGAAAGCTGTTTCATTCAGTATTCAGTGCAAATCTTGCCAAACTGATAGATGCTTATGCCTTATGAAGTACAATGTTTTCTGCAATGCTGTAAGACAGTTTTTAATGTGTTAGAAGTTATATACACAAAAACTAATGTTAGGACTTCAATGATCAAGATTGTCAGTTTACAGCTTTCTGAGTCCAGTAATGTTGAAATAGTGTTTCTGTTCAAATGAAGTGAAATCAAGCCCAAATCTGCTCAAAAGCTTGTCTCTCTAATAGAGAGGGCTGTTTCATTCAGTATTCAGTGCAAATCTTGCCAAACTGATAGATGCTTATGCCTTATGAAGTACAATGTTTTCTGCAATGCTGTAAAACAGTTTTTAATGTGTTAGAAGTTATATACACAAAGACTAATGTTAGGACTTCAATGATCAAGATTGTCAGTTTACAGCTTTCTGAGTCCAGAAATGTTGAAATAGTGTTTCTGTTCAAATGAAGTGAAATCAAGCCCAAATCTGCTCAAAAGCTTGTCTCTCTAATAGAGAAAGCTGTTTCATTCAGTATTCAGTGCAAATCTTGCCAAACTGATAGATGCTTATGCCATATGAAATACAATGTTTTCTGCAATGCTGTAAGACAGTTTTTAATGTGTTAGAAGTTATATACACAAAAACTAATGTTAGGACTTCAATGATCAAGATTGTCAGTTATCAGCTTTCTGAGTCCAGTAATGCTGAAATAGTACTTCTGTTCAAATGAAGTGAAATCTAGCCCAAATCTGCTCAAAAGCTTGTCTCTCTATTAGAGAAAGCTGTTTCATTCAGTATTCAGTGCAAATCTTGCCAAACTGATAGATGCTTATGCCTTATGAAGTACAATGTTTTCTGCAATGCTGTAAAACAGTTTTTAATGTGTTAGAAGTTATATACACAAAAACTAATGTTAGGACTTCAATGATCAAGATTGTCAGTTTACAGCTTTCTGAGTCCAGTAATGTTGAAATAGTGTTTCTGTTCAAATGAAGTGAAATCAAGCCCAAAATCTACTCAAAAGCTTGTCTCTCCAATAGAGAAAGCTGTTTCATTCAGTATTCAGTGCAAATCTTGCCAAACTGATAGATGCTTATGCCTTATGAAGTACAATGTTTTCTGCAATGCTGTAAGACAGTTTTTAATGTGTTAGAAGTTATATACACAAAAACTAATGTTAGGACTTCAATGATCAAGATTGTCAGTTTACAGCTTTCTGAGTCCAGTAATGTTGAAATAGTGTTTCTGTTCAAATGAAGTGAAATCAAGCCCAAATCTGCTCAAAAGCTTGTCTCTCTAATAGAGAAAGCTGTTTCATTCAGTATTCAGTGCAAATCTTGCCAAACTGATAGATGCTTATGCCTTATGAAGTACAATGTTTTCTGCAATGCTGTAAGACAGTTTTTAATGTGTTAGAAGTTATATACACAAAAAGTAATGTTAGGACTTCAATGATCAAGATTGTTGATCATTGTGCATATAACTTCTAACACATTAAAAACTGTCTTACAGTTTTTAATGTGTTAGAAGTTATATGCACAAAACCTTATGTTAGGACTTCAATGATCAAGATTGTCAGTTTACAGCTTTCTGAGTCCAGTAATGCTGAAATAGTACTTCTGTTCAAATGAAGTGAAATCTAGCCCAAATCTGCTCAAAAGCTTGTCTCTCTATTAGAGAAAGCTGTTTCATTCAGTATTCAGTGCAAATCTTGCCAAACTGATACATGCTTATGCCTTATGAAGTATAATGTTTTCTGCAATGCTGTAAGACAGTTTTTAATGTGTTAGAAGTTATATACACAAAAACGTCTAAGGTTACGTATGTAACCCTGGTTCCTCGAAGGAACGAGATGCTGCGTCGAGAACGATTGGGGAACGCGTCCAGCGTGACGTCTCTGAATAATATGTATAATCAGTCCAAAGGAAGGGCGAGACGTCATAGGCGGGTGACGTCAGAGACCAGGAAGCATAAAAGCAGGAGAGGCACAGCCGGCCCCAGCCTCAAAGGATGAAGCAAGCGCCAGCCAGAGATGCCGGAAGTGTGGCACTGCGACGCAGCGTCTCGTTCCTTCGAGGAACCAGGGTTACATACGTAACCTTAGACGTTCCTCTTCAGGAACTCGAGCTGCGTCGAGAACGATTGGGGAACGAGAATGCCCACGCCGCCAGACTTACAAATCTCTGCCAGTGTGGGAAACTGCACAGCTAGGACGAGAGAACAGAGGGGCCTGGAGCGGCTCGTAAATCTAGTCCGTAAAATCTTACGAAGGTCAAGGGCGTGGACCACCCCGAAGCCTCGCAGATGTCACGCATAGAGACACCTGTTAGGAAGGCCTTGGAGGCCGCCACACTTCTAGTGGAGTGAGCCTTGACCCCCAGGAGAGGGGAGATCAGAGGACTCGAGGCTTAGGACAGCATCCTGATCACCGCTTAGCATAAGCTTCTTCTGGTCGGAGGCCTCAGGCTCAGCGCACCATGGAGGAAACATGTAACCAGAGGGTTTCTGCTCACTGATTGGCCACCGAGAGAGGCGTGGTAGGCCACCATGGCCGCCACGTAGACCTTCAAGGTGGAGTGGGTCAACCCTGCGGAGAGCCTGCAGGAACTCCAGCACTGTACCATCCGGGCAGTTAACTGGGTCGAGCTGGCGGTCTCCGCACCAAGAAGTGAAAAGCTTCCACTTCAAGGCATACAGCTTCCTCATTGAGGGAGCTCTGGATTGGAGAACGGTCATACAACCTCGGTTGCGAGACCGGAAGCTAAGAGTTGTGCCTCCTCAGAGACAACACCTACAGCCTCTAAGCTCCATGCGGGGGCGCACCCTCCGCCTGCGAGAGGAGATCTCTCCTGACGGGAACCTCCCATGGAGTGCCATCAAAAAGAGAAATCAGGCCCAGGAACCATACCCGGCCCGTCCAGAACGGGGCTACTAACAGCAGCTGGACTCCGTCCCGGCACACTCTCTCCAGAACTCCCGAGAGCAGAGCAATCGGGGGAAAAATGTACAGATGAAGCCTCGGCCATGTCGTGTACCATGGCGTCCAGCCCCAGTGGAGCTGGATGAGTCAGAGGAAGCCAGAGGGGACAGTGCGATGTCTCTCGAGTCGCAAACAGATCCACCCGAGTCTGGCCAACATTTCCAACTCTGCTTCATCACCTCAGTGTGAAGCCGCCATTCCCCGGGCCTCGGCCCCTGCTCAACAGGATGTCTGCTCCCATATTAAGATGCCCAGGAATGTGAACTGCTCTGAGCAAGAGGAATTCGTCCTGGGCCCACACAAGGATCTGGTACGCTAGTTGTATAAACGGGGTGAGTGCAGACCTCCTTGGTGGTTGATGTAAGAGACCATCGCTGTGTGGTCGGTGCGCACCAACACATGGTGATCTCTTAGGTCTGGGAGAAATTAACGAAGTGCACGAAGCACGGCCAGCATCTCCAGGCAGTTGATGTGCCATGTCAGATGGCGACCACTCCACAGACCACGGGCAGGGTGGCCACTCATGACCACACCCCAGCGGGTGAGGGACGCATCCGTCGCTAGCATCACGCGGCGACAAGGAGCTCCCAGCACCAGGCCCTGGGACAAGAACCAAGGATTCCTCCACATTTCCAAGGCACGTAGGCAGCGCCGCGTGACCTTTAGTATGCGAAGTTGGTTTCCCCTCAGGGAGAACCCCTTGGTCTTGAGCCACCACTGTAGGGGTCTCATGTACAGCAGGCCAATAGTATTCACGTTGGACGCAGCTGCTATCAGACCCAGCAATCTCTGTGACTGCTTGACAGTGAGTGACCGGCCTTCTCACACTCTCGCGACTGCAGTGAGGATCGACTCGATCCGAGCAGGTGACATACGTGCCTGCATCGTGGTCAAATCCCACACCATGCCAAGATAAGTGGTTCTCTGAACTGGAGAAAGCACACTTTCCTTGGCGTTAAGTCTTAACCCCAGCTCTTTCATGTGAGCGAGAACGACACCTCGGTGCCGAACCGTCATCTGCTCAAATTGAGCTGATATCAACCAATCGTCAATGTGGTTGAGTCGTGAAAGTGTGGGGTGAGAGTGCAAGGCCAGTGGAAGATCCTTATTGGTAGGCTTTTGCCCCCAAACGCAAACCTCAGGAACTTCCGATGAAGAAGGATGGAGATAAGTGCATCTTTTGATAGATCGTGACACACGAGTCCTCGGACTTGGCCTGTGCAGGCGTGCCAAACTTCAGTCCCCTGACTGAGAGGTTCAAAGCACAGATCTAGAAAAGGACACAACACCTCATCCTTCCTCGGAACAGTGAAGTACCGGCTGTAGGATCCGGACTCTGCAACCCAAGGAGGGACCACCTTGATGGTCTCCATCCTCAGAGAGAGTCTACTTCTGTTCCATTACCAGAGCCTGCTTGGGGCCCACCAGAACTGGATTCTGTGGCCTCTCACTACAGTGTGCAGGACCCACTGAGACACATTTGGCAGTAGTTTTCACACTGCAATATAGTCTACTAAGGGAATCAGCCTCTCAAGACTGATCTCTGGTTGCATCAGAGCAATTAGCTCGGTGCCCTGAAGCGGCGCACCGGCAGGAGACGGCCGAACTAGCTGCTCTGGAAACCTCCCAGGAGGTCGCGAGCCTCTTAGCACCGCTACGTTTCCGGGCGGTAACTGAGAGAAGCGCTCGCTGGAGACCGCTGCGCCCTGGAACACCGGCAGGGTTGGCAGATCGATCTCCCGAGGGCACTGAGGAGAGACGGGCACCGTGTAATGCGGTGTACACCGCTCTTCCCCAGAGGGGCCTGCCCTCCAAGGTCCTGAGCCGCAGCATCGGGACTATCATAGCTGAAGTCTCCTAAAAACGACGGTCCTCAGACCCGTATCATCTGTCAGGAAGACTAGACCAGAGCCTGCTCGGGGCAGGACCCCGTGAAGTACACTTGGCAGGGGCTCCCACACCGCCATGCGACCTCCTAAGGGAACCAGTCTCGCGAGACTTGCCTCTGGTGCGCCTAGAGCCACTAGCTCGGTGCCTTGAAGCGGTGGACCAGCAGGGGATGACCGTACTAGCTGCTCTAGAGACCTCCGTAGAGGTAGCGAGCCTCTCAGCACCGCTACGTTTCCGGGCGGTAACTGAGAGAAGCGCTCGCCGGAGATCGCTGCGCCCTGGAACAACGGCAGGGTTGGCAGAATGATCTCCTGAGGGCACTGAGGAGAGACGGGCACCGTGTAATGCAGTGTACACCACTCTTCCATAGAGGGAGCTGGCCCTCAAAATGTCCTAGGCGTCAGGACGTTATGATGCTACTCAGTCACACAAATAACATAAATCTCCTCAGAGAAATATGGATGCTGCAGCGAGCTGTCTCAGAGGGTGAAGAAACTGCAGCGCTGGTTTCCAAGCCACGAGAATGAGCTCTAGATCTAGTGAACACGGGTGGAGATAGGACGAGCCGTCTCCAACCCGTTCGCCAGATCATTTGCGATTCCTGCTATCGCGGTCGCCGCCGTGCATCAGCCACAGCGAGACTGCGACCGCAAGATCGCATGCACGGACACACTCCTCAGAGCGTGCCCGGCGAGAGAGCATGCAGCAGCAGCAGCGAGCTGTCTCAGAGGGCGAAAGAACCGCAGCGCTGGTTTCCAGGCCTCGAGCACGAGCTCTAGATCTAGTGAACACGGGCGGAGATAGGACGAACCGTCTCCAACCCGTTCGCCAGATCATGTGTGATTCCTGCTATTGCGGTAGCCGGTCCTCAGAGCGTGCCCGGCGAGAGCGGAGCGCTTAACAGTGAGAAAAAGCCCCCCGAGAGCTGACTGCGCGAGCTCCACTCTTCATTAAGGCTGCTTATGTTAATATTAGGCATAACATGCTTGTGTAACTGGTGCTTGTGTGACTGGCGAGCTCATCGGCGCCTATCCACATCAATCTCCTCAGAGAAAGACAGGCAGCGCCGTCGCGCCCTCTCATCGGAGAGAAGTACCGCAAACGCGGGCTTCCGACCACCGAGAGCGGGCGCCGGATCTGGTGGCTAAGAAAGAAGATAGGGGCTTGCCCGTCTTACATTCCTTCAAGCAGATCCGAAAGCGAGTCCCGCGAGCACAACCACCGTTTTGCCTCGGCGAAAACGGGACTGGCACCGCGAGAAACGCCAGTGAAAGCTCTCTCCTCAAAGAGAGCCTTCTGAGAGTAAAGCAAAGGCTCGCATCGCAGCCGTCAACCCCCTCGAGAGCTGACACTGCGCGCTTCACTCTCAAGCAGACAACACACGAGCTGCGTGTGTCCCTACCCTTTTTTTTTTTTTTTTGGCAGGGAAAAACACACAGCCTGAGCGCTGCCTGCTCTCGCCCAAAACTTCTCTTGATAGAAGTTTTGACAATGGAGTTTATCAGTGGACAAACGACACTAAATAAGAATCACAAACAAATAGCGGCTGACACACACACAGAGCGCTTGCTGAAGACACAAGGCTGGGGCCGGCTGTGCCTCTCCTGCTTTTATGCTTCCTGGTCTCTGACGTCACCCGCCTATGACGTCTCGCCCTTCCTTTGGACTGATTATACATATTATTCAGAGACGTCACGCTGGACGCGTTCCCCAATCGTTCTCGACGCAGCTCGAGTTCCTGAAGAGGAACTAATGTTAAGACTTCAATGATCAAGATTGTCAGTTTACAGCTTTCTGAGTCCAGTAATGTTGAAATAGTGTTTCTGTTCAAATGAAGTGAAATCAAGCCCAAATCTGCTCAAAAGCTTGTCTCTCTAATAGAGAAAGCTGTTTCATTCAGTATTCAGTGCAAATCTTGCCAAACTGATAGATGCTCATGCCTTATGAAGTACAATGTTTTCTGCAATGCTGTAAGACAGTTTTTAATGTGTTAGAAGTTATATACACAAAGACTAATGTTAGGACTTCAATGATCAAGATTGTCAGTTTACAGCTTTCTGAGTCCAGTAATGTTGAAATAGTGTTTCTGTTAAAATGAAGTGAAATCAAGCCCAAATCTGCTCAAAAGCTTGTCTCTCTATTAGAGAAAGCTGTTTCATTCATTTTTCAGTGCAAATCTTGCCAAACTGATAGATGCTTATGCCTTCACTTCAATCATCACTTCAATGATCAAGATTGTCAGTTTACAGCTTTCTGAGTCCAGTAATGTTGAAATAGTGTTTCTGTTAAAATGAAGTGAAATCAAGCCCAAATCTGCTCAAAATCTTGTCTCTCTATTAGAGAAAGCTGTTTCATTCAGTATTCAGTGCAAATCTTGCCAAACAGATAGATGCTTATGCCTTATGAAGTACAATGTTTTCTGCAATGCTGTAAGACAGTTTTTAATGTGTTAGAAGTTATATACACAAAAACTAATGTTAGGACTTCAATGATCAAGATTGTCAGTTTACAGCTTTCTGAGTCCAGTAATGTTGAAATAGTGTTTCTGTTCAAATGAAGTGAAATCAAGCCCAAATCTGCTCAAAAGCTTGTCTCTCTAATAGAGAAAGCTGTTTCATTCAGTATTCAGTGCAAATCTTGCCAAACTGATAGATGCTTATGCCTTATGAAGTACAATGTTTTCTGCAATGCTGTAAGACAGTTTTTAATGTGTTAGAAGTTATATACACAAAGACTAATGTTAGGACTTCAATGATCAAGATTGTCAGTTTACAGCTTTCTGAGTCCAGTAATGCTGAAATAGTGCGTCTGTTCAAATGAAGTGAAATCTAGCCCAAATCTGCTCAAAAGCTTGTCTCTCTATTAGAGAAAGCTGTTTCATTCATTATTCAGTGCAAATCTTGCCAAACTGATAGATGCTTATGCCTTATGAAGTACAATGTTTTCTGCAATGCTGTAAGACAGTTTTTAATGTCTTAGAAGTTATATACACAAAAACTAATGTTAGGACTTCAATGATCAAGATTGTCAGTTTACAGCTTTCTGAGTCCAGAAATGTTGAAATAGTGTTTCTGTTCAAATGAAGTGAAATCAAGCCCAAATCTGCTCAAAAGCTTGTCTCTCTATTAGAGAAAGCTGTTTCATTCAGTATTCAGTGCAAATCTTGCCAAACTGATAGATGCTTATGCCTTATGAAGTACAATGTTTTGTGCAATGCTGTAAGAGAGTTTTTAATGTGTTAGAAGTTATATACACAAAAACTAATGTTAGGACTTCAATGATCAAGACTGTCAGTTTACAGCTTTCTGAGTCCAGTAATGCTGAAATAGTACTTCTGTTCAAATGAAGTGAAATCTAGCCCAAATCTGCTCAAAAGCTTGTCTCTCTATTAGAGAAAGCTGTTTCATTCAGTATTCAGTGCAAATCTTGCCAAACTGATAGATGCTTATGCCTTATGAAGTACAATGTTTTCTGCAATGCTGTAAGACAGTTTTTAATGTGTTAGAAGTTATATACACAAAAACTAATGTTACGACTTCAATGATCAAGATTGTCAGTTTACAGCTTTCTGAGTCCAGTAATGCTGAAATAGTGTTTCTGTTCAAATGAAGTGAAATCAAGCCCAAATCTGCTCAAAAGCTTGTCTCTCTAATAGATAAAGCTGTTTCATTCAGTATTCAGTGCAAATCTTGCCAAACTGATAGATGCTTATGCCTTATGAAGTACAATGTTTTCTGCAATGCTGTAAAACAGTTTTTAATGTGTTAGAAGTTATATACACAAAAACTTATGTTAGGATTTCAATGATCAAGACTGTCAGTTTACAGCTTTCTGAGTCCAGTAATGTTGAAATAGTGTTTCTGTTCAAATGAAGTGAAATCAAGCCCAAATCTGCTCAAAAGCTTGTCTCTCTAATAGAGAAAGCTGTTTCATTCAGTATTCAGTGCAAATCTTGCCAAACTGATAGATGCTTATGCCTTATGAAGTACAATGTTTTCTGCAATGCTGTAAGACAGTTTTTAATTTGTTAGAAGTTATATACACAAAAACTAATGTTAGGACTTCAATGATCAAGATTGTCAGTTTACAGCTTTCTGAGTCCAGTAATGTTGAAATAGTGTTTCTGTTCAAATGAAGTGAAATCAAGCCCAAATCTGCTAAAAAGCTTGTCTCTCTATTAGAGAAAGCTGTTTCATTCAGTATTCAGTGCAAATCTTGCCAAACTGATAGATGCTTATGCCTTATGAAGTACAATGTTTTCTGCAATGTTTTAAGACAGTTTTTAATGTGTTAGAAGTTATATACACAAAAACTAATGTTAGGACTTCACTGATCAAGATTGTCAGTTTACAGCTTTCTGAGTCCAGTAATGTTGAAATAGTGTTTCTGTTCAAATGAAGTGAAATCAAGCCCAAATCTGCTCAAAAGCTTGTCTCTCTAATAGAGAAAGCTGTTTCATTCAGTATTCAGTGCAAATCTTGCCAAACTGATAGATGCTTATGCCTTATGAAGTACAATGTTTTCTGCAATGCTGTAAGACAGTTTTTAATGTGTTAGAAGTTATATACACAAAGACTAATGTTAGGACTTCAATGATCAAGATTGTCAGTTTACAGCTTTCTGAGTCCAGTAATGCTGAAATAGTGCGTCTGTTCAAATGAAGTGAAATCTAGCCCAAATCTGCTCAAAAGCTTGTCTCTCTATTAGAGAAAGCTGTTTCATTCATTATTCAGTGCAAATCATGCCAAACTGATAGATGCTTATGCCTTATGAAGTACAATGTTTTCTGCAATGCTGTAAGACAGTTTTTAATGTGTTAGAAGTTATATACACAAAAACTAATGTTAGGACTTCAATGATCAAGATTGTCAGTTTACAGCTTTCTGAGTCCAGAAATGTTGAAATAGTGTTTCTGTTCAAATGAAGTGAAATCAAGCCCAAATCTGCTCAAAAGCTTGTCTCTCTATTAGAGAAAGCTGTTTCATTCAGTATTCAGTGCAAATCTTGCCAAACTGATAGATGCTTATGCCTTATGAAGTACAATGTTTTGTGCAATGCTGTAAGAGAGTTTTTAATGTGTTAGAAGTTATATACACAAAAACTAATGTTAGGACTTCAATGATCAAGACTGTCAGTTTACAGCTTTCTGAGTCCAGTAATGCTGAAATAGTACTTCTGTTCAAATGAAGTGAAATCTAGCCCAAATCTGCTCAAAAGCTTGTCTCTCTAATAGATAAAGCTGTTTCATTCAGTATTCAGTGCAAATCTTGCCAAACTGATAGATGCTTATGCCTTATGAAGTACAATGTTTTCTGCAATGCTGTAAAACAGTTTTTAATGTGTTAGAAGTTATATACACAAAAACTTATGTTAGGATTTCAATGATCAAGACTGTCAGTTTACAGCTTTCTGAGTCCAGTAATGTTGAAATAGTGTTTCTGTTCAAATGAAGTGAAATCAAGCCCAAATCTGCTCAAAAGCTTGTCTCTCTAATAGAGAAAGCTGTTTCATTCAGTATTCAGTGCAAATCTTGCCAAACTGATAGATGCTTATGCCTTATGAAGTACAATGTTTTCTGCAATGCTGTAAGACAGTTTTTAATTTGTTAGAAGTTATATACACAAAAACTAATGTTAGGACTTCAATGATCAAGATTGTCAGTTTACAGCTTTCTGAGTCCAGTAATGTTGAAATAGTGTTTCTGTTCAAATGAAGTGAAATCAAGCCCAAATCTGCTAAAAAGCTTGTCTCTCTAATAGAGAAAGCTGTTTCATTCAGTATTCAGTGCAAATCTTGCCAAACTGATAGATGCTTATGCTTTATGAAGTACAATGTTTTCTGCAATGCTGTAAGACAGTTTTTAATGTGTTAGAAGTTATATACACAAAAACTAATGTTAGGACTTCAATGATCAAGATTGTCAGTTTACAGCTTTCTGAGTCCAGTAATGTTGAAATAGTGTTTCTGTTCAAATGAAGTGAAATCAAGCCCAAATCTGCTAAAAAGCTTGTCTCTCTAATAGAGAAAGCTGTTTCATTCAGTATTCAGTGCAAATCTTGCCAAACTGATAGATGCTTATGCCATATGAAATACAATGTTTTCTGCAATGCTGTAAGACAGTTTTTAATGTGTTAGAAGTTATATGCACAAAAACTTATGTTAGGACTTCAATGATCAAGATTGTCAGTTTACAGCTTTCTGAGTCCAGTAATGTTGAAATAGTGTTTCTGTTCAAATGAAGTGAAATCTAGCCCAAATCTGCTCAAAAGCTTGTCTCTCTATTAGAGAAAGCTGTTTCATTCAGTATTCAGTGCAAATCTTGCCAAACTGATAGATGCTTATGCCTTATGAAGTACAATGTTTTCTGCAATGCTGTAAGACAGTTTTTAATGTGTTAGAAGTTATATACACAAAAACTAATGTTAGGACTTCAATGATCAAGATTGTCAGTTTACAGCTTTCAGAGTCCAGTAATGCTGAAATAGTACTTCTGTTCAAATGAAGTGAAATCTAGCCCAAATCTGCTCAAAAGCTTGTCTCTCTATTAGAGAAAGCTGTTTCATTCAGTATTCAGTGCAAATCTTGCCAAACTGATAGATGCTTATGCCTTATGAAGTACAATGTTTTCTGCAATGCTGTAAGACAGTTTTTAATGTGTTAGAAGTTATATACACAAAAACTAATGTTAGGACTTCAATGATCAAGATTGTCAGTTTACAGCTTTCTGAGTCCAGTAATGTTGAAATAGTGTTTCTGTTCAAATGAAGTGAAATCAAGCCCAAATCTGCTCAAAAGCTTGTCTCTCTAATAGAGAAAGCTGTTTCATTCAGTATTCAGTGCAAATCTTGCCAAACTGATGGATGCTTATGCCTTATGAAGTACAATGTTTTCTGCAATGCTGTAAGACAGTTTTTAATGTGTTAGAAGTTATATACACAAAAACTAATGTTAGGACTTCAATGATCAAGATTGTCAGTTTACAGCTTTCTGAGTCCAGTAATGTTGAAATAGTGTTTCTGTTCAAATGAAGTGAAATCAAGCCCAAATCTGCTAAAAAGCTTGTCTCTCTAATAGAGAAAGCTGTTTCATTCAGTATTCAGTGCAAATCTTGCCAAACTGATAGATGCTTATGCCATATGAAATACAATGTTTTCTGCAATGCTGTAAGACAGTTTTTAATGTGTTAGAAGTTATATGCACAAAAACTTATGTTAGGACTTCAATGATCAAGATTGTCAGTTTACAGCTTTCTGAGTCCAGTAATGCTGAAATAGTACTTCTGTTCAAATTAAGTGAAATCTAGCCCAAATCTGCTCAAAAGCTTGTCTCTCTATTAGAGAAAGCTGTTTCATTCATTATTCAGTGCAAATCTTGCCAAACTGATAGATGCTTATGCCTTATGAAGTACAATGTTTTCTGCAATGCTGTAAGACAGTTTTTAATGTGTTAGAAGTTATATACACAAAAACTAATGTTAGGACTTCAATGATCAAGATTGTCAGTTTACAGCTTTCTGAGTCCAGTAATGTTGAAATAGTGTTTCTGTTCAAATGAAGTGAAATCAAGCCCAAATCTGCTCAAAAGCTTGTCTCTCTAATAGATAAAGCTGTTTCATTCAGTATTCAGTGCAAATCTTGCCAAACTGATGGATGCTTATGCCTTATGAAGTACAATGTTTTCTGCAATGCTGTAAGACAGTTTTTAATGTGTTAGAAGTTATATACACAAAAACTAATGTTGGGACTTCAATGATCAAGATTGTCAGTTTACAGCTTTCTGAGTCCAGTAATGTTGAAATAGTGTTTCTGTTCAAATGAAGTGAAATCAAGCCCAAATCTGCTCAAAAGCTTGTCTCTCTAATAGAGAAAGCTGTTTCATTCAGTATTCAGTGCAAATCTTGCCAAACTGATAGATGCTTATGCCTTATGAAGTACAATGTTTTCTGCAATGCTGTAAGACAGTTTTTAATGTGTTAGAAGTTATATACACAAAAACTAATGTTAGGACTTCAATGATCAAGATTGTCAGTTTACAGCTTTCTGAGTCCAGAAATGTGGAAATAGTGTTTCTGTTCAAATGAAGTGAAATCAAGCCCAAATCTGCTCAAAAGCTTGTCTCTCTATTAGAGAAAGCTGTTTCATTCAGTATTCAGTGCAAATCTTGCCAGACTGATAGATGCTTATGCCATATGAAATACAATGTTTTCTGCAATGCTGTAAGACAGTTTTTAATGTGTTAGAAGTTACATACACAAAAACTAATGTTAGGACTTCAATGATCAAGATTGTCAGTTTACAGCTTTCTGAGTCCAGTAAAGTTGAAATAGTGTTTCTGTTCAAATGAAGTGAAATCAAGCCCAAATCTGCTCAAAAGCTTGTCTCTCTAATAGAGAAAGCTGTTTCATTCAGTATTCAGTGCAAATCTTGCCAAACTGATAGATGCTTATGCCTTATGAAGTACAATGTTTTCTGCAATGCTGTAAGACAGTTTTTAATGTGTTAGAAGTTATATGCACAAAAACTTATGTTAGGACTTCAATGATCAAGATTGTCAGTTTACAGCTTTCTGAGTCCAGTAATGTTGAAATAGTGTTTCTGTTCAAATGAAGTGAAATCAAGCCCAAATCTGCTAAAAAGCTTGTCTCTCTAATAGAGAAAGCTGTTTCATTCAGTATTCAGTGCAAATCTTGCCAGACTGATAGATGCTTATGCCTTATGAAGTACAATGTTTTCTGCAATGCTGTAAGACAGTTTTTAATGTGTTAGAAGTTATATACACAAAGACTAATGTTAGGACTTCAATGATCAAGATTGTCAGTTTACAGCTTTCTGAGTCCAGTAATGTTGAAATAGTACTTCTGTTCAAATGAAGTGAAATCTAGCCCAAATCTGCTCAAAAGCTTGTCTCTCTATTAGAGAAAGCTGTTTCATTCAGTATTCAGTGCAAATCTTGCCAAACTGATAGATGCTTATGCCTTATGAAGTACAATGTTTTCTGCAATGCTGTAAAACAGTTTTAATGTGTTAGAAGTTATATACACAAAAACTAATGTTAGGACTTCAATGATCAAGATTGTCAGTTTACAGCTTTCTGAGTCCAGTAATGTTGAAATAGTGTTTCTGTTCAAATGAAGTGAAATCAAGCGCAAATCTGCTCAAAAGCTTGTCTCTCCAATAGAGAAAGCTGTTTCATTCAGTATTCAGTGCAAATCTTGCCAAACTGATAGATGCTCATGCCTTATGAAGTACAATGTTTTCTGCAATGCTGTAAGACAGTTTTTAATGTGTTAGAAGTTATATTCACAAAAACTAATGTTAGGACTTCAATGATCAAGATTGTCAGTTTACAGCTTTCTGAGTCCAGTAATGTTGAAATAGTGTTTCTGTTCAAATGAAGTGAAATCAAGCCCAAGTCTGCTCAAAAGCTTGTCTCTCTATTAGAGAAAGCTGTTTCATTCAGTATTCAGTGCAAATCTTGCCAAACTGATAGATGCTTATGCCATATGAAATACAATGTTTTCTGCAATGCTGTAAGACAGTTTTTAATGTGTTAGAAGTTATATGCACAAAAACTTATGTTAGGACTTCAATGATCAAGATTGTCAGTTTACAGCTTTCTGAGTCCAGTAATGCTGAAATAGTACTTCTGTTCAAATTAAGTGAAATCTAGCCCAAATCTGCTCAAAAGCTTGTCTCTCTATTAGAGAAAGCTGTTTCATTCAGTATTCAGTGCAAATCTTGCCAAACTGATAGATGCTTATGCCTTATGAAGTATAATGTTTTCTGCAATGCTGTAAAACAGTTTTTAATGTGTTAGAAGTTATATACACAAAAACTAATGTTAGGACTTCAATGATCAAGACTGTCAGTTTACAGCTTTCTGAGTCCAGTAATGTTGAAATAGTGTTTCTGTTCAAATGAAGTGAAATCAAGCCCAAATCTGCTAAAAAGCTTGTCTCTCTAATAGAGAAAGCTGTTTCATTCAGTATTCAGTGCAAATCTTGCCAGACTGATAGATGCTTATGCCATATGAAATACAATGTTTTCTGCAATGCTGTAAGACAGTTTTTAATGTGTTAGAAGTTATATGCACAAAAACTAATGTTAGGACTTCAATGATCAAGATTGTCAGTTTACAGCTTTCTGAGTCCAGTAATGCTGAAATAGTACTTCTGTTCAAATGAAGTGAAATCTAGCCCAAATCTGCTCAAAAGCTTGTCTCTCTATTAGAGAAAGCTGTTTCATTCAGTATTCAGTGCAAATCTTGCCAGACTGATAGATGCTTATGCCTTATGAAGTACAATGTTTTCTGCAATGCTGTAAGACAGTTTTTAATGTGTTAGAAGTTATATACACAAAGACTAATGTTAGGACTTCAATGATCAAGATTGTCAGTTTACAGCTTTCTGAGTCCAGTAATGCTGAAATAGTGCTTCTGTTCAAATGAAGTGAAATCTAGCCCAAATCTGCTCAAAAGCTTGTCTCTCTATTAGAGAAAGCTGTTTCATTCATTATTCAGTGCAAATCTTGCCAAACTGATAGATGCTTATGCCTTATGAAGTACAATGTTTTCTGCAATGCTGTAAGACAGTTTTTAATGTGTTAGAAGTTATATACACAAAAACTAATGTTAGGACTTCAATGATCAAGATTGTCAGTTTACAGCTTTCTGAGTCCAGTAATGTTGAAATAGTGTTTCTGTTCAAATGAAGTGAAATCAAGCCCAAATCTGCTAAAAAGCTTGTCTCTCTAATAGAGAAAGCTGTTTCATTCAGTATTCAGTGCAAATCTTGCCAGACTGATAGATGCTTATGCCATATGAAATACAATGTTTTCTGCAATGCTGTAAGACAGTTTTTAATGTGTTAGAAGTTATATGCACAAAAACTTATGTTAGGACTTCAATGATCAAGATTGTCAGTTTACAGCTTTCTGAGTCCAGTAATGTTGAAATAGTGTTTCTGTTCAAATGAAGTGAAATCAAGCCCAAATCTGCTCAAAAGCTTGTCTCTCTTATAGAGAAAGCTGTTTCATTCAGTATTCAGTGCAAATCTTGCCAAACTGATAGATGCTTATGCCTTATGAAGTACAATGTTTTCTGCAATGCTGTAAGACAGTTTTTAATGTGTTAGAAGTTATATACACAAAAACTAATGTTAGGACTTCAATGATCAAGATTGTCAGTTTACAGCTTTCTGAGTCCAGTAATGCTGAAATAGTGCTTCTGTTCAAATGAAGTGAAATCTAGCCCAAATCTGCTCAAAAGCTTGTCTCTCTATTAGAGAAAGCTGTTTCATTCATTATTCAGTGCAAATCTTGCCAAACTGATAGATGCTTATGCCTTATGAAGTACAATGTTTTCTGCAATGCTGTAAGACAGTTTTTAATGTGTTAGAAGTTATATGCACAAAAACTAATGTTAGGACTTCAATGATCAAGATTGTCAGTTTACAGCTTTCTGAGTCCAGTAATGTTGAAATAGTGTTTCTGTTCAAATGAAGTGAAATCAAGCCCAAATCTGCTCAAAAGCTTGTCTCTCTAATAGAGAAAGCTGTTTCATTCAGTATTCAGTGCAAATCTTGCCAAACTGATAGATGCTTATGCCATATGAAATACAATGTTTTCTGCAATGCTGTAAGACAGTTTTTAATGTGTTAGAAGTTATATACACAAAAACTAATGTTAGGACTTCAATGATCAAGATTGTCAGTTTACAGCTTTCTGAGTCCAGTAATGCTGAAATAGTACTTCTGTTCAAATGAAGTGAAATCTAGCCCAAATCTGCTCAAAAGCTTGTCTCTCTATTAGAGAAAGCTGTTTCATTCAGTATTCAGTGCAAATCATGCCAGACTGATAGATGCTTATGCCATATGAAATACAATGTTTTCTGCAATGCTGTAAGACAGTTTTTAATGTGTTAGAAGTTATATGCACAAAAACTAATGTTAGGACTTCAATGATCAAGATTGTCAGTTTACAGCTTTCTGAGTCCAGTAATGCTGAAATAGTACTTCTGTTCAAATGAAGTGAAATCTAGCCCAAATCTGCTCAAAAGCTTGTCTCTCTATTAGAGAAAGCTGTTTCATTCAGTATTCAGTGCAAATCTTGCCAAACTGATAGATGCTTATGCCTTATGAAGTACAATGTTTTCTGCAATGCTGTAAGACAGTTTTTAATGTGTTAGAAGTTATATACACAAAAACTTATGTTAGGACTTCAATGATCAAGATTGTCAGTTTACAGCTTTCTGAGTCCAGTAATGCTGAAATAGTACTTCTGTTCAAATGAAGTGAAATCTAGCCCAAATCTGCTCAAAAGCTTGTCTCTCTATTAGAGAAAGCTGTTTCATTCAGTATTCAGTGCAAATCTTGCCAAACTGATAGATGCTTATGCCTTATGAAGTACAATGTTTTCTGCAATGCTGTAAGACAGTTTTTAATGTGTTAGAAGTTATATACACAAAGACTAATGTTAGGACTTCAATGATCAAGATTGTCAGTTTACAGCTTTCTGAGTCCAGTAATGCTGAAATAGTGCTTCTGTTCAAATGAAGTGAAATCTAGCCCAAATCTGCTCAAAAGCTTGTCTCTCTATTAGAGAAAGCTGTTTCATTCATTATTCAGTGCAAATCTTGCCAAACTGATAGATGCTTATGCCTTATGAAGTATAATGTTTTCTGCAATGCTGTAAAACAGTTTTTAATGTGTTAGAAGTTATATACACA
Organism: Carassius gibelio; assembly: GCF_023724105.1. Taxonomy (NCBI): domain Eukaryota; kingdom Metazoa; phylum Chordata; class Actinopteri; order Cypriniformes; family Cyprinidae; genus Carassius; species Carassius gibelio. The sequence continues at coordinate 23,754,596 of NC_068392.1, forward strand.
AAAACTAATGTTAGGACTTCAATGATCAAGACTGTCAGTTTACAGCTTTCTGAGTCCAGTAATGTTGAAATAGTGTTTCTGTTCAAATGAAGTGAAATCAAGCCCAAATCTGCTAAAAAGCTTGTCTCTCTAATAGAGAAAGCTGTTTCATTCAGTATTCAGTGCAAATCTTGCCAGACTGATAGATGCTTATGCCATATGAAATACAATGTTTTCTGCAATGCTGTAAGACAGTTTTTAATGTGTTAGAAGTTATATGCACAAAAACTAATGTTAGGACTTCAATGATCAAGATTGTCAGTTTACAGCTTTCTGAGTCCAGTAATGCTGAAATAGTACTTCTGTTCAAATGAAGTGAAATCTAGCCCAAATCTGCTCAAAAGCTTGTCTCTCTATTAGAGAAAGCTGTTTCATTCAGTATTCAGTGCAAATCTTGCCAGACTGATAGATGCTTATGCCTTATGAAGTACAATGATTTCTGCAATGCTGTAAGACAGTTTTTAATGTGTTAGAAGTTATATACACAAAGACTAATGTTAGGACTTCAATGATCAAGATTGTCAGTTTACAGCTTTCTGAGTCCAGTAATGCTGAAATAGTGCTTCTGTTCAAATGAAGTGAAATCTAGCCCAAATCTGCTCAAAAGCTTGTCTCTCTATTAGAGAAAGCTGTTTCATTCATTATTCAGTGCAAATCTTGCCAAACTGATAGATGCTTATGCCTTATGAAGTACAATGTTTTCTGCAATGCTGTAAGACAGTTTTTAATGTGTTAGAAGTTATATACACAAAAACTAATGTTAGGACTTCAATGATCAAGATTGTCAGTTTACAGCTTTCTGAGTCCAGTAATGTTGAAATAGTGTTTCTGTTCAAATGAAGTGAAATCAAGCCCAAATCTGCTAAAAAGCTTGTCTCTCTAATAGAGAAAGCTGTTTCATTCAGTATTCAGTGCAAATCTTGCCAGACTGATAGATGCTTATGCCATATGAAATACAATGTTTTCTGCAATGCTGTAAGACAGTTTTTAATGTGTTAGAAGTTATATGCACAAAAACTTATGTTAGGACTTCAATGATCAAGATTGTCAGTTTACAGCTTTCTGAGTCCAGTAATGTTGAAATAGTGTTTCTGTTCAAATGAAGTGAAATCAAGCCCAAATCTGCTAAAAAGCTTGTCTCTCTAATAGAGAAAGCTGTTTCATTCAGTATTCAGTGCAAATCTTGCCAGACTGATAGATGCTTATGCCTTATGAAGTACAATGTTTTCTGCAATGCTGTAAGACAGTTTTTAATGTGTTAGAAGTTATATACACAAAGACTAATGTTAGGACTTCAATGATCAAGATTGTCAGTTTACAGCTTTCTGAGTCCAGTAATGTTGAAATAGTACTTCTGTTCAAATGAAGTGAAATCTAGCCCAAATCTGCTCAAAAGCTTGTCTCTCTATTAGAGAAAGCTGTTTCATTCAGTATTCAGTGCAAATCTTGCCAAACTGATAGATGCTTATGCCTTATGAAGTACAATGTTTTCTGCAATGCTGTAAAACAGTTTTAATGTGTTAGAAGTTATATACACAAAAACTAATGTTAGGACTTCAATGATCAAGATTGTCAGTTTACAGCTTTCTGAGTCCAGTAATGTTGAAATAGTGTTTCTGTTCAAATGAAGTGAAATCAAGCGCAAATCTGCTCAAAAGCTTGTCTCTCCAATAGAGAAAGCTGTTTCATTCAGTATTCAGTGCAAATCTTGCCAAACTGATAGATGCTCATGCCTTATGAAGTACAATGTTTTCTGCAATGCTGTAAGACAGTTTTTAATGTGTTAGAAGTTATATTCACAAAAACTAATGTTAGGACTTCAATGATCAAGATTGTCAGTTTACAGCTTTCTGAGTCCAGTAATGTTGAAATAGTGTTTCTGTTCAAATGAAGTGAAATCAAGCCCAAGTCTGCTCAAAAGCTTGTCTCTCTATTAGAGAAAGCTGTTTCATTCAGTATTCAGTGCAAATCTTGCCAAACTGATAGATGCTTATGCCATATGAAATACAATGTTTTCTGCAATGCTGTAAGACAGTTTTTAATGTGTTAGAAGTTATATGCACAAAAACTTATGTTAGGACTTCAATGATCAAGATTGTCAGTTTACAGCTTTCTGAGTCCAGTAATGCTGAAATAGTACTTCTGTTCAAATGAAGTGAAATCTAGCCCAAATCTGCTCAAAAGCTTGTCTCTCTATTAGAGAAAGCTGTTTCATTCAGTATTCAGTGCAAATCTTGCCAAACTGATAGATGCTTATGCCTTATGAAGTATAATGTTTTCTGCAATGCTGTAAAACAGTTTTTAATGTGTTAGAAGTTATATACACAAAAACTAATGTTAGGACTTCAATGATCAAGACTGTCAGTTTACAGCTTTCTGAGTCCAGTAATGTTGAAATAGTGTTTCTGTTCAAATGAAGTGAAATCAAGCCCAAATCTGCTAAAAAGCTTGTCTCTCTAATAGAGAAAGCTGTTTCATTCAGTATTCAGTGCAAATCTTGCCAGACTGATAGATGCTTATGCCATATGAAATACAATGTTTTCTGCAATGCTGTAAGACAGTTTTTAATGTGTTAGAAGTTATATGCACAAAAACTAATGTTAGGACTTCAATGATCAAGATTGTCAGTTTACAGCTTTCTGAGTCCAGTAATGCTGAAATAGTACTTCTGTTCAAATGAAGTGAAATCTAGCCCAAATCTGCTCAAAAGCTTGTCTCTCTATTAGAGAAAGCTGTTTCATTCAGTATTCAGTGCAAATCTTGCCAGACTGATAGATGCTTATGCCTTATGAAGTACAATGTTTTCTGCAATGCTGTAAGACAGTTTTTAATGTGTTAGAAGTTATATACACAAAGACTAATGTTAGGACTTCAATGATCAAGATTGTCAGTTTACAGCTTTCTGAGTCCAGTAATGCTGAAATAGTGCTTCTGTTCAAATGAAGTGAAATCTAGCCCAAATCTGCTCAAAAGCTTGTCTCTCTATTAGAGAAAGCTGTTTCATTCATTATTCAGTGCAAATCTTGCCAAACTGATAGATGCTTATGCCTTATGAAGTACAATGTTTTCTGCAATGCTGTAAGACAGTTTTTAATGTGTTAGAAGTTATATACACAAAAACTAATGTTAGGACTTCAATGATCAAGATTGTCAGTTTACAGCTTTCTGAGTCCAGTAATGTTGAAATAGTGTTTCTGTTCAAATGAAGTGAAATCAAGCCCAAATCTGCTAAAAAGCTTGTCTCTCTAATAGAGAAAGCTGTTTCATTCAGTATTCAGTGCAAATCTTGCCAGACTGATAGATGCTTATGCCATATGAAATACAATGTTTTCTGCAATGCTGTAAGACAGTTTTTAATGTGTTAGAAGTTATATGCACAAAAACTTATGTTAGGACTTCAATGATCAAGATTGTCAGTTTACAGCTTTCTGAGTCCAGTAATGTTGAAATAGTGTTTCTGTTCAAATGAAGTGAAATCAAGCCCAAATCTGCTCAAAAGCTTGTCTCTCTTATAGAGAAAGCTGTTTCATTCAGTATTCAGTGCAAATCTTGCCAAACTGATAGATGCTTATGCCTTATGAAGTACAATGTTTTCTGCAATGCTGTAAGACAGTTTTTAATGTGTTAGAAGTTATATACACAAAAACTAATGTTAGGACTTCAATGATCAAGATTGTCAGTTTACAGCTTTCTGAGTCCAGTAATGCTGAAATAGTGCTTCTGTTCAAATGAAGTGAAATCTAGCCCAAATCTGCTCAAAAGCTTGTCTCTCTATTAGAGAAAGCTGTTTCATTCATTATTCAGTGCAAATCTTGCCAAACTGATAGATGCTTATGCCTTATGAAGTACAATGTTTTCTGCAATGCTGTAAGACAGTTTTTAATGTGTTAGAAGTTATATGCACAAAAACTAATGTTAGGACTTCAATGATCAAGATTGTCAGTTTACAGCTTTCTGAGTCCAGTAATGTTGAAATAGTGTTTCTGTTCAAATGAAGTGAAATCAAGCCCAAATCTGCTCAAAAGCTTGTCTCTCTAATAGAGAAAGCTGTTTCATTCAGTATTCAGTGCAAATCTTGCCAAACTGATAGATGCTTATGCCATATGAAATACAATGTTTTCTGCAATGCTGTAAGACAGTTTTTAATGTGTTAGAAGTTATATACACAAAAACTAATGTTAGGACTTCAATGATCAAGATTGTCAGTTTACAGCTTTCTGAGTCCAGTAATGCTGAAATAGTACTTCTGTTCAAATGAAGTGAAATCTAGCCCAAATCTGCTCAAAAGCTTGTCTCTCTATTAGAGAAAGCTGTTTCATTCAGTATTCAGTGCAAATCATGCCAGACTGATAGATGCTTATGCCATATGAAATACAATGTTTTCTGCAATGCTGTAAGACAGTTTTTAATGTGTTAGAAGTTATATGCACAAAAACTAATGTTAGGACTTCAATGATCAAGATTGTCAGTTTACAGCTTTCTGAGTCCAGTAATGCTGAAATAGTACTTCTGTTCAAATGAAGTGAAATCTAGCCCAAATCTGCTCAAAAGCTTGTCTCTCTATTAGAGAAAGCTGTTTCATTCAGTATTCAGTGCAAATCTTGCCAAACTGATAGATGCTTATGCCTTATGAAGTACAATGTTTTCTGCAATGCTGTAAGACAGTTTTTAATGTGTTAGAAGTTATATACACAAAAACTTATGTTAGGACTTCAATGATCAAGATTGTCAGTTTACAGCTTTCTGAGTCCAGTAATGCTGAAATAGTACTTCTGTTCAAATGAAGTGAAATCTAGCCCAAATCTGCTCAAAAGCTTGTCTCTCTATTAGAGAAAGCTGTTTCATTCAGTATTCAGTGCAAATCTTGCCAAACTGATAGATGCTTATGCCTTATGAAGTACAATGTTTTCTGCAATGCTGTAAGACAGTTTTTAATGTGTTAGAAGTTATATACACAAAGACTAATGTTAGGACTTCAATGATCAAGATTGTCAGTTTACAGCTTTCTGAGTCCAGTAATGCTGAAATAGTGCTTCTGTTCAAATGAAGTGAAATCTAGCCCAAATCTGCTCAAAAGCTTGTCTCTCTATTAGAGAAAGCTGTTTCATTCATTATTCAGTGCAAATCTTGCCAAACTGATAGATGCTTATGCCTTATGAAGTATAATGTTTTCTGCAATGCTGTAAAACAGTTTTTAATGTGTTAGAAGTTATATACACAAAAACTAATGTTAGGACTTCAATGATCAAGATTGTCAGTTTACAGCTTTCTGAGTCCAGTAATGTTGAAATAGTGTTTCTGTTCAAATGAAGTGAAATCAAGCCCAAATCTGCTAAAAAGCTTGTCTCTCTAATAGAGAAAGCTGTTTCATTCAGTATTCAGTGCAAATCTTGCCAGACTGATAGATGCTTATGCCATATGAAATACAATGTTTTCTGCAATGCTGTAAGACAGTTTTTAATGTGTTAGAAGTTATATGCACAAAAACTAATGTTAGGACTTCAATGATCAAGATTGTCAGTTTACAGCTTTCTGAGTCCAGTAATGCTGAAATAGTACTTCTGTTCAAATGAAGTGAAATCTAGCCCAAATCTGCTCAAAAGCTTGTCTCTCTATTAGAGAAAGCTGTTTCATTCAGTATTCAGTGCAAATCTTGCCAGACTGATAGATGCTTATGCCTTATGAAGTACAATGTTTTCTGCAATGCTGTAAGACAGTTTTTAATGTGTTAGAAGTTATATACACAAAGACTAATGTTAGGACTTCAATGATCAAGATTGTCAGTTTACAGCTTTCTGAGTCCAGTAATGCTGAAATAGTGCTTCTGTTCAAATGAAGTGAAATCTAGCCCAAATCTGCTCAAAAGCTTGTCTCTCTATTAGAGAAAGCTGTTTCATTCATTATTCAGTGCAAATCTTGCCAAACTGATAGATGCTTATGCCTTATGAAGTACAATGTTTTCTGCAATGCTGTAAGACAGTTTTTAATGTGTTAGAAGTTATATACACAAAAACTAATGTTAGGACTTCAATGATCAAGATTGTCAGTTTACAGCTTTCTGAGTCCAGTAATGTTGAAATAGTGTTTCTGTTCAAATGAAGTGAAATCAAGCCCAAATCTGCTAAAAAGCTTGTCTCTCTAATAGAGAAAGCTGTTTCATTCAGTATTCAGTGCAAATCTTGCCAGACTGATAGATGCTTATGCCATATGAAATACAATGTTTTCTGCAATGCTGTAAGACAGTTTTTAATGTGTTAGAAGTTATATGCACAAAAACTAATGTTAGGACTTCAATGATCAAGATTGTCAGTTTACAGCTTTCTGAGTCCAGTAATGCTGAAATAGTGCTTCTGTTCAAATGAAGTGAAATCTAGCCCAAATCTGCTCAAAAGCTTGTCTCTCTATTAGAGAAAGCTGTTTCATTCATTATTCAGTGCAAATCTTGCCAAACTGATAGATGCTTATGCCTTATGAAGTACAATGTTTTCTGCAATGCTGTAAGACAGTTTTTAATGTGTTAGAAGTTATATGCACAAAAACTAATGTTAGGACTTCAATGATCAAGATTGTCAGTTTACAGCTTTCTGAGTCCAGTAATGTTGAAATAGTGTTTCTGTTCAAATGAAGTGAAATCAAGCCCAAATCTGCTCAAAAGCTTGTCTCTCTAATAGAGAAAGCTGTTTCATTCAGTATTCAGTGCAAATCTTGCCAAACTGATAGATGCTTATGCCATATGAAATACAATGTTTTCTGCAATGCTGTAAGACAGTTTTTAATGTGTTAGAAGTTATATACACAAAAACTAATGTTAGGACTTCAATGATCAAGATTGTCAGTTTACAGCTTTCTGAGTCCAGTAATGCTGAAATAGTACTTCTGTTCAAATGAAGTGAAATCTAGCCCAAATCTGCTCAAAAGCTTGTCTCTCTATTAGAGAAAGCTGTTTCATTCAGTATTCAGTGCAAATCATGCCAGACTGATAGATGCTTATGCCATATGAAATACAATGTTTTCTGCAATGCTGTAAGACAGTTTTTAATGTGTTAGAAGTTATATGCACAAAAACTAATGTTAGGACTTCAATGATCAAGATTGTCAGTTTACAGCTTTCTGAGTCCAGTAATGCTGAAATAGTACTTCTGTTCAAATGAAGTGAAATCTAGCCCAAATCTGCTCAAAAGCTTGTCTCTCTATTAGAGAAAGCTGTTTCATTCAGTATTCAGTGCAAATCTTGCCAAACTGATAGATGCTTATGCCTTATGAAGTACAATGTTTTCTGCAATGCTGTAAGACAGTTTTTAATGTGTTAGAAGTTATATACACAAAAACTTATGTTAGGACTTCAATGATCAAGATTGTCAGTTTACAGCTTTCTGAGTCCAGTAATGCTGAAATAGTACTTCTGTTCAAATGAAGTGAAATCTAGCCCAAATCTGCTCAAAAGCTTGTCTCTCTATTAGAGAAAGCTGTTTCATTCAGTATTCAGTGCAAATCTTGCCAAACTGATAGATGCTTATGCCTTATGAAGTACAATGTTTTCTGCAATGCTGTAAGACAGTTTTTAATGTGTTAGAAGTTATATACACAAAAACTAATGTTAGGACTTCAATGATCAAGATTGTCAGTTTACAGCTTTCTGAGTCCAGTAATGTTGAAATAGTGTTCCTGTTCAAATGAAGTGAAATCAAGCCCAAATCTGCTAAAAAGCTTGTCTCTCTAATAGAGAAAGCTGTTTCATTCAGTATTCAGTGCAAATCTTGCCAGACTGATAGATGCTTATGCCATATGAAATACAATGTTTTCTGCAATGCTGTAAGACAGTTTTTAATGTGTTAGAAGTTATATACACAAAAACTAATGTTAGGACTTCAATGATCAAGATTTTCAGTTTACAGCTTTCTGAGTCCAGTAATGCTGAAATAGTACTTCTGTTCAAATGAAGTGAAATCTAGCCCAAATCTGCTCAAAAGCTTGTCTCTCTATTAGAGAAAGCTGTTTCATTCAGTATTCAGTGCAAATCTTGCCAAACTGATAGATGCTTATGCCTTATGAAGTACAATGTTTTCTGCAATGCTGTAAGACAGTTTTTAATGTGTTAGAAGTTATATACACAAAAACTAATGTTAGGACTTCAATGATCAAGATTGTCAGTTTACAGCTTTCTGAGTCCAGTAATGTTGAAATAGTGTTTCTGTTCAAATGAAGTGAAATCAAGCCCAAATCTGCTCAAAAGCTTGTCTCTCCAATAGAGAAAGCTGTTTCATTCAGTATTCAGTGCAAATCTTGCCAAACTGATAGATGCTTATGCCTTATGAAGTACAATGTTTTCTGCAATGCTGTAAGACAGTTTTTAATGTGTTAGAAGTTATATACACAAAAACTAATGTTAGGACTTCAATGATCAAGATTGTCAGTTTACAGCTTTCTGAGTCCAGTAATGTTGAAATAGTGTTTCTGTTCAAATGAAGTGAAATCAAGCCCAAATCTGCTAAAAAGCTTGTCTCTCTAATAGAGAAAGCTGTTTCATTCAGTATTCAGTGCAAATCTTGCCAGACTGATAGATGCTTATGCCATATGAAATACAATGTTTTCTGCAATGCTGTAAGACAGTTTTTAATGTGTTAGAAGTTATATGCACAAAAACTTATGTTAGGACTTCAATGATCAAGATTGTCAGTTTACAGCTTTCTGAGTCCAGTAATGTTGAAATAGTGTTTCTGTTCAAATGAAGTGAAATCAAGCCCAAATCTGCTCAAAAGCTTGTCTCTCTTATAGAGAAAGCTGTTTCATTCAGTATTCAGTGCAAATCTTGCCAAACTGATAGATGCTTATGCCTTATGAAGTACAATGTTTTCTGCAATGCTGTAAGACAGTTTTTAATGTGTTAGAAGTTATATGCACAAAAACTAATGTTAGGACTTCAATGATCAAGATTGTCAGTTTACAGCTTTCTGAGTCCAGTAATGTTGAAATAGTGTTTCTGTTCAAATGAAGTGAAATCAAGCCCAAATCTGCTCAAAAGCTTGTCTCTCTAATAGAGAAAGCTGTTTCATTCAGTATTCAGTGCAAATCTTGCCAAACTGATAGATGCTTATGCCATATGAAATACAATGTTTTCTGCAATGCTGTAAGACAGTTTTTAATGTGTTAGAAGTTATATACACAAAAACTAATGTTAGGACTTCAATGATCAAGATTGTCAGTTTACAGCTTTCTGAGTCCAGTAATGCTGAAATAGTACTTCTGTTCAAATGAAGTGAAATCTAGCCCAAATCTGCTCAAAAGCTTGTCTCTCTATTAGAGAAAGCTGTTTCATTCAGTATTCAGTGCAAATCTTGCCAGACTGATAGATGCTTATGCCATATGAAATACAATGTTTTCTGCAATGCTGTAAGACAGTTTTTAATGTGTTAGAAGTTATATGCACAAAAACTAATGTTAGGACTTCAATGATCAAGATTGTCAGTTTACAGCTTTCTGAGTCCAGTAATGCTGAAATAGTACTTCTGTTCAAATGAAGTGAAATCTAGCCCAAATCTGCTCAAAAGCTTGTCTCTCTATTAGAGAAAGCTGTTTCATTCAGTATTCAGTGCAAATCTTGCCAAACTGATAGATGCTTATGCCTTATGAAGTACAATGTTTTCTGCAATGCTGTAAGACAGTTTTTAATGTGTTAGAAGTTATATACACAAAAACTTATGTTAGGACTTCAATGATCAAGATTGTCAGTTTACAGCTTTCTGAGTCCAGTAATGCTGAAATAGTACTTCTGTTCAAATGAAGTGAAATCTAGCCCAAATCTGCTCAAAAGCTTGTCTCTCTATTAGAGAAAGCTGTTTCATTCAGTATTCAGTGCAAATCTTGCCAAACTGATAGATGCTTATGCCTTATGAAGTACAATGTTTTCTGCAATGCTGTAAGACAGTTTTTAATGTGTTAGAAGTTATATACACAAAAACTAATGTTAGGACTTCAATGATCAAGATTGTCAGTTTACAGCTTTCTGAGTCCAGTAATGTTGAAATAGTGTTTCTGTTCAAATGAAGTGAAATCAAGCCCAAATCTGCTCAAAAGCTTGTCTCTCTAATAGAGAAAGCTGTTTCATTCAGTATTCAGTGCAAATCTTGCCAAACTGATAGATGCTTATGCCTTATGAAGTACAATGTTTTCTGCAATGCTGTAAGACAGTTTTTAATGTGTTAGAAGTTATATACACAAAAAGTAATGTTAGGACTTCAATGATCAAGATTGTTGATCATTGTGCATATAACTTCTAACACATTAAAAACTGTCTTACAGTTTTTAATGTGTTAGAAGTTATATGCACAAAAACTTATGTTAGGACTTCAATGATCAAGATTGTCAGTTTACAGCTTTCTGAGTCCAGTAATGTTGAAATAGTGCTTCTGTTCAAATGAAGTGAAATCAAGCCCAAGTCTGCTCAAAAGCTTGTCTCTCTATTAGAGAAAGCTGTTTCATTCAGTATTCAGTGCAAATCTTGCCAAACTGATAGATGCTTATGCCTTATGAAGTACAATGTTTTCTGCAATGCTGTAAAACAGTTTTTAATGTGTTAGAAGTTATATACACAAAAACTTATGTTAGGACTTCAATGATCAAGATTGTCAGTTTACAGCTTTCTGAGTCCAGTAATGCTGAAATAGTACTTCTGTTCAAATGAAGTGAAATCTAGCCCAAATCTGCTCAAAAGCTTGTCTCTCTAATAGATAAAGCTGTTTCATTCAGTATTCAGTGCAAATCTTGCCAAACTGATAGATGCTTATGCCTTATGAAGTACAATGTTTTCTGCAATGCTGTAAGACAGTTTTTAATGTTTTAGAAGTTATATTCACAAAAACTAATGTTAGGACTTCAATGATCAAGATTGTCAGTTTACAGCTTTCTGAGTCCAGTAATGTTGAAATAGTGTTTCTGTTCAAATGAAGTGAAATCAAGCCCAAATCTGCTAAAAAGCTTGTCTCTCTAATAGAGAAAGCTGTTTCATTCAGTATTCAGTGCAAATCTTGCCAAACTGATAGATGCTTATGCCATATGAAATACAATGTTTTCTGCAATGCTGTAAGACAGTTTTTAATGTGTTAGAAGTTATATGCACAAAAACTTATGTTAGGACTTCAATGATCAAGATTGTCAGTTTACAGCTTTCTGAGTCCAGTAATGCTGAAATAGTACTTCTGTTCAAATGAAGTGAAATCAAGCCCAAATCTGCTCAAAATCTTGTCTCTCTTTTAGAGAAAGCTGTTTCATTCAGTATTCAGTGCAAATCTTGACAAACTGATAGATGCTTATGCCTTATGAAGTACAATGTTTTCTGCAATGCTGTAAGACAGTTTTTAATGTGTTAGAAGTTATATACACAAAAACTAATGTTAGGACTTCAATGATCAAGATTGTCAGTTTACAGCTTTCTGAGTCCAGTAATGTTGAAATAGTGTTTCTGTTCAAATGAAGTGAAATCAAGCCCAAATCTGCTCAAAAGCTTGTCTCTCTAATAGATAAAGCTGTTTCATTCAGTATTCAGTGCAAATCTTGCCAAACTGATAGATGCTTATGCCTTATGAAGTACAATGTTTTCTGCAATGCTGTAAGACAGTTTTTAATGTGTTAGAAGTTATATTCACAAAAACTAATGTTAGGACTTCAATGATCAAGATTGTCAGTTTACAGCTTTCTGAGTCCAGTAATGTTGAAATAGTGTTTCTGTTCAAATGAAGTGAAATCAAGCCCAAGCCTGCTCAAAAGCTTGTCTCTCTATTAGAGAAAGCTGTTTCATTCAGTATTCAGTGCAAATCTTGCCAAACTGATAGATGCTTATGCCTTATGAAGTACAATGTTTTCTGCAATGCTGTAAAACAGTTTTTAATGTGTTAGAAGTTATATACACAAAAACTTATGTTAGGACTTCAATGATCAAGACTGTCAGTTTACAGCTTTCTGAGTCCAGTAATGTTGAAATAGTGTTTCTGTTCAAATGAAGTGAAATCAAGCCCAAATCTGCTCAAAAGCTTGTCTCTCTATTAGAGAAAGCTGTTTCATTCAGTATTCAGTGCAAATCTAGCCAAACTGATAGATGCTTATGCCATATGAAATACAATGTTTTCTGCAATGCTGTAAGACAGTTTTTAATGTGTTAGAAGTTATATACACAAAAACTAATGTTAGGACTTCAATGATCAAGATTGTCAGTTTACAGCTTTCTGAGTCCAGTAATGTTGAAATAGTGTTCCTGTTCAAATGAAGTGAAATCTAGCCCAAATCTGCTAAAAAGCTTGTCTCTCTAATAGAGAAAGCTGTTTCATTCAGTATTCAGTGCAAATCTTGCTAGACTGATAGATGCTTATGCCATATGAAATACAATGTTTTCTGCAATGCTGTAAGACAGTTTTTAATGTGTTAGAAGTTATATACACAAAAACTAATGTTAGGACTTCAATGATCAAGATTGTCAGTTTACAGCTTTCTGAGTCCAGTAATGTTGAAATAGTGTTTCTGTTCAAATGAAGTGAAATCAAGCCCAAATCTGCTCAAAAGCTTGTCTCTCTAATAGAGAAAGCTGTTTCATTCAGTATTCAGTGCAAATCTTGCCAAACTGATAGATGCTTATGCCTTATGAAGTACAATGTTTTCTGCAATGCTGTAAGACAGTTTTTAATGTGTTAGAAGTTATATACACAAAAACTAATGTTAGGACTTCAATGATCAAGATTGTCAGTTTACAGCTTTCTGAGTCCAGTAATGTTGAAATAGTGTTTCTGTTCAAATGAAGTGAAATCAAGCCCAAATCTGCTCAAAAGCTTGTCTCTCTAATAGAGAAAGCTGTTTCATTCAGTATTCAGTGCAAATCTTGCCAAACTGATAGATGCTTATGCCTTATGAAGTACAATGTTTTCTGCAATGCTGTAAAACAGTTTTTAATGTGTTAGAAGTTATATACACAAAAACTAATGTTAGGATTTCAATGATCAAGACTGTCAGTTTACAGCTTTCTGAGTCCAGTAATGTTGAAATAGTGTTTCTGTTCAAATGAAGTGAAATCAAGCCCAAATCTGCTCAAAAGCTTGTCTCTCTAATAGAGAAAGCTGTTTCATTCAGTATTCAGTGCAAATCTTGCCAAACTGATAGATGCTTATGCCTTATGAAGTACAATGTTTTCTGCAATGCTGTAAGACAGTTTTTAATGTGTTAGAAGTTATATACACAAAGACTAATGTTAGGACTTCAATGATCAAGATTGTCAGTTTACAGCTTTCTGAGTCCAGTAATGCTGAAATAGTGTTTCTGTTCAAATGAAGTGAAATCAAGCCCAAATCTACTCAAAAGCTTGTCTCTCCAATAGAGAAAGCTGTTTCATTCAGTATTCAGTGCAAATCTTGCCAAACTGATAGATGCTTATGCCTTATGAAGTACAATGTTTTCTGCAATGCTGTAAGACAGTTTTTAATGTGTTAGAAGTTATATACACAAAAACTAATGTTAGGACTTCAATGATCAAGATTGTCAGTTTACAGCTTTCTGAGTCCAGTAATGTTGAAATAGTGTTTCTGTTCAAATGAAGTGAAATCAAGCCCAAATCTGCTCAAAAGCTTGTCTCTCTAATAGATAAAGCTGTTTCATTCAGTATTCAGTGCAAATCTTGCCAAACTGATAGATGCTTATGCCTTATGAAGTACAATGTTTTCTGCAATGCTGTAAGACAGTTTTTAATGTGTTAGAAGTTATATTCACAAAAACTAATGTTAGGACTTCAATGATCAAGATTGTCAGTTTACAGCTTTCTGAGTCCAGTAATGTTGAAATAGTGCTTCTGTTCAAATGAAGTGAAATCAAGCCCAAGTCTGCTCAAAAGCTTGTCTCTCTATTAGAGAAAGCTGTTTCATTCAGTATTCAGTGCAAATCTTGCCAAACTGATAGATGCTTATGCCTTATGAAGTACAATGTTTTCTGCAATGCTGTAAAACAGTTTTTAATGTGTTAGAAGTTATATACACAAAAACTTATGTTAGGACTTCAATGATCAAGACTGTCAGTTTACAGCTTTCTGAGTCCAGTAATGTTGAAATAGTGTTTCTGTTCAAATGAAGTGAAATCAAGCCCAAATCTGCTAAAAAGCTTGTCTCTCTAATAGAGAAAGCTGTTTCATTCAGTATTCAGTGCAAATCTTGCCAAACTGATAGATGCTTATGCCATATGAAATACAATGTTTTCTGCAATGCTGTAAGACAGTTTTTAATGTGTTAGAAGTTATATGCACAAAAACTTATGTTAGGACTTCAATGATCAAGATTGTCAGTTTACAGCTTTCTGAGTCCAGTAATGCTGAAATAGTACTTCTGTTCAAATGAAGTGAAATCTAGCCCAAATCTGCTCAAAATCTTGTCTCTCTATTAGAGAAAGCTGTTTCATTCAGTATTCAGTGCAAATCTTGACAAACTGATAGATGCTTATGCCTTATGAAGTACAATGTTTTCTGCAATGCTGTAAGACAGTTTTTAATGTGTTAGAAGTTATATACACAAAAACTAATGTTAGGACTTCAATGATCAAGATTGTCAGTTTACAGCTTTCTGAGTCCAGTAATGTTGAAATAGTGTTTCTGTTCAAATGAAGTGAAATCAAGCCCAAATCTGCTCAAAAGCTTGTCTCTCTAATAGAGAAAGCTGTTTCATTCAGTATTCAGTGCAAATCTTGCCAAACTGATAGATGCTTATGCCTTATGAAGTACAATGTTTTCTGCAATGCTGTAAGACAGTTTTTAATTTGTTAGAAGTTATATACACAAAAACTAATGTTAGGACTTCAATGATCAAGATTGTCAGTTTACAGCTTTCTGAGTCCAGTAATGTTGAAATAGTGTTTCTGTTCAAATGAAGTGAAATCAAGCCCAAATCTGCTAAAAAGCTTGTCTCTCTAATAGGGAAAGCTGTTTCATTCAGTATTCAGTGCAAATCTTGCCAAACTGATAGATGCTTATGCCTTATGAAGTACAATGTTTTCTGCAATGCTGTAAGACAGTTTTTAATGTGTTAGAAGTTATATACACAAAAACTAATGTTAGGACTTCAATGATCAAGATTGTCAGTTTACAGCTTTCAGAGTCCAGTAATGCTGAAATAGTACTTCTGTTCAAATGAAGTGAAATCTAGCCCAAATCTGCTCAAAAGCTTGTCTCTCTATTAGAGAAAGCTGTTTCATTCAGTATTCAGTGCAAATCTTGCCAAACTGATAGATGCTTATGCCTTATGAAGTACAATGTTTTCTGCAATGCTGTAAGACAGTTTTTAATGTGTTAGAAGTTATATACACAAAAACTAATGTTAGGACTTCAATGATCAAGATTGTCAGTTTACAGCTTTCTGAGTCCAGTAATGTTGAAATAGTGTTTCTGTTCAAATGAAGTGAAATCAAGCCCAAATCTGCTCAAAAGCTTGTCTCTCTAATAGATAAAGCTGTTTCATTCAGTATTCAGTGCAAATCTTGCCAAACTGATGGATGCTTATGCCTTATGAAGTACAATGTTTTCTGCAATGCTGTAAGACAGTTTTTAATGTGTTAGAAGTTATATACACAAAGACTAATGTTAGGACTTCAATGATCAAGATTGTCAGTTTACAGCTTTCTGAGTCCAGAAATGTTGAAATAGTGTTTCTGTTCAAATGAAGTGAAATCAAGCCCAAATCTGCTCAAAAGCTTGTCTCTCTAATAGAGAAAGCTGTTTCATTCAGTATTCAGTGCAAATCTTGCCAAACTGATAGATGCTTATGCCATATGAAATACAATGTTTTCTGCAATGCTGTAAGACAGTTTTTAATGTGTTAGAAGTTATATACACAAAAACTAATGTTAGGACTTCAATGATCAAGATGGTCAGTTATCAGCTTTCTGAGTCCAGTAATGCTGAAATAGTACTTCTGTTCAAATGAAGTGAAATCTAGCCCAAATCTGCTCAAAAGCTTGTCTCTCTATTAGAGAAAGCGGTTTCATTCAGTATTCAGTGCAAATCTTGCCAAACTGATAGATGCTTATGCCTTATGAAGTACAATGTTTTCTGCAATGCTGTAAAACAGTTTTTAATGTGTTAGAAGTTAAATACACAAAAACTAATGTTAGGACTTCAATGATCAAGATTGTCAGTTTACAGCTTTCTGAGTCCAGTAATGTTGAAATAGTGTTTCTGTTCAAATGAAGTGAAATCAAGCCCAAATCTACTCAAAAGCTTGTCTCTCCAATAGAGAAAGCTGTTTCATTCAGTATTCAGTGCAAATCTTGCCAAACTGATAGATGCTTATGCCTTATGAAGTACAATGTTTTCTGCAATGCTGTAAGACAGTTTTTAATGTGTTAGAAGTTATATACACAAAAACTAATGTTAGGACTTCAATGATCAAGATTGTCAGTTTACAGCTTTCTGAGTCCAGTAATGTTGAAATAGTGTTTCTGTTCAAATGAAGTGAAATCAAGCCCAAATCTGCTCAAAAGCTTGTCTCTCTAATAGAGAAAGCTGTTTCATTCAGTATTCAGTGCAAATCTTGCCAAACTGATAGATGCTTATGCCTTATGAAGTACAATGTTTTCTGCAATGCTGTAAGACAGTTTTTAATGTGTTAGAAGTTATATACACAAAAAGTAATGTTAGGACTTCAATGATCAAGATTGTTGATCATTGTGCATATAACTTCTAACACATTAAAAACTGTCTTACAGTTTTTAATGTGTTAGAAGTTATATGCACAAAACCTTATGTTAGGACTTCAATGATCAAGATTGTCAGTTTACAGCTTTCTGAGTCCAGTAATGCTGAAATAGTACTTCTGTTCAAATGAAGTGAAATCTAGCCCAAATCTGCTCAAAAGCTTGTCTCTCTATTAGAGAAAGCTGTTTCATTCAGTATTCAGTGCAAATCTTGCCAAACTGATACATGCTTATGCCTTATGAAGTATAATGTTTTCTGCAATGCTGTAAGACAGTTTTTAATGTGTTAGAAATTATATACACAAAAACGTCTAAGGTTACGTATGTAACCCTGGTTCCTCGAAGGAACGAGACGCTGCGTCGAGAACGATTGGGGAACGCGTCCAGCGTGACGTCTCTGAATAATATGTATAATCAGTCCAAAGGAAGGGCGAGACGTCATAGGCGGGTGACGTCAGAGACCAGGAAGCATAAAAGCAGGAGAGGCACAGCCGGCCCCAGCCTCAAAGGATGAAGCAAGCGCCAGCCAGAGATGCCGGAAGTGTGGCACTGCGACGCAGCGTCTCGTTCCTTCGAGGAACCAGGGTTACATACGTAACCTTAGACGTTCCTCTTCAGGAACTCGAGCTGCGTCGAGAACGATTGGGGAACGAGAATGCCCACGCCGCCAGACTTACAAATCTCTGCCAGTGTGGGAAACTGCACAGCTAGGACGAGAGAACTGAGGGGCCTGGAGCGGCTCGTAAATCTAGTCCGTAAAATCTTACGAAGGTCAAGGGCGTGGACCACCCCGAAGCCTCGCAGATGTCACGCATAGAGACACCTGCTAGGAAGGCCTTGGAGGCCGCCACACTTCTAGTGGAGTGAGCCTTGACCCCCAGGAGAGGGGAGATCAGAGGACTCGAGGCTTAGGACAGCATCCTGATCACCGCTTAGCATAAGCTTCTTCTGGTCGGAGGCCTCAGGCTCAGCGCACCATGGAGGAAACATGTAACCAGAGGGTTTCTGCTCACTGATTGGCCACCGAGAGAGGCGTGGTAGGCCACCATGGCCGCCACGTAGACCTTCAAGGTGGAGTGGGTCAACCCTGCGGAGAGCCTGCAGGAACTCCAGCACTGTACCATCCGGGCAGTTAACTGGGTCGAGCTGGCGGTCTCCGCACCAAGAAGTGAAAAGCTTCCACTTCAAGGCATACAGCTTCCTCATTGAGGGAGCTCTGGATTGGAGAACGGTCATACAACCTCGGTTGCGAGACCGGAAGCTAAGAGTTGTGCCTCCTCAGAGACAACACCTACAGCCTCTAAGCTCCATGCGGGGGCGCACCCTCCGCCTGCGAGAGGAGATCTCTCCTGACGGGAACCTCCCATGGAGTGCCATCAAAAAGAGAAATCAGGCCCAGGAACCATACCCGGCCCGTCCAGAACGGGGCTACTAACAGCAGCTGGACTCCGTCCCGGCACACTCTCTCCAGAACTCCCGAGAGCAGAGCAATCGGGGGAAAATGTACAGATGAAGCCTCGGCCATGTCGTGTACCATGGCGTCCAGCCCCAGTGGAGCTGGATGAGTCAGAGGAAGCCAGAGGGGACAGTGCGATGTCTCTCGAGTCGCAAACAGATCCACCCGAGTCTGGCCAACATTTCCAACTCTGCTTCATCACCTCAGTGTGAAGCCGCCATTCCCCGGGCCTCGGCCCCTGCTCAACAGGATGTCTGCTCCCATATTAAGATGCCCAGGAATGTGAACTGCTCTGAGCAAGAGGAATTCGTCCTGGGCCCACACAAGGATCTGGTACGCTAGTTGTATAAACGGGGTGAGTGCAGACCTCCTTGGTGGTTGATGTAAGAGACCATCGCTGTGTGGTCGGTGCGCACCAACACATGGTGATCTCTTAGGTCTGGGAGAAATTAACGAAGTGCACGAAGCACGGCCAGCATCTCCAGGCAGTTGATGTGCCATGTCAGATGGCGACCACTCCACAGACCACGGGCAGGGTGGCCACTCATGACCACACCCCAGCGGGTGAGGGACGCATCCGTCGCTAGCATCACGCGGCGACAAGGAGCTCCCAGCACCAGGCCCTGGGACAAGAACCAAGGATTCCTCCACATTTCCAAGGCACGTAGGCAGCGCCGCGTGACCTTTAGTATGCGAAGTTGGTTTCCCCTCAGGGAGAACCCCTTGGTCTTGAGCCACCACTGTAGGGGTCTCATGTACAGCAGGCCAATAGTATTCACGTTGGACGCAGCTGCTATCAGACCCAGCAATCTCTGTGACTGCTTGACAGTGAGTGACCGGCCTTCTCACACTCTCGCGACTGCAGTGAGGATCGACTCGATCCGAGCAGGTGACATACGTGCCTGCATCGTGGTCAAATCCCACACCATGCCAAGATAAGTGGTTCTCTGAACTGGAGAAAGCACACTTTCCTTGGCGTTAAGTCTTAACCCCAGCTCTTTCATGTGAGCGAGAACGACACCTCGGTGCCGAACCGTCATCTGCTCAAATTGAGCTGATATCAACCAATCGTCAATGTGGTTGAGTCGTGAAAGTGTGGGGTGAGAGTGCAAGGCCAGTGGAAGATCCTTATTGGTAGGCTTTTGCCCCCAAAATCAAACCTCAGGAACTTCCGATGAAGAAGGATGGAGATAAGTGCATCTTTTGATAGATCGTGTGCAGGCGTGCCAAACTTCAGTCCCCTGACTGAGAGGTTCAAAGCACAGATCTAGAAAAGGACACAACACCTCATCCTTCCTCGGAACAGTGAAGTACCGGCTGTAGGATCCGGACTCTGCAACCCAAGGAGGGACCACCTTGATGGTCTCCATCCTCAGAGAGAGTCTACTTCTGTTCCATTACCAGAGCCTGCTTGGGGCCCACCAGAACTGGATTCTGTGGCCTCTCACTACAGTGTGCAGGACCCACTGAGACACATTTGGCAGTAGTTTTCACACTGCAATATAGTCTACTAAGGGAATCAGCCTCTCAAGACTGATCTCTGGTTGCATCAGAGCAATTAGCTCGGTGCCCTGAAGCGGCGCACCGGCAGGAGACGGCCGAACTAGCTGCTCTGGAAACCTCCCAGGAGGTCGCGAGCCTCTTAGCACCGCTACGTTTCCGGGCGGTAACTGAGAGAAGCGCTCGCTGGAGACCGCTGCACCCTGGAACACCGGCAGGGTTGGCAGATCGATCTCCCGAGGGCACTGAGGAGAGACGGGCACCGTGTAATGCGGTGTACACCGCTCTTCCCCAGAGGGGCCTGCCCTCCAAGGTCCTGAGCCGCAGCATCGGGACTATCATAGCTGAAGTCTCCTAAAAACGACGGTCCTCAGACCCGTATCATCTGTCAGGAAGACTAGACCAGAGCCTGCTCGGGGCAGGACCCCGTGAAGTACACTTGGCAGGGGCTCCCACACCGCCATGCGACCTCCTAAGGGAACCAGTCTCGCGAGACTTGCCTCTGGTGCGCCTAGAGCCACTAGCTCGGTGCCTTGAAGCGGTGGACCAGCAGGGGATGACCGTACTAGCTGCTCTAGAGACCTCCGTAGAGGTAGCGAGCCTCTCAGCACCGCTACGTTTCCGGGCGGTAACTGTAAGACAGTTTTTAATGTGTTAGAAGTTATATACACAAAAAGTAATGTTAGGACTTCAATGATCAAGATTGTTGATCATTGTGCATATAACTTCTAACACATTAAAAACTGTCTTACAGTTTTTCTGCAATGCTGTAAGACAGTTTTTAATGTGTTAGAAGTTATATACACAAAAACTAATGTTAGGACTTCAATGATCAAGATGGTCAGTTTACAGCTTTCAGAGTCCAGTAATGCTGAAATAGTACTTCTGTTCAAATGAAGTGAAATCTAGCCCAAATCTGCTCAAAAGCTTGTCTCTCTATTAGAGAAAGCTGTTTCATTCAGTATTCAGTGCAAATCTTGCATGAAGTATAATGTTTTCTGCAATGCTGTAAGACAGTTTTTAATGTGTTAGAAGTTATATACACAAAAACGTCTAAGGTTACGTATGTAACCCTGGTTCCTCGAAGGAACGAGACGCTGCGTCGAGAACGATTGGGGAACGCGTCCAGCGTGACGTCTCTGAATAATATGTATAATCAGTCCAAAGGAAGGGCGAGACGTCATAGGCGGGTGACGTCAGAGACCAGGAAGCATATAAGCAGGAAAGGCACAGCCGGCCCCAGCCTCAAAGGATGAAGCAAGCGCCAGCCAGAGATGCCGGAAGTGTGGCACTGCGACGCAGCGTCTCGTTCCTTCGAGGAACCAGGGTTACATACGTAACCTTAGACGTTCCTCTTCAGGAACTCGAGCTGCGTCGAGAACGATTGGGGAACGAGAATGCCCACGCCGCCAGACTTACAAATCTCTGCCAGTGTGGGAAACTGCACAGCTAGGACGAGAGAACAGAGGGGCCTGGAGCGGCTCGTAAATCTAGTCCGTAAAATCTTACGAAGGTCAAGGGCGTGGACCACCCCGAAGCCTCGCAGATGTCACGCATAGAGACACCTGCTAGGAAGGCCTTGGAGGCCGCCACACTTCTAGTGGAGTGAGCCTTGACCCCCAGGAGAGGGGAGATCAGAGGACTCGAGGCTTAGGACAGCATCCTGATCACCGCTTAGCATAAGCTTCTTCTGGTCGGAGGCCTCAGGCTCAGCGCACCATGGAGGAAACATGTAACCAGAGGGTTTCTGCTCACTGATTGGCCACCGAGAGAGGCGTGGTAGGCCACCATGGCCGCCACGTAGACCTTCAAGGTGGAGTGGGTCAACCCTGCGGAGAGCCTGCAGGAACTCCAGCACTGTACCATCCGGGCAGTTAACTGGGTCGAGCTGGCGGTCTCCGCACCAAGAAGTGAAAAGCTTCCACTTCAAGGCATACAGCTTCCTCATTGAGGGAGCTCTGGATTGGAGAACGGTCATACAAGCTTGTCTCTCTATTAGAGAAAGCTGTTTCATTCAGTATTCAGTGCAAATCTTGCCAAACTGATAGATGCTTATGCCTTATGAAGTACAATGTTTTCTGCAATGCTGTAAAACAGTTTTTAATGTGTTAGAAGTTATATACACAAAAACTTATGTTAGGACTTCAATGATCAAGACTGTCAGTTTACAGCTTTCTGAGTCCAGTAATGTTGAAATAGTGTTTCTGTTCAAATGAAGTGAAATCAAGCCCAAATCTGCTAAAAAGCTTGTCTCTCTAATAGAGAAAGCTGTTTCATTCAGTATTCAGTGCAAATCTTGCCAAACTGATAGATGCTTATGCCATATGAAATACAATGTTTTCTGCAATGCTGTAAGACAGTTTTTAATGTGTTAGAAGTTATATGCACAAAAACTTATGTTAGGACTTCAATGATCAAGATTGTCAGTTTACAGCTTTCTGAGTCCAGTAATGCTGAAATAGTACTTCTGTTCAAATGAAGTGAAATCTAGCCCAAATCTGCTCAAAATCTTGTCTCTCTATTAGAGAAAGCTGTTTCATTCAGTATTCAGTGCAAATCTTGCCAAACTGATAGATGCTTATGCCTTATGAAGTACAATGTTTTCTGCAATGCTGTAAGACAGTTTTTAATGTGTTAGAAGTTATATACACAAAAACTAATGTTAGGACTTCAATGATCAAGATTGTCAGTTTACAGCTTTCTGAGTCCAGTAATGTTGAAATAGTGTTTCTGTTCAAATGAAGTGAAATCAAGCCCAAATCTGCTCAAAAGCTTGTCTCTCTAATAGAGAAAGCTGTTTCATTCAGTATTCAGTGCAAATCTTGCCAAACTGATAGATGCTTATGCCTTATGAAGTACAATGTTTTCTGCAATGCTGTAAGACAGTTTTTAATTTGTTAGAAGTTATATACACAAAAACTAATGTTAGGAGTTCAATGATCAAGATTGTCAGTTTACAGCTTTCTGAGTCCAGTAATGTTGAAATAGTGTTTCTGTTCAAATGAAGTGAAATCAAGCCCAAATCTGCTAAAAAGCTTGTCTCTCTAATAGGGAAAGCTGTTTCATTCAGTATTCAGTGCAAATCTTGCCAAACTGATAGATGCTTATGCCTTATGAAGTACAATGTTTTCTGCAATGCTGTAAGACAGTTTTTAATGTGTTAGAAGTTATATGCACAAAACCTTATGTTAGGACTTCAATGATCAAGATTGTCAGTTTACAGCTTTCTGAGTCCAGTAATGCTGAAATAGTACTTCTGTTCAAATGAAGTGAAATCTAGCCCAAATCTGCTCAAAAGCTTGTCTCTCTATTAGAGAAAGCTGTTTCATTCAGTATTCAGTGCAAATCTTGCCAAACTGATACATGCTTATGCCTTATGAAGTACAATGTTTTCTGCAATGCTGTAAGACAGTTTTTAATGTGTTAGAAGTTATATACACAAAAACTAATGTTAGGACTTCAATGATCAAGATTGTCAGTTTACAGCTTTCTGAGTCCAGTAATGTTGAAATAGTGTTTCTGTTCAAATGAAGTGAAATCAAGCCCAAATCTGCTCAAAAGCTTGTCTCTCTAATAGATAAAGCTGTTTCATTCAGTATTCAGTGCAAATCTTGCCAAACTGATGGATGCTTATGCCTTATGAAGTACAATGTTTTCTGCAATGCTGTAAGACAGTTTTTAATGTGTTAGAAGTTATATACACAAAGACTAATGTTAGGACTTCAATGATCAAGATTGTCAGTTTACAGCTTTCTGAGTCCAGAAATGTTGAAATAGTGTTTCTGTTCAAATGAAGTGAAATCAAGCCCAAATCTGCTCAAAAGCTTGTCTCTCTAATAGAGAAAGCTGTTTCATTCAGTATTCAGTGCAAATCTTGCCAAACTGATAGATGCTTATGCCATATGAAATACAATGTTTTCTGCAATGCTGTAAGACAGTTTTTAATGTGTTAGAAGTTATATACACAAAAACTAATGTTAGGACTTCAATGATCAAGATTGTCAGTTATCAGCTTTCTGAGTCCAGTAATGCTGAAATAGTACTTCTGTTCAAATGAAGTGAAATCTAGCCCAAATCTGCTCAAAAGCTTGTCTCTCTATTAGAGAAAGCTGTTTCATTCATTATTCAGTGCAAATCTTGCCAAACTGATAGATGCTTATGCCTTATGAAGTACAATGTTTTCTGCAATGCTGTAAAACAGTTTTTAATGTGTTAGAAGTTATATACACAAAAACTAATGTTAGGACTTCAATGATCAAGATTGTCAGTTTACAGCTTTCTGAGTCCAGTAATGTTGAAATAGTGTTTCTGTTCAAATGAAGTGAAATCAAGCCCAAATCTGCTCAAAAGCTTGTCTCTCTAATAGATAAAGCTGTTTCATTCAGTATTCAGTGCAAATCTTGCCAAACTGATGGATGCTTATGCCTTATGAAGTACAATGTTTTCTGCAATGCTGTAAGACAGTTTTTAATGTGTTAGAAGTTATATACACAAAAACTAATGTTAGGACTTCAATGATCAAGATTGTCAGTTTACAGCTTTCTGAGTCCAGTAATGTTGAAATAGTGTTTCTGTTCAAATGAAGTGAAATCAAGCCCAAATCTGCTAAAAAGCTTGTCTCTCTAATAGAGAAAGCTGTTTCATTCAGTATTCAGTGCAAATCTTGCCAAACTGATAGATGCTTATGCCATATGAAATACAATGTTTTCTGCAATGCTGTAAGACAGTTTTTAATGTGTTAGAAGTTATATGCACAAAAACTTATGTTAGGACTTCAATGATCAAGATTGTCAGTTTACAGCTTTCTGAGTCCAGTAATGTTGAAATAGTGTTTCTGTTCAAATGAAGTGAAATCTAGCCCAAATCTGCTCAAAAGCTTGTCTCTCTATTAGAGAAAGCTGTTTCATTCAGTATTCAGTGCAAATCTTGCCAAACTGATAGATGCTTATGCCTTATGAAGTACAATGTTTTCTGCAATGCTGTAAGACAGTTTTTAATGTGTTAGAAGTTATATACACAAAAACTAATGTTAGGACTTCAATGATCAAGATTGTCAGTTTACAGCTTTCTGAGTCCAGTAATGTTGAAATAGTGTTTCTGTTCAAATGAAGTGAAATCAAGCCCAAATCTGCTCAAAAGCTTGTCTCTCTAATAGAGAAAGCTGTTTCATTCAGTATTCAGTGCAAATCTTGCCAAACTGATGGATGCTTATGCCTTATGAAGTACAATGTTTTCTGCAATGCTGTAAGACAGTTTTTAATGTGTTAGAAGTTATATACACAAAAACTAATGTTAGGACTTCAATGATCAAGATTGTCAGTTTACAGCTTTCTGAGTCCAGTAATGCTGAAATAGTACTTCTGTTCAAATGAAGTGAAATCTAGCCCAAATCTGCTCAAAAGCTTGTCTCTCTATTAGAGAAAGCTGTTTCATTCAGTATTCAGTGCAAATCTTGCCAAACTGATAGATGCTTATGCCTTATGAAGTACAATGTTTTCTGCAATGCTGTAAGACAGTTTTTAATGTGTTAGAAGTTATATACACAAAAACTAATGTTAGGACTTCAATGATCAAGATTGTCAGTTTACAGCTTTCTGAGTCCAGTAATGTTGAAATAGTGTTTCTGTTCAAATGAAGTGAAATCTAGCCCAAATCTGCTAAAAAGCTTGTCTCTCTAATAGAGAAAGCTGTTTCATTCAGTATTCAGTGCAAATCTTGCCAAACTGATAGATGCTTATGCCTTATGAAGTACAATGTTTTCTGCAATGCTGTAAGACAGTTTTTAATGTGTTAGAAGTTATATACACAAAAACTAATGTTAGGACTTCAATGATCAAGATTGTCAGTTTACAGCTTTCTGAGTCCAGTAATGCTGAAATAGTACTTCTGTTCAAATGAAGTGAAATCTAGCCCAAATCTGCTCAAAAGCTTGTCTCTCTATTAGAGAAAGCTGTTTCATTCAGTATTCAGTGCAAATCTTGCCAAACTGATAGATGCTTATGCCTTATGAAGTACAATGTTTTCTGCAATGATGTAAGACAGTTTTTAATGTGTTAGAAGTTATATACACAAAAACTAATGTTAGGACTTCAATGATCAAGATTGTCAGTTTACAGCTTTCTGAGTCCAGTAATGTTGAAATAGTGTTTCTGTTCAAATGAAGTGAAATCTAGCCCAAATCTGCTCAAAAGCTTGTCTCTCTAATAGATAAAGCTGTTTCATTCAGTATTCAGTGCAAATCTTGCCAAACTGATGGATGCTTATGCCTTAAGAAGTACAATGTTTTCTGCAATGCTGTAAGACAGTTTTTAATGTGTTAGAAGTTATATACACAAAAACTAATGTTAGGACTTCAATGATCAAGATTGTCAGTTTACAGCTTTCTGAGTCCAGTAATGTTGAAATAGTGTTTCTGTTCAAATGAAGTGAAATCTAGCCCAAATCTGCTCAAAAGCTTGTCTCTCTATTAGAGAAAGCTGTTTCATTCAGTATTCAGTGCAAATCTTGCCAAACTGATAGATGCTTATGCCTTATGAAGTACAATGTTTTCTGCAATGCTGTAAAACAGTTTTTAATGTGTTAGAAGTTATATACACAAAAACTAATGTTAGGACTTCAATGATCAAGATTGTCAGTTTACAGCTTTCTGAGTCCAGTAATGTTGAAATAGTGTTTCTGTTCAAATGAAGTGAAATCAAGCCCAAATCTGCTCAAAAGCTTGTCTCCCCAATAGAGAAAGCTGTTTCATTCAGTATTCAGTGCAAATCTTGCCAAACTGATAGATGCTTATGCCATATGAAATACAATGTTTTCTGCAATGCTGTAAGACAGTTTTTAATGTGTTAGAAGTTATATACACAAAAACTAATGTTAGGACTTCAATGATCAAGATTGTCAGTTTACAGCTTTCTGAGTCCAGTAGTAATGCTGAAATAGTGCGTCTGTTCAAATGAAGTGAAATCTAGCCCAAATCTGCTCAAAAGCTTGTCTCTCTATTAGAGAAAGCTGTTTCATTCATTATTCAGTGCAAATCTTGCCAAACTGATAGATGCTTATGCCTTATGAAGTACAATGTTTTCTGCAATGCTGTAAGAGAGTTTTTAATGTGTTAGAAGTTATATACACAAAAACTAATGTTAGGACTTCAATGATCAAGACTGTCAGTTTACAGCTTTCTGAGTCCAGTAATGCTGAAATAGTACTTCTGTTCAAATGAAGTGAAATCTAGCCCAAATCTGCTCAAAAGCTTGTCTCTCTATTAGAGAAAGCTGTTTCATTCAGTATTCAGTGCAAATCTTGCCAAACTGATAGATGCTTATGCCTTATGAAGTACAATGTTTTCTGCAATGCTGTAAGACAGTTTTTAATGTGTTAGAAGTTATATACACAAAAACTAATGTTAGGACTTCAATGATCAAGATTGTCAGTTTACAGCTTTCTGAGTCCAGTAATGCTGAAATAGTACTTCTGTTCAAATGAAGTGAAATCTAGCCCAAATCTGCTCAAAAGCTTGTCTCTCTATTAGAGAAAGCTGTTTCATTCAGTATTCAGTGCAAATCTTGCCAAACTGATAGATGCTTATGCCTTATGAAGTACAATGTTTTCTGCAATGCTGTAAGACAGTTTTTAATGTGTTAGAAGTTATATGCACAAAAACTTATGTTAGGACTTCAATGATCAAGATTGTCAGTTTACAGCTTTCTGAGTCCAGTAATGCTGAAATAGTACTTCTGTTCAAATGAAGTGAAATCTAGCCCAAATCTGCTCAAAAGCTTGTCTCTCCAATAGAGAAAGCTGTTTCATTCAGTATTCAGTGCAAATCTTGCCAAACTGATAGATGCTTATGTCTTATGAAGTACAATGTTTTCTGCAATGCTGTAAGACAGTTTTTAATGTGTTAGAAGTTATATTCACAAAAACTAATGTTAGGACTTCAATGATCAAGATTGTCAGTTTACAGCTTTCTGAGTCCAGTAATGTTGAAATAGTGTTTCTGTTCAAATGAAGTGAAATCAAGCCCAAGTCTGCTCAAAAGCTTGTCTCTCTATTAGAGAAAGCTGTTTCATTCAGTATTCAGTGCAAATCTTGCCAAACTGATAGATGCTTATGCCTTATGAAGTACAATGTTTTGTGCAATGCTGTAAGAGAGTTTTTAATGTGTTAGAAGTTATATACACAAAAACTTATGTTAGGACTTCAATGATCAAGACTGTCAGTTTACAGCTTTCTGAGTCCAGTAATGTTGAAATAGTGTTTCTGTTCAAATGAAGTGAAATCAAGCCCAAATCTGCTAAAAAGCTTGTCTCTCTAATAGAGAAAGCTGTTTCATTCAGTATTCAGTGCAAATCTTGCCAAACTGATAGATGCTTATGCCATATGAAATACAATGTTTTCTGCAATGCTGTAAGACAGTTTTTAATGTGTTAGAAGTTATATACACAAAAAGTAATGTTAGGACTTCAATGATCAAGATTGTTGATCATTGTGCATATAACTTCTAACACATTAAAAACTGTCTTACAGTTTTTAATGTGTTAGAAGTTATATGCACAAAAACTTATGTTAGGACTTCAATGATCAAGATTGTCAGTTTACAGCTTTCTGAGTCCAGTAATGTTGAAATAGTACTTCTGTTCAAATGAAGTGAAATCAAGCCCAAATCTACTCAAAAGCTTGTCTCTCCAATAGAGAAAGCTGTTTCATTCAGTATTCAGTGCAAATCTTGCCAAACTGATACATGCTTATGCCTTATGAAGTACAATGTTTTCTGCAATGCTGTAAGACAGTTTTTAATGTGTTAGAAGTTATATACACAAAAACTAATGTTAGGACTTCAATGATCAAGATTGTCAGTTTACAGCTTTCTGAGTCCAGTAATGCTGAAATAGTGTTTCTGTTCAAATGAAGTGAAATCAAGCCCAAATCTGCTCAAAAGCTTGTCTCTCTATTAGAGAAAGCTGTTTCATTCAGTATTCAGTGCAAATCTTGCCAAACTGATAGATGCTTATGCCTTATGAAGTACAATGTTTTCTGCAATGCTGTAAGACAGTTTTTAATGTGTTAGAAGTTATATACACAAAAACTAATGTTAGGACTTCAATGATCAAGATTGTCAGTTTACAGCTTTCTGAGTCCAGTAATGCTGAAATAGTGTTTCTGTTCAAATGAAGTGAAATCAAGCCCAAATCTGCTCAAAAGCTTGTCTCTCTAATAGATAAAGCTGTTTCATTCAGTATTCAGTGCAAATCTTGCCAAACTGATAGATGCTTATGCCATATGAAATACAATGTTTTCTGCAATGCTGTAAGACAGTTTTTAATGTGTTAGAAGTTATATGCACAAAAACTTATGTTAGGACTTCAATGATCAAGATTGTCAGTTTACAGCTTTCTGAGTCCAGTAATGTTGAAATAGTGTTTCTGTTCAAATGAAGTGAAATCTAGCCCAAATCTGCTCAAAAGCTTGTCTCTCTATTAGAGAAAGCTGTTTCATTCAGTATTCAGTGCAAATCTTGCCAAACTGATAGATGCTTATGCCTTATGAAGTACAATGTTTTCTGCAATGCTGTAAGACAGTTTTTAATGTGTTAGAAGTTATATACACAAAAACTAATGTTAGGACTTCAATGATCAAGATTGTCAGTTTACAGCTTTCTGAGTCCAGTAATGCTGAAATAGTACTTCTGTTCAAATGAAGTGAAATCTAGCCCAAATCTGCTCAAAAGCTTGTCTCTCTATTAGAGAAAGCTGTTTCATTCAGTATTCAGTGCAAATCTTGCCAAACTGATAGATGCTTATGCCTTATGAAGTACAATGTTTTCTGCAATGCTGTAAGACAGTTTTTAATGTGTTAGAAGTTATATACACAAAAACTAATGTTAGGACTTCAATGATCAAGATTGTCAGTTTACAGCTTTCTGAGTCCAGTAATGTTGAAATAGTGTTTCTGTTCAAATGAAGTGAAATCTAGCCCAAATCTGCTAAAAAGCTTGTCTCTCTAATAGAGAAAGCTGTTTCATTCAGTATTCAGTGCAAATCTTGCCAAACTGATAGATGCTTATGCCTTATGAAGTACAATGTTTTCTGCAATGCTGTAAGACAGTTTTTAATGTGTTAGAAGTTATATACACAAAAACTAATGTTAGGACTTCAATGATCAAGATTGTCAGTTTACAGCTTTCTGAGTCCAGTAATGTTGAAATAGTGTTTCTGTTCAAATGAAGTGAAATCAAGCCCAAATCTGCTCAAAAGCTTGTCTCTCTAATAGATAAAGCTGTTTCATTCAGTATTCAGTGCAAATCTTGCCAAACTGATAGATGCTTATGCCTTATGAAGTACAATGTTTTCTGCAATGCTGTAAGACAGTTTTTAATGTGTTAGAAGTTATATTCACAAAAACTAATGTTAGGACTTCAATGATCAAGATTGTCAGTTTACAGCTTTCTGAGTCCAGTAATGCTGAAATAGTACTTCTGTTCAAATGAAGTGAAATCTAGCCCAAATCTGCTCAAAAGCTTGTCTCTCTATTAGAGAAAGCTGTTTCATTCAAGTATTCAGTGCAAATCTTGCCAAACTGATAGATGCTTATGCCTTATGAAGTACAATGTTTTCTGCAATGCTGTAAAACAGTTTTTAATGTGTTAGAAGTTATATACACAAAAACTAATGTTAGGACTTCAATGATCAAGATTGTCAGTTTACAGCTTTCTGAGTCCAGTAATGTTGAAATAGTGTTTCTGTTCAAATGAAGTGAAATCAAGCCCAAATCAGCTCAAAAGCTTGTCTCTCTAATAGAGAAAGCTGTTTCATTCAGTATTCAGTGCAAATCTTGCCAAACTGATAGATGCTTATGCCTTATGAAGTACAATGTTTTCTGCAATGCTGTAAGACAGTTTTTAATGTGTTAGAAGTTATATACACAAAAACTAATGTTAGGACTTCAATGATCAAGATTGTCAGTTTACAGCTTTCTGGGTCCAGTAATGTTGAAATAGTGTTTCTGTTCAAATGAAGTGAAATCAAGCGCAAATCTGCTCAAAAGCTTGTCTCTCCAATAGAGAAAGCTGTTTCATTCAGTATTCAGTGCAAATCTTGCCAAACTGATAGATGCTCATGCCTTATGAAGTACAATGTTTTCTGCAATGCTGTAAGACAGTTTTTAATGTGTTAGAAGTTATATTCACAAAAACTAATGTTAGGACTTCAATGATCAAGTTTGTCAGTTTACAGCTTTCTGAGTCCAGTAATGTTGAAATAGTGTTTCTGTTCAAATGAAGTGAAATCAAGCCCAAGTCTGCTCAAAAGCTTGTCTCTCTATTAGAGAAAGCTGTTTCATTCAGTATTCAGTGCAAATCTTGCCAAACTGATAGATGCTTATGCCATATGAAATACAATGTTTTCTGCAATGCTGTAAGACAGTTTTTAATGTGTTAGAAGTTATATGCACAAAAACTTATGTTAGGACTTCAATGATCAAGATTGTCAGTTTACAGCTTTCTGAGTCCAGTAATGCTGAAATAGTACTTCTGTTCAAATGAAGTGAAATCTAGCCCAAATCTGCTCAAAAGCTTGTCTCTCTATTAGAGAAAGCTGTTTCATTCAGTATTCAGTGCAAATCTTGCCAAACTGATAGATGCTTATGCCTTATGAAGTACAATGTTTTCTGCAATGCTGTAAAACAGTTTTTAATGTGTTAGAAGTTATATACACAAAAACTAATGTTAGGACTTCAATGATCAAGATTGTCAGTTTACAGCTTTCTGAGTCCAGTAATGTTGAAATAGTGTTCCTGTTCAAATGAAGTGAAATCAAGCCCAAATCTGCTAAAAAGCTTGTCTCTCTAATAGAGAAAGCTGTTTCATTCAGTATTCAGTGCAAATCTTGCCAGACTGATAGATGCTTATGCCTCATGAAGTACAATGTTTTCTGCAATGCTGTAAGACAGTTTTTAATGTGTTAGAAGTTATATACACAAAGACTAATGTTAGGACTTCAATGATCAAGATTGTCAGTTTACAGCTTTCTGAGTCCAGTAATGCTGAAATAGTGCTTCTGTTCAAATGAAGTGAAATCTAGCCCAAATCTGCTCAAAAGCTTGTCTCTCTATTAGAGAAAGCTGTTTCATTCAGTATTCAGTGCAAATCTTGCCAAACTGATAGATGCTTGCTTGTCTCTCTAATAGAGAAAGCTGTTTCATTCAGTATTCAGTGCAAATCTTGCCAGACTGATAGATGCTTATGCCATATGAAATACAATGTTTTCTGCAATGCTGTAAGACAGTTTTTAATGTGTTAGAAGTTATATGCACAAAAACTTATGTTAGGACTTCAATGATCAAGATTGTCAGTTTACAGCTTTCTGAGTCCAGTAATGCTGAAATAGTACTTCTGTTCAAATGAAGTGAAATCTAGCCCAAATCTGCTCAAAAGCTTGTCTCTCTATTAGAGAAAGCTGTTTCATTCAGTATTCAGTGCAAATCTTGCCAAACTGATAGATGCTTATGCCTTATGAAGTACAATGTTTTCTGCAATGCTGTAAGACAGTTTTTAATGTGTTAGAAGTTATATGCACAAAAACTAATGTTAGGACTTCAATGATCAAGATTGTCAGTTTACAGCTTTCTGAGTTCCAGTAATGTTGAAATAGTACTTCTGTTCAAATGAAGTGAAATCTAGCCCAAATCTGCTCAAAAGCTTGTCTCTCCAATAGAGAAAGCTGTTTCATTCAGTATTCAGTGCAAATCTTGCCAAACTGATAGATGCTTATGCCATATGAAATACAATGTTTTCTGCAATGCTGTAAGACAGTTTTTAATGTGTTAGAAGTTATATGCACAAAAACTTATGTTAGGACTTCAATGATCAAGATTGTCAGTTTACAGCTTTCTGAGTCCAGTAATGCTGAAATAGTACTTCTGTTCAAATGAAGTGAAATCTAGCCCAAATCTGCTCAAAAGCTTGTCTCTCTATTAGAGAAAGCTGTTTCATTCAGTATTCAGTGCAAATCTTGCCAAACTGATAGATGCTTATGCCTTATGAAGTACAATGTTTTCTGCAATGCTGTAAGACAGTTTTTAATGTGTTAGAAGTTATATACACAAAAACTAATGTTAGGACTTCAATGATCAAGATTGTCAGTTTACAGCTTTCTGAGTCCAGTAATGTTGAAATAATGTTTCTGTTCAAATGAAGTGAAATCAAGCCCAAATCTGCTCAAAAGCTTGTCTCTCTAATAGAGAAAGCTGTTTCATTCAGTATTCAGTGCAAATCTTGCCAAACTGATAGATGCTTATGCCTTATGAAGTACAATGTTTTCTGCAATGCTGTAAGACAGTTTTTAATGTGTTAGAAGTTATATACACAAAGACTAATGTTAGGACTTCAATGATCAAGATTGTCAGTTTACAGCTTTCTGAGTCCAGTAATGTTGAAATAGTGTTTCTGTTCAAATGAAGTGAAATCAAGCCCAAATCAGCTCAAAAGCTTGTCTCTCTAATAGAGAAAGCTGTTTCATTCAGTATTCAGTGCAAATCTTGCCAAACTGATAGATGCTTATGCCTTATGAAGTACAATGTTTTCTGCAATGCTGTAAGACAGTTTTTAATGTGTTAGAAGTTATATACACAAAAACTAATGTTAGGACTTCAATGATCAAGATTGTCAGTTTACAGCTTTCTGAGTCCAGTAATGTTGAAATAGTGTTTCTGTTCAAATGAAGTGAAATCAAGCCCAAATCAGCTCAAAAGCTTGTCTCTCTAATAGAGAAAGCTGTTTCATTCAGTATTCAGTGCAAATCTTGCCAAACTGATAGATGCTTATGCCTTATGAAGTACAATGTTTTCTGCAATGCTGTAAGACAGTTTTTAATGTGTTAGAAGTTATATACACAAAAACTAATGTTAGGACTTCAATGATCAAGATTGTCAGTTTACAGCTTTCTGGGTCCAGTAATGTTGAAATAGTGTTTCTGTTCAAATGAAGTGAAATCAAGCGCAAATCTGCTCAAAAGCTTGTCTCTCCAATAGAGAAAGCTGTTTCATTCAGTATTCAGTGCAAATCTTGCCAAACTGATAGATGCTCATGCCTTATGAAGTACAATGTTTTCTGCAATGCTGTAAGACAGTTTTTAATGTGTTAGAAGTTATATTCACAAAAACTAATGTTAGGACTTCAATGATCAAGTTTGTCAGTTTACAGCTTTCTGAGTCCAGTAATGTTGAAATAGTGTTTCTGTTCAAATGAAGTGAAATCAAGCCCAAGTCTGCTCAAAAGCTTGTCTCTCTATTAGAGAAAGCTGTTTCATTCAGTATTCAGTGCAAATCTTGCCAAACTGATAGATGCTTATGCCATATGAAATACAATGTTTTCTGCAATGCTGTAAGACAGTTTTTAATGTGTTAGAAGTTATATGCACAAAAACTTATGTTAGGACTTCAATGATCAAGATTGTCAGTTTACAGCTTTCTGAGTCCAGTAATGCTGAAATAGTACTTCTGTTCAAATGAAGTGAAATCTAGCCCAAATCTGCTCAAAAGCTTGTCTCTCTATTAGAGAAAGCTGTTTCATTCAGTATTCAGTGCAAATCTTGCCAAACTGATAGATGCTTATGCCTTATGAAGTACAATGTTTTCTGCAATGCTGTAAAACAGTTTTTAATGTGTTAGAAGTTATATACACAAAAACTAATGTTAGGACTTCAATGATCAAGATTGTCAGTTTACAGCTTTCTGAGTCCAGTAATGTTGAAATAGTGTTCCTGTTCAAATGAAGTGAAATCAAGCCCAAATCTGCTAAAAAGCTTGTCTCTCTAATAGAGAAAGCTGTTTCATTCAGTATTCAGTGCAAATCTTGCCAGACTGATAGATGCTTATGCCTCATGAAGTACAATGTTTTCTGCAATGCTGTAAGACAGTTTTTAATGTGTTAGAAGTTATATACACAAAGACTAATGTTAGGACTTCAATGATCAAGATTGTCAGTTTACAGCTTTCTGAGTCCAGTAATGCTGAAATAGTGCTTCTGTTCAAATGAAGTGAAATCTAGCCCAAATCTGCTCAAAAGCTTGTCTCTCTATTAGAGAAAGCTGTTTCATTCAGTATTCAGTGCAAATCTTGCCAAACTGATAGATGCTTGCTTGTCTCTCTAATAGAGAAAGCTGTTTCATTCAGTATTCAGTGCAAATCTTGCCAGACTGATAGATGCTTATGCCATATGAAATACAATGTTTTCTGCAATGCTGTAAGACAGTTTTTAATGTGTTAGAAGTTATATGCACAAAAACTTATGTTAGGACTTCAATGATCAAGATTGTCAGTTTACAGCTTTCTGAGTCCAGTAATGCTGAAATAGTACTTCTGTTCAAATGAAGTGAAATCTAGCCCAAATCTGCTCAAAAGCTTGTCTCTCTATTAGAGAAAGCTGTTTCATTCAGTATTCAGTGCAAATCTTGCCAAACTGATAGATGCTTATGCCTTATGAAGTACAATGTTTTCTGCAATGCTGTAAGACAGTTTTTAATGTGTTAGAAGTTATATGCACAAAAACTAATGTTAGGACTTCAATGATCAAGATTGTCAGTTTACAGCTTTCTGAGTTCCAGTAATGTTGAAATAGTACTTCTGTTCAAATGAAGTGAAATCTAGCCCAAATCTGCTCAAAAGCTTGTCTCTCCAATAGAGAAAGCTGTTTCATTCAGTATTCAGTGCAAATCTTGCCAAACTGATAGATGCTTATGCCATATGAAATACAATGTTTTCTGCAATGCTGTAAGACAGTTTTTAATGTGTTAGAAGTTATATGCACAAAAACTTATGTTAGGACTTCAATGATCAAGATTGTCAGTTTACAGCTTTCTGAGTCCAGTAATGCTGAAATAGTACTTCTGTTCAAATGAAGTGAAATCTAGCCCAAATCTGCTCAAAAGCTTGTCTCTCTATTAGAGAAAGCTGTTTCATTCAGTATTCAGTGCAAATCTTGCCAAACTGATAGATGCTTATGCCTTATGAAGTACAATGTTTTCTGCAATGCTGTAAGACAGTTTTTAATGTGTTAGAAGTTATATACACAAAAACTAATGTTAGGACTTCAATGATCAAGATTGTCAGTTTACAGCTTTCTGAGTCCAGTAATGTTGAAATAATGTTTCTGTTCAAATGAAGTGAAATCAAGCCCAAATCTGCTCAAAAGCTTGTCTCTCTAATAGAGAAAGCTGTTTCATTCAGTATTCAGTGCAAATCTTGCCAAACTGATAGATGCTTATGCCTTATGAAGTACAATGTTTTCTGCAATGCTGTAAGACAGTTTTTAATGTGTTAGAAGTTATATACACAAAGACTAATGTTAGGACTTCAATGATCAAGATTGTCAGTTTACAGCTTTCTGAGTCCAGTAATGCTGAAATAGTGCTTCTGTTCAAATGAAGTGAAATCTAGCCCAAATCTGCTCAAAAGCTTGTCTCTCTATTAGAGAAAGCTGTTTCATTCATTATTCAGTGCAAATCTTGCCAAACTGATAGATGCTTATGCCTTATGAAGTACAATGTTTTCTGCAATGCTGTAAGACAGTTTTTAATGTGTTAGAAGTTATATACACAAAGACTAATGTTAGGACTTCAATGATCAAGATTGTCAGTTTACAGCTTTCTGAGTCCAGTAATGCTGAAATAGTATTTCTGTTCAAATGAAGTGAAATCAAGCCCAAATCTGCTCAAAAGCTTGTCTCTCTATTAGAGAAAGCTGTTTCATTCAGTATTCAGTGCAAATCTTGCCAAACTGATAGATGCTTATGCCTTATGAAGTACAATGTTTTCTGCAATGCTGTAAGACAGTTTTTAATGTGTTAGAAGTTATATACACAAAAACTAATGTTAGGACTTCAATGATCAAGATTGTCAGTTTACAGATTTCTGAGTCCAGTAATGTTGAAATAGTGTTTCTGTTCAAATGAAGTGAAATCAAGCCCAAATCTGCTCAAAAGCTTGTCTCTCTAATAGAGAAAGCTGTTTCATTCAGTATTCAGTGCAAATCTTGCCAAACTGATAGATGCTTATGCCTTATGAAGTACAATGTTTTCTGCAATGCTGTAAGACAGTTTTTAATGTGTTAGAAGTTATATGCACAAAAACTTATGTTAGGACTTCAATGATCAAGATTGTCAGTTTACAGCTTTCTGAGTCCAGTAATGCTGAAATAGTACTTCTGTTCAAATGAAGTGAAATCTAGCCCAAATCTGCTCAAAAGCTTGTCTCTCCAATAGAGAAAGCTGTTTCATTCAGTATTCAGTGCAAATCTTGCCAGACTGATAGATGCTTATGCCATATGAAATACAATGTTTTCTGCAATGCTGTAAGACAGTTTTTAATGTGTTAGAAGTTATATACACAAAAACTAATGTTAGGACTTCAATGATCAAGATTGTCAGTTTACAGCTTTCTGAGTCCAGTAATGTTGAAATAGTGTTTCTGTTCAAATGAAGTGAAATCAAGCCCAAATCTGCTCAAAAGCTTGTCTCTCCAATAGAGAAAGCTGTTTCATTCAGTATTCAGTGCAAATCTTGCCAAACTGATAGATGCTTATGCCATATGAAATACAATGTTTTCTGCAATGCTGTAAGACAGTTTTTAATGTGTTAGAAGTTATATGCACAAAAACTTATGTTAGGACTTCAATGATCAAGATTGTCAGTTTACAGCTTTCTGAGTCCAGTAATGTTGAAATAGTGTTTCTGTTCAAATGAAGTGAAATCAAGCCCAAATCTGCTCAAAAGCTTGTCTCTCCAATAGAGAAAGCTGTTTCATTCAGTATTCAGTGCAAATCTTGCCAGACTGATAGATGCTTATGCCTTATGAAGTACAATGTTTTCTGCAATGCTGTAAGACAGTTTTTAATGTGTTAGAAGTTATATACACAAAGACTAATGTTAGGACTTCAATGATCAAGATTGTCAGTTTACAGCTTTCTGAGTCCAGTAATGTTGAAATAGTGTTTCTGTTCAAATGAAGTGAAATCAAGCCCAAATCTGCTAAAAAGCTTGTCTCTCTAATAGAGAAAGCTGTTTCATTCAGTATTCAGTGCAAATCTTGCCAAACTGATAGATGCTTATGCCATATGAAATACAATGTTTTCTGCAATGCTGTAAGACAGTTTTTA
Organism: Carassius gibelio; assembly: GCF_023724105.1. NCBI lineage: Eukaryota > Metazoa > Chordata > Actinopteri > Cypriniformes > Cyprinidae > Carassius > Carassius gibelio. The sequence goes on from NC_068392.1 coordinate 23,792,445, forward strand.
ATGTGTTAGAAGTTATATACACAAAAACTAATGTTAGGACTTCAATGATCAAGATTGTCAGTTATCAGCTTTCTGAGTCCAGTAATGTTGAAATAGTGTTTCTGTTCAAATGAAGTGAAATCAAGCCCAAATCTGCTAAAAAGCTTGTCTCTCTAATAGAGAAAGCTGTTTCATTCAGTATTCAGTGCAAATCTTGCCAAACTGATAGATGCTTATGCCATATGAAATACAATGTTTTCTGCAATGCTGTAAGACAGTTTTTAATGTGTTAGAAGTTATATGCACAAAAACTTATGTTAGGACTTCAATGATCAAGATTGTCAGTTTACAGCTTTCTGAGTCCAGTAATGTTGAAATAGTGTTTCTGTTCAAATGAAGTGAAATCTAGCCCAAATCTGCTCAAAAGCTTGTCTCTCTATTAGAGAAAGCTGTTTCATTCAGTATTCAGTGCAAATCTTGCCAAACTGATAGATGCTTATGCCTTATGAAGTACAATGTTTTCTGCAATGCTGTAAGACAGTTTTTAATGTGTTAGAAGTTATATACACAAAGACTAATGTTAGGACTTCAATGATCAAGATTGTCAGTTTACAGCTTTCTGAGTCCAGTAATGTTGAAATAGTGTTTCTGTTCAAATGAAGTGAAATCAAGCCCAAATCTGCTAAAAAGCTTGTCTCTCTAATAGAGAAAGCTGTTTCATTCAGTATTCAGTGCAAATCTTGCCAAACTGATAGATGCTTATGCCATATGAAATACAATGTTTTCTGCAATGCTGTAAGACAGTTTTTAATGTGTTAGAAGTTATATACACAAAAACTAATGTTAGGACTTCAATGATCAAGATTGTCAGTTATCAGCTTTCTGAGTCCAGTAATGTTGAAATAGTGTTTCTGTTCAAATGAAGTGAAATCAAGCCCAAATCTGCTAAAAAGCTTGTCTCTCTAATAGAGAAAGCTGTTTCATTCAGTATTCAGTGCAAATCTTGCCAAACTGATAGATGCTTATGCCATATGAAATACAATGTTTTCTGCAATGCTGTAAGACAGTTTTTAATGTGTTAGAAGTTATATGCACAAAAACTTATGTTAGGACTTCAATGATCAAGATTGTCAGTTTACAGCTTTCTGAGTCCAGTAATGTTGAAATAGTGTTTCTGTTCAAATGAAGTGAAATCTAGCCCAAATCTGCTCAAAAGCTTGTCTCTCTATTAGAGAAAGCTGTTTCATTCAGTATTCAGTGCAAATCTTGCCAAACTGATAGATGCTTATGCCTTATGAAGTACAATGTTTTCTGCAATGCTGTAAGACAGTTTTTAATGTGTTAGAAGTTATATACACAAAAACTAATGTTAGGACTTCAATGATCAAGATTGTCAGTTTACAGCTTTCTGAGTCCAGTAATGCTGAAATAGTACTTCTGTTCAAATGAAGTGAAATCTAGCCCAAATCTGCTCAAAAGCTTGTCTCTCTATTAGAGAAAGCTGTTTCATTCAGTATTCAGTGCAAATCTTGCCAAACTGATAGATGCTTATGCCTTATGAAGTACAATGTTTTCTGCAATGCTGTAAGACAGTTTTTAATGTGTTAGAAGTTATATACACAAAAACTAATGTTAGGACTTCAATGATCAAGATTGTCAGTTTACAGCTTTCTGAGTCCAGTAATGTTGAAATAGTGTTTCTGTTCAAATGAAGTGAAATCAAGCTCAAATCTGCTCAAAAGCTTGTCTCTCTAATAGATAAAGCTGTTTCATTCAGTATTCAGTGCAAATCTTGCCAAACTGATGGATGCTTATGCCTTATGAAGTACAATGTTTTCTGCAATGCTGTAAGACAGTTTTTAATGTGTTAGAAGTTATATACACAAAAACTAATGTTAGGACTTCAATGATCAAGATTGTCAGTTTACAGCTTTCTGAGTCCAGTAATGTTGAAATAGTGTTTCTGTTCAAATGAAGTGAAATCTAGCCCAAATCTGCTAAAAAGCTTGTCTCTCTAATAGAGAAAGCTGTTTCATTCAGTATTCAGTGCAAATCTTGCCAAACTGATAGATGCTTATGCCTTATGAAGTACAATGTTTTCTGCAATGCTGTAAGACAGTTTTTAATGTGTTAGAAGTTATATACACAAAAACTAATGTTAGGACTTCAATGATCAAGATTGTCAGTTTACAGCTTTCTGAGTCCAGTAATGTTGAAATAGTGTTTCTGTTCAAATGAAGTGAAATCAAGCCCAAATCTGCTCAAAAGCTTGTCTCTCTAATAGATAAAGCTGTTTCATTCAGTATTCAGTGCAAATCTTGCCAAACTGATAGATGCTTATGCCTTATGAAGTACAATGTTTTCTGCAATGCTGTAAGACAGTTTTTAATGTGTTAGAAGTTATATTCACAAAAACTAATGTTAGGACTTCAATGATCAAGATTGTCAGTTTACAGCTTTCTGAGTCCAGTAATGCTGAAATAGTACTTCTGTTCAAATGAAGTGAAATCTAGCCCAAATCTGCTCAAAAGCTTGTCTCTCTATTAGAGAAAGCTGTTTCATTCAAGTATTCAGTGCAAATCTTGCCAAACTGATAGATGCTTATGCCTTATGAAGTACAATGTTTTCTGCAATGCTGTAAAACAGTTTTTAATGTGTTAGAAGTTATATACACAAAAACTAATGTTAGGACTTCAATGATCAAGATTGTCAGTTTACAGCTTTCTGAGTCCAGTAATGTTGAAATAGTGTTTCTGTTCAAATGAAGTGAAATCAAGCCCAAATCAGCTCAAAAGCTTGTCTCTCTAATAGAGAAAGCTGTTTCATTCAGTATTCAGTGCAAATCTTGCCAAACTGATAGATGCTTATGCCTTATGAAGTACAATGTTTTCTGCAATGCTGTAAGACAGTTTTTAATGTGTTAGAAGTTATATACACAAAAACTAATGTTAGGACTTCAATGATCAAGATTGTCAGTTTACAGCTTTCTGGGTCCAGTAATGTTGAAATAGTGTTTATGTTCAAATGAAGTGAAATCAAGCGCAAATCTGCTCAAAAGCTTGTCTCTCCAATAGAGAAAGCTGTTTCATTCAGTATTCAGTGCAAATCTTGCCAAACTGATAGATGCTCATGCCTTATGAAGTACAATGTTTTCTGCAATGCTGTAAGACAGTTTTTAATGTGTTAGAAGTTATATTCACAAAAACTAATGTTAGGACTTCAATGATCAAGATTGTCAGTTTACAGCTTTCTGAGTCCAGTAATGTTGAAATAGTGTTTCTGTTCAAATGAAGTGAAATCAAGCCCAAGTCTGCTCAAAAGCTTGTCTCTCTATTAGAGAAAGCTGTTTCATTCAGTATTCAGTGCAAATCTTGCCAAACTGATAGATGCTTATGCCATATGAAATACAATGTTTTCTGCAATGCTGTAAGACAGTTTTTAATGTGTTAGAAGTTATCTGCACAAAAACTTATGTTAGGACTTCAATGATCAAGATTGTCAGTTTACAGCTTTCTGAGTCCAGTAATGCTGAAATAGTACTTCTGTTCAAATGAAGTGAAATCTAGCCCAAATCTGCTCAAAAGCTTGTCTCTCTATTAGAGAAAGCTGTTTCATTCAGTATTCAGTGCAAATCTTGCCAAACTGATAGATGCTTATGCCTTATGAAGTACAATGTTTTCTGCAATGCTGTAAAACAGTTTTTAATGTGTTAGAAGTTATATACACAAAAACTAATGTTAGGACTTCAATGATCAAGATTGTCAGTTTACAGCTTTCTGAGTCCAGTAATGTTGAAATAGTGTTCCTGTTCAAATGAAGTGAAATCAAGCCCAAATCTGCTAAAAAGCTTGTCTCTCTAATAGAGAAAGCTGTTTCATTCAGTATTCAGTGCAAATCTTGCCAGACTGATAGATGCTTATGCCTCATGAAGTACAATGTTTTCTGCAATGCTGTAAGACAGTTTTTAATGTGTTAGAAGTTATATACACAAAGACTAATGTTAGGACTTCAATGATCAAGATTGTCAGTTTACAGCTTTCTGAGTCCAGTAATGCTGAAATAGTGCTTCTGTTCAAATGAAGTGAAATCTAGCCCAAATCTGCTCAAAAGCTTGTCTCTCTATTAGAGAAAGCTGTTTCATTCAGTATTCAGTGCAAATCTTGCCAAACTGATAGATGCTTGCTTGTCTCTCTAATAGAGAAAGCTGTTTCATTCAGTATTCAGTGCAAATCTTGCCAGACTGATAGATGCTTATGCCATATGAAATACAATGTTTTCTGCAATGCTGTAAGACAGTTTTTAATGTGTTAGAAGTTATATGCACAAAAACTTATGTTAGGACTTCAATGATCAAGATTGTCAGTTTACAGCTTTCTGAGTCCAGTAATGCTGAAATAGTACTTCTGTTCAAATGAAGTGAAATCTAGCCCAAATCTGCTCAAAAGCTTGTCTCTCTATTAGAGAAAGCTGTTTCATTCAGTATTCAGTGCAAATCTTGCCAAACTGATAGATGCTTATGCCTTATGAAGTACAATGTTTTCTGCAATGCTGTAAGACAGTTTTTAATGTGTTAGAAGTTATATACACAAAGACTAATGTTAGGACTTCAATGATCAAGATTGTCAGTTTACAGCTTTCTGAGTCCAGTAATGCTGAAATAGTATTTCTGTTCAAATGAAGTGAAATCAAGCCCAAATCTGCTCAAAAGCTTGTCTCTCTATTAGAGAAAGCTGTTTCATTCAGTATTCAGTGCAAATCTTGCCAAACTGATAGATGCTTATGCCTTATGAAGTACAATGTTTTCTGCAATGCTGTAAGACAGTTTTTAATGTGTTAGAAGTTATATACACAAAAACTAATGTTAGGACTTCAATGATCAAGATTGTCAGTTTACAGATTTCTGAGTCCAGTAATGTTGAAATAGTGTTTCTGTTCAAATGAAGTGAAATCAAGCCCAAATCTGCTCAAAAGCTTGTCTCTCTAATAGAGAAAGCTGTTTCATTCAGTATTCAGTGCAAATCTTGCCAAACTGATAGATGCTTATGCCTTATGAAGTACAATGTTTTCTGCAATGCTGTAAGACAGTTTTTAATGTGTTAGAAGTTATATGCACAAAAACTTATGTTAGGACTTCAATGATCAAGATTGTCAGTTTACAGCTTTCTGAGTCCAGTAATGCTGAAATAGTACTTCTGTTCAAATGAAGTGAAATCTAGCCCAAATCTGCTCAAAAGCTTGTCTCTCCAATAGAGAAAGCTGTTTCATTCAGTATTCAGTGCAAATCTTGCCAGACTGATAGATGCTTATGCCATATGAAATACAATGTTTTCTGCAATGCTGTAAGACAGTTTTTAATGTGTTAGAAGTTATATACACAAAAACTAATGTTAGGACTTCAATGATCAAGATTGTCAGTTTACAGCTTTCTGAGTCCAGTAATGTTGAAATAGTGTTTCTGTTCAAATGAAGTGAAATCAAGCCCAAATCTGCTCAAAAGCTTGTCTCTCCAATAGAGAAAGCTGTTTCATTCAGTATTCAGTGCAAATCTTGCCAAACTGATAGATGCTTATGCCATATGAAATACAATGTTTTCTGCAATGCTGTAAGACAGTTTTTAATGTGTTAGAAGTTATATGCACAAAAACTTATGTTAGGACTTCAATGATCAAGATTGTCAGTTTACAGCTTTCTGAGTCCAGTAATGTTGAAATAGTGTTTCTGTTCAAATGAAGTGAAATCAAGCCCAAATCTGCTCAAAAGCTTGTCTCTCCAATAGAGAAAGCTGTTTCATTCAGTATTCAGTGCAAATCTTGCCAAACTGATAGATGCTCATGCCTTATGAAGTACAATGTTTTCTGCAATGCTGTAAGACAGTTTTTAATGTGTTAGAAGTTATATTCACAAAAACTAATGTTAGGACTTCAATGATCAAGATTGTCAGTTTACAGCTTTCTGAGTCCAGTAATGCTGAAATAGTACTTCTGTTCAAATGAAGTGAAATCTAGCCCAAATCTGCTCAAAAGCTTGTCTCTCTATTAGAGAAAGCTGTTTCATTCAAGTATTCAGTGCAAATCTTGCCAAACTGATAGATGCTTATGCCTTATGAAGTACAATGTTTTCTGCAATGCTGTAAAACAGTTTTTAATGTGTTAGAAGTTATATACACAAAAACTAATGTTAGGACTTCAATGATCAAGATTGTCAGTTTACAGCTTTCTGAGTCCAGTAATGTTGAAATAGTGTTTCTGTTCAAATGAAGTGAAATCAAGCCCAAATCAGCTCAAAAGCTTGTCTCTCTAATAGAGAAAGCTGTTTCATTCAGTATTCAGTGCAAATCTTGCCAAACTGATAGATGCTTATGCCTTATGAAGTACAATGTTTTCTGCAATGCTGTAAGACAGTTTTTAATGTGTTAGAAGTTATATACACAAAAACTAATGTTAGGACTTCAATGATCAAGATTGTCAGTTTACAGCTTTCTGGGTCCAGTAATGTTGAAATAGTGTTTCTGTTCAAATGAAGTGAAATCAAGCCCAAGTCTGCTCAAAAGCTTGTCTCTCTATTAGAGAAAGCTGTTTCATTCAGTATTCAGTGCAAATCTTGCCAAACTGATAGATGCTTATGCCATATGAAATACAATGTTTTCTGCAATGCTGTAAGACAGTTTTTAATGTGTTAGAAGTTATATGCACAAAAACTTATGTTAGGACTTCAATGATCAAGATTGTCAGTTTACAGCTTTCTGAGTCCAGTAATGCTGAAATAGTACTTCTGTTCAAATGAAGTGAAATCTAGCCCAAATCTGCTCAAAAGCTTGTCTCTCTATTAGAGAAAGCTGTTTCATTCAGTATTCAGTGCAAATCTTGCCAAACTGATAGATGCTTATGCCTTATGAAGTACAATGTTTTCTGCAATGCTGTAAGACAGTTTTTAATGTGTTAGAAGTTATATACACAAAGACTAATGTTAGGACTTCAATGATCAAGATTGTCAGTTTACAGCTTTCTGAGTCCAGTAATGTTGAAATAGTGTTTCTGTTCAAATGAAGTGAAATCTAGCCCAAATCTGCTCAAAAGCTTGTCTCTCTATTAGATAAAGCTGTTTCATTCAGTATTCAGTGCAAATCTTGCCAAACTGATGGATGCTTATGCCTTATGAAGTACAATGTTTTCTGCAATGCTGTAAGACAGTTTTTAATGTGTTAGAAGTTATATACACAAAAACTAATGTTAGGACTTCAATGATCAAGATTGTCAGTTTACAGCTTTCTGAGTCCAGTAATGTTGAAATAATGTTTCTGTTCAAATGAAGTGAAATCAAGCCCAAATCTGCTCAAAAGCTTGTCTCTCTAATAGAGAAAGCTGTTTCATTCAGTATTCAGTGCAAATCTTGCCAAACTGATAGATGCTTATGCCTTATGAAGTACAATGTTTTCTGCAATGCTGTAAGACAGTTTTTAATGTGTTAGAAGTTATATACACAAAGACTAATGTTAGGACTTCAATGATCAAGATTGTCAGTTTACAGCTTTCTGAGTCCAGTAATGCTGAAATAGTGCTTCTGTTCAAATGAAGTGAAATCTAGCCCAAATCTGCTCAAAAGCTTGTCTCTCTATTAGAGAAAGCTGTTTCATTCATTATTCAGTGCAAATCTTGCCAAACTGATAGATGCTTATGCCTTATGAAGTACAATGTTTTCTGCAATGCTGTAAGACAGTTTTTAATGTGTTAGAAGTTATATACACAAAGACTAATGTTAGGACTTCAATGATCAAGATTGTCAGTTTACAGCTTTCTGAGTCCAGTAATGCTGAAATAGTATTTCTGTTCAAATGAAGTGAAATCAAGCCCAAATCTGCTCAAAAGCTTGTCTCTCTATTAGAGAAAGCTGTTTCATTCAGTATTCAGTGCAAATCTTGCCAAACTGATAGATGCTTATGCCTTATGAAGTACAATGTTTTCTGCAATGCTGTAAGACAGTTTTTAATGTGTTAGAAGTTATATACACAAAAACTAATGTTAGGACTTCAATGATCAAGATTGTCAGTTTACAGATTTCTGAGTCCAGTAATGTTGAAATAGTGTTTCTGTTCAAATGAAGTGAAATCAAGCCCAAATCTGCTCAAAAGCTTGTCTCTCTAATAGAGAAAGCTGTTTCATTCAGTATTCAGTGCAAATCTTGCCAAACTGATAGATGCTTATGCCTTATGAAGTACAATGTTTTCTGCAATGCTGTAAGACAGTTTTTAATGTGTTAGAAGTTATATGCACAAAAACTTATGTTAGGACTTCAATGATCAAGATTGTCAGTTTACAGCTTTCTGAGTCCAGTAATGCTGAAATAGTACTTCTGTTCAAATGAAGTGAAATCTAGCCCAAATCTGCTCAAAAGCTTGTCTCTCCAATAGAGAAAGCTGTTTCATTCAGTATTCAGTGCAAATCTTGCCAGACTGATAGATGCTTATGCCATATGAAATACAATGTTTTCTGCAATGCTGTAAGACAGTTTTTAATGTGTTAGAAGTTATATACACAAAAACTAATGTTAGGACTTCAATGATCAAGATTGTCAGTTTACAGCTTTCTGAGTCCAGTAATGTTGAAATAGTGTTTCTGTTCAAATGAAGTGAAATCAAGCCCAAATCTGCTCAAAAGCTTGTCTCTCCAATAGAGAAAGCTGTTTCATTCAGTATTCAGTGCAAATCTTGCCAAACTGATAGATGCTTATGCCATATGAAATACAATGTTTTCTGCAATGCTGTAAGACAGTTTTTAATGTGTTAGAAGTTATATGCACAAAAACTTATGTTAGGACTTCAATGATCAAGATTGTCAGTTTACAGCTTTCTGAGTCCAGTAATGTTGAAATAGTGTTTCTGTTCAAATGAAGTGAAATCAAGCCCAAATCTGCTCAAAAGCTTGTCTCTCCAATAGAGAAAGCTGTTTCATTCAGTATTCAGTGCAAATCTTGCCAAACTGATAGATGCTCATGCCTTATGAAGTACAATGTTTTCTGCAATGCTGTAAGACAGTTTTTAATGTGTTAGAAGTTATATTCAGAAAAACTAATGTTAGGACTTCAATGATCAAGATTGTCAGTTTACAGCTTTCTGAGTCCAGTAATGTTGAAATAGTGTTTCTGTTCAAATGAAGTGAAATCAAGCCCAAGTCTGCTCAAAAGCTTGTCTCTCTATTAGAGAAAGCTGTTTCATTCAGTATTCAGTGCAAATCTTGCCAAACTGATAGATGCTTATGCCTTATGAAGTACAATGTTTTGTGCAATGCTGTAAGAGAGTTTTTAATGTGTTAGAAGTTATATACACAAAAACTTATGTTAGGACTTCAATGATCAAGACTGTCAGTTTACAGCTTTCTGAGTCCAGTAATGTTGAAATAGTGTTTCTGTTCAAATGAAGTGAAATCTAGCCCAAATCTGCTCAAAAGCTTGTCTCTCTATTAGAGAAAGCTGTTTCATTCAGTATTCAGTGCAAATCTTGCCAAACTGATAGATGCTTATGCCTTATGAAGTACAATGTTTTCTGCAATGCTGTAAAACAGTTTTTAATGTGTTAGAAGTTATATACACAAAAACTAATGTTAGGACTTCAATGATCAAGATTGTCAGTTTACAGTTTTCTGAGTCCAGTAATGTTGAAATAGTGTTTCTGTTCAAATGAAGTGAAATCTAGCCCAAATCTGCTCAAAAGCTTGTCTCTCTATTAGATAAAGCTGTTTCATTCAGTATTCAGTGCAAATCTTGCCAAACTGATGGATGCTTATGCCTTATGAAGTACAATGTTTTCTGCAATGCTGTAAGACAGTTTTTAATGTGTTAGAAGTTATATGCACAAAAACTAATGTTAGGACTTCAATGATCAAGATTGTCAGTTTACAGCTTTCTGAGTCCAGTAATGCTGAAATAGTACTTCTGTTCAAATGAAGTGAAATCTAGCCCAAATCTGCTCAAAAGCTTGTCTCTCTATTAGAGAAAGCTGTTTCATTCAGTATTCAGTGCAAATCTTGCCAAACTGATAGATGCTTATGCCTTATGAAGTACAATGTTTTCTGCAATGCTGTAAGACAGTTTTTAATGTGTTAGAAGTTATATGCACAAAAACTAATGTTAGGACTTCAATGATCGAGATTGTCAGTTTACAGCTTTCTGAGTTCCAGTAATGTTGAAATAGTACTTCTGTTCAAATGAAGTGAAATCTAGCCCAAATCTGCTCAAAAGCTTGTCTCTCCAATAGAGAAAGCTGTTTCATTCAGTATTCAGTGCAAATCTTGCCAAACTGATAGATGCTTATGCCATATGAAATACAATGTTTTCTGCAATGCTGTAAGACAGTTTTTAATGTGTTAGAAGTTATATGCACAAAAACTTATGTTAGGACTTCAATGATCAAGATTGTCAGTTTACAGCTTTCTGAGTCCAGTAATGCTGAAATAGTGTTTCTGTTCAAATGAAGTGAAATCTAGCCCAAATCTGCTCAAAAGCTTGTCTCTCTATTAGAGAAAGCTGTTTCATTCAGTATTCAGTGCAAATCTTGCCAAACTGATAGATGCTTATGCCTTATGAAGTACAATGTTTTCTGCAATGCTGTAAGACAGTTTTTAATGTGTTAGAAGTTATATACACAAAAACTAATGTTAGGACTTCAATGATCAAGATTGTCAGTTTACAGCTTTCTGAGTCCAGTAATGTTGAAATAATGTTTCTGTTCAAATGAAGTGAAATCAAGCCCAAATCTGCTCAAAAGCTTGTCTCTCTAATAGAGAAAGCTGTTTCATTCAGTATTCAGTGCAAATCTTGCCAAACTGATAGATGCTTATGCCTTATGAAGTACAATGTTTTCTGCAATGCTGTAAGACAGTTTTTAATGTGTTAGAAGTTATATACACAAAGACTAATGTTAGGACTTCAATGATCAAGATTGTCAGTTTACAGCTTTCTGAGTCCAGTAATGTTGAAATAGTGTTTCTGTTGAAATGAAGTGAAATCAAGCCCAAATCTGCTCAAAAGCTTGTCTCTCTATTAGAGAAAGCTGTTTCATTCATTATTCAGTGCAAATCTTGCCAAACTGATAGATGCTTATGCCTTATGAAGTACAATGTTTTCTGCAATGCTGTAAGACAGTTTTTAATGTGTTAGAAGTTATATACACAAAAACTAATGTTAGGACTTCAATGATCAAGATTGTCAGTTTACAGCTTTCTGAGTCCAGAAATGTTGAAATAGTGTTTCTGTTCAAATGAAGTGAAATCAAGCCCAAATCTGCTCAAAAGCTTGTCTCTCTATTAGAGAAAGCTGTTTCATTCAGTATTCAGTGCAAATCTTGCCAAACTGATAGATGCTTATGCCTTATGAAGTACAATGTTTTGTGCAATGCTGTAAGAGAGTTTTTAATGTGTTAGAAGTTATATACACAAAAACTAATGTTAGGACTTCAATGATCAAGATTGTCAGTTTACAGCTTTCTGAGTCCAGAAATGTTGAAATAGTGTTTCTGTTCAAATGAAGTGAAATCAAGCCCAAATCTGCTCAAAAGCTTGTCTCTCTATTAGAGAAAGCTTTTTCATTCAGTATTCAGTGCAAATCTTGCCAAACTGATAGATGCTTATGCCTTATGAAGTACAATGTTTTGTGCAATGCTGTAAGAGAGTTTTTAATGTGTTAGAAGTTATATACACAAAAACTTATGTTAGGACTTCAATGATCAAGACTGTCAGTTTACAGCTTTCTGAGTCCAGTAATGTTGAAATAGTGTTTCTGTTCAAATGAAGTGAAATCAAGCCCAAATCTGCTAAAAAGCTTGTCTCTCTAATAGAGAAAGCTGTTTCATTCAGTATTTAGTGCAAATCTTGCCAGACTGATAGATGCTTATGCCATATGAAATACAATGTTTTCTGCAATGCTGTAAGACAGTTTTTAATGTGTTAGAAGTTATATGCACAAAAACTAATGTTAGGACTTCAATGATCAAGATTGTCAGTTTACAGCTTTCTGAGTCCAGTAATGCTGAAATAGTACTTCTGTTCAAATGAAGTGAAATCTAGCCCAAATCTGCTCAAAAGCTTGTCTCTCTATTAGAGAAAGCTGTTTCATTCAGTATTCAGTGCAAATCTTGCCAAACTGATAGATGCTTATGCCTTATGAAGTACAATGTTTTCTGCAATGCTGTAAGACAGTTTTTAATGTGTTAGAAGTTATATACACAAAAACTAATGTTACGACTTCAATGATCAAGATTGTCAGTTTACAGCTTTCTGAGTCCAGTAATGTTGAAATAGTGTTTCTGTTCAAATGAAGTGAAATCAAGCCCAAATCTGCTCAAAAGCTTGTCTCTCTAATAGAGAAAGCTGTTTCATTCAGTATTCAGTGCAAATCTTGCCAAACTGATAGATGCTTATGCCTTATGAAGTACAATGTTTTCTGCAATGCTGTAAGACAGTTTTTAATGTGTTAGAAGTTATATGCACAAAAACTAATGTTAGGACTTCAATGATCAAGATTGTCAGTTTACAGCTTTCTGAGTCCAGTAATGCTGAAATAGTACTTCTGTTCAAATGAAGTGAAATCTAGCCCAAATCTGCTCAAAAGCTTGTCTCTCTATTAGAGAAAGCTGTTTCATTCAGTATTCAGTGCAAATCTTGCCAAACTGATAGATGCTTATGCCTTATGAAGTACAATGTTTTCTGCAATGCTGTAAGACAGTTTTTAATGTGTTAGAAGTTATATGCACAAAAACTAATGTTAGGACTTCAATGATCGAGATTGTCAGTTTACAGCTTTCTGAGTTCCAGTAATGTTGAAATAGTACTTCTGTTCAAATGAAGTGAAATCTAGCCCAAATCTGCTCAAAAGCTTGTCTCTCCAATAGAGAAAGCTGTTTCATTCAGTATTCAGTGCAAATCTTGCCAAACTGATAGATGCTTATGCCATATGAAATACAATGTTTTCTGCAATGCTGTAAGACAGTTTTTAATGTGTTAGAAGTTATATGCACAAAAACTTATGTTAGGACTTCAATGATCAAGATTGTCAGTTTACAGCTTTCTGAGTCCAGTAATGCTGAAATAGTACTTCTGTTCAAATGAAGTGAAATCTAGCCCAAATCTGCTCAAAAGCTTGTCTCTCTATTAGAGAAAGCTGTTTCATTCAGTATTCAGTGCAAATCTTGCCAAACTGATAGATGCTTATGCCTTATGAAGTACAATGTTTTCTGCAATGCTGTAAGACAGTTTTTAATGTGTTAGAAGTTATATACACAAAAACTAATGTTAGGACTTCAATGATCAAGATTGTCAGTTTACAGCTTTCTGAGTCCAGTAATGTTGAAATAATGTTTCTGTTCAAATGAAGTGAAATCAAGCCCAAATCTGCTCAAAAGCTTGTCTCTCTAATAGAGAAAGCTGTTTCATTCAGTATTCAGTGCAAATCTTGCCAAACTGATAGATGCTTATGCCTTATGAAGTACAATGTTTTCTGCAATGCTGTAAGACAGTTTTTAATGTGTTAGAAGTTATATACACAAAGACTAATGTTAGGACTTCAATGATCAAGATTGTCAGTTTACAGCTTTCTGAGTCCAGTAATGTTGAAATAGTGTTTCTGTTGAAATGAAGTGAAATCAAGCCCAAATCTGCTCAAAAGCTTGTCTCTCTATTAGAGAAAGCTGTTTCATTCATTATTCAGTGCAAATCTTGCCAAACTGATAGATGCTTATGCCTTATGAAGTACAATGTTTTCTGCAATGCTGTAAGACAGTTTTTAATGTGTTAGAAGTTATATACACAAAAACTAATGTTAGGACTTCAATGATCAAGATTGTCAGTTTACAGCTTTCTGAGTCCAGAAATGTTGAAATAGTGTTTCTGTTCAAATGAAGTGAAATCAAGCCCAAATCTGCTCAAAAGCTTGTCTCTCTATTAGAGAAAGCTGTTTCATTCAGTATTCAGTGCAAATCTTGCCAAACTGATAGATGCTTATGCCTTATGAAGTACAATGTTTTGTGCAATGCTGTAAGAGAGTTTTTAATGTGTTAGAAGTTATATACACAAAAACTAATGTTAGGACTTCAATGATCAAGATTGTCAGTTTACAGCTTTCTGAGTCCAGAAATGTTGAAATAGTGTTTCTGTTCAAATGAAGTGAAATCAAGCCCAAATCTGCTCAAAAGCTTGTCTCTCTATTAGAGAAAGCTGTTTCATTCAGTATTCAGTGCAAATCTTGCCAAACTGATAGATGCTTATGCCTTATGAAGTACAATGTTTTGTGCAATGCTGTAAGAGAGTTTTTAATGTGTTAGAAGTTATATACACAAAAACTTATGTTAGGACTTCAATGATCAAGACTGTCAGTTTACAGCTTTCTGAGTCCAGTAATGTTGAAATAGTGTTTCTGTTCAAATGAAGTGAAATCAAGCCCAAATCTGCTAAAAAGCTTGTCTCTCTAATAGAGAAAGCTGTTTCATTCAGTATTTAGTGCAAATCTTGCCAGACTGATAGATGCTTATGCCATATGAAATACAATGTTTTCTGCAATGCTGTAAGACAGTTTTTAATGTGTTAGAAGTTATATGCACAAAAACTAATGTTAGGACTTCAATGATCAAGATTGTCAGTTTACAGCTTTCTGAGTCCAGTAATGCTGAAATAGTACTTCTGTTCAAATGAAGTGAAATCTAGCCCAAATCTGCTCAAAAGCTTGTCTCTCTATTAGAGAAAGCTGTTTCATTCAGTATTCAGTGCAAATCTTGCCAAACTGATAGATGCTTATGCCTTATGAAGTACAATGTTTTCTGCAATGCTGTAAGACAGTTTTTAATGTGTTAGAAGTTATATACACAAAAACTAATGTTACGACTTCAATGATCAAGATTGTCAGTTTACAGCTTTCTGAGTCCAGTAATGTTGAAATAGTGTTTCTGTTCAAATGAAGTGAAATCAAGCCCAAATCTGCTCAAAAGCTTGTCTCTCTAATAGAGAAAGCTGTTTCATTCAGTATTCAGTGCAAATCTTGCCAAACTGATAGATGCTTATGCCTTATGAAGTACAATGTTTTCTGCAATGCTGTAAGACAGTTTTTAATGTGTTAGAAGTTATATACACAAAGACTAATGTTAGGACTTCAATGATCAAGATTGTCAGTTTACAGCTTTCTGAGTCCAGTAATGCTGAAATAGTATTTCTGTTCAAATGAAGTGAAATCAAGCCCAAATCTGCTCAAAAGCTTGTCTCTCTATTAGAGAAAGCTGTTTCATTCAGTATTCAGTGCAAATCTTGCCAAACTGATAGATGCTTATGCCTTATGAAGTACAATGTTTTCTGCAATGCTGTAAGACAGTTTTTAATGTGTTAGAAGTTATATACACAAAAACTAATGTTAGGACTTCAATGATCAAGATTGTCAGTTTACAGCTTTCTGAGTCCAGTAATGCTGAAATAGTACTTCTGTTCAAATGAAGTGAAATCTAGCCCAAATCTGCTCAAAAGCTTGTCTCTCTATTAGAGAAAGCTGTTTCATTCAGTATTCAGTGCAAATCTTGCCAAACTGATAGATGCTTATGCCTTATGAAGTAC
This sequence comes from Carassius gibelio, assembly GCF_023724105.1. Taxonomy (NCBI): domain Eukaryota; kingdom Metazoa; phylum Chordata; class Actinopteri; order Cypriniformes; family Cyprinidae; genus Carassius; species Carassius gibelio. The sequence goes on from NC_068392.1 coordinate 23,808,005, forward strand.
AATGTTTTCTGCAATGCTGTAAGACAGTTTTTAATGTGTTAGAAGTTATATACACAAAAACTAATGTTAGGACTTCAATGATCAAGATTGTCAGTTTACAGCTTTCTGAGTCCAGTAATGCTGAAATAGTACTTCTGTTCAAATGAAGTGAAATCTAGCCCAAATCTGCTCAAAAGCTTGTCTCTCTATTAGAGAAAGCTGTTTCATTCAGTATTCAGTGCAAATCTTGCCAAACTGATAGATGCTTATGCCTTATGAAGTACAATGTTTTCTGCAATGCTGTAAGACAGTTTTTAATGTGTTAGAAGTTATATACACAAAAACTAATGTTAGGACTTCAATGATCAAGATTGTCAGTTTACAGATTTCTGAGTCCAGTAATGTTGAAATAGTGTTTCTGTTCAAATGAAGTGAAATCAAGCCCAAATCTGCTCAAAAGCTTGTCTCTCTAATAGAGAAAGCTGTTTCATTCAGTATTCAGTGCAAATCTTGCCAAACTGATAGATGCTTATGCCTTATGAAGTACAATGTTTTCTGCAATGCTGTAAGACAGTTTTTAATGTGTTAGAAGTTATATGCACAATGATCAACAATCTTGATCATTGTGCATATAACTTCTAACACATTAAAAACTGTCTTACAGTTTTTAATGTGTTAGAAGTTATATGCACAAAAACTTATGTTAGGACTTCAATGATCAAGATTGTCAGTTTACAGCTTTCTGAGTCCAGTAATGTTGAAATAGTACTTCTGTTCAAATGAAGTGAAATCAAGCCCAAATCTACTCAAAAGCTTGTCTCTCCAATAGAGAAAGCTGTTTCATTCAGTATTCAGTGCAAATCTTGCCAAACTGATACATGCTTATGCCTTATGAAGTACAATGTTTTCTGCAATGCTGTAAGACAGTTTTTAATGTGTTAGAAGTTATATACACAAAAACTAATGTTAGGACTTCAATGATCAAGATTGTCAGTTTACAGCTTTCTGAGTCCAGTAATGCTGAAATAGTGTTTCTGTTCAAATGAAGTGAAATCAAGCCCAAATCTGCTCAAAAGCTTGTCTCTCTAATAGATAAAGCTGTTTCATTCAGTATTCAGTGCAAATCTTGCCAAACTGATAGATGCTTATGCCTTATGAAGTACAATGTTTTCTGCAATGCTGTAAAACAGTTTTTAATGTGTTAGAAGTTATATACACAAAAACTTATGTTAGGATTTCAATGATCAAGACTGTCAGTTTACAGCTTTCTGAGTCCAGTAATGTTGAAATAGTGTTTCTGTTCAAATGAAGTGAAATCAAGCCCAAATCTGCTCAAAAGCTTGTCTCTCTAATAGAGAAAGCTGTTTCATTCAGTATTCAGTGCAAATCTTGCCAAACTGATAGATGCTTATGCCTTATGAAGTACAATGTTTTCTGCAATGCTGTAAGACAGTTTTTAATGTGTTAGAAGTTATATACACAAAAACTAATGTTAGGACTTCAATGATCAAGATTGTCAGTTTACAGCTTTCTGAGTCCAGTAATGTTGAAATAGTGTTTCTGTTCAAATGAAGTGAAATCAAGCCCAAATCTGCTAAAAAGCTTGTCTCTCTAATAGAGAAAGCTGTTTCATTCAGTATTCAGTGCAAATCTTGCCAAACTGATAGATGCTTATGCCATATGAAATACAATGTTTTCTGCAATGCTGTAAGACAGTTTTTAATGTGTTAGAAGTTATATACACAAAAACTAATGTTAGGACTTCAATGATCAAGATTGTCAGTTTACAGCTTTCTGAGTCCAGTAATGCTGAAATAGTACTTCTGTTCAAATGAAGTGAAATCTAGCCCAAATCTGCTCAAAAGCTTGTCTCTCTATTAGAGAAAGCTGTTTCATTCAGTATTCAGTGCAAATCTTGCCAAACTGATAGATGCTTATGCCTTATGAAGTACAATGTTTTCTGCAATGCTGTAAGACAGTTTTTAATGTGTTAGAAGTTATATACACAAAAACTAATGTTAGGACTTCAATGATCAAGATTGTCAGTTTACAGCTTTCTGAGTCCAGTAATGTTGAAATAGTATTTCTGTTCAAATGAAGTGAAATCTAGCCCAAATCTGCTCAAAAGCTTGTCTCTCTAATAGAGAAAGCTGTTTCATTCAGTATTCAGTGCAAATCTTGCCAAACTGATAGATGCTTATGCCTTATGAAGTACAATGTTTTCTGCAATGCTGTAAGACAGTTTTTAATGTGTTAGAAGTTATATACACAAAGACTAATGTTAGGACTTCAATGATCAAGATTGTCAGTTTACAGCTTTCTGAGTCCAGAAATGTTGAAATAGTGTTTCTGTTCAAATGAAGTGAAATCAAGCCCAAATCTGCTCAAAAGCTTGTCTCTATATTAGAGAAAGCTGTTGCATTCAGTATTCAGTGCAAATCTTGCCAAACTGATAGATGCTTATGCCTTATGAAGTACAATGTTTTCTGCAATGCTGTAAGACAGTTTTTAATGTGTTAGAAGTTATATACACAAAAACTAATGTTAGGACTTCAATGATCAAGATTGTCAGTTTACAGCTTTCTGAGTCCAGTAATGTTGAAATAGTGTTTCTGTTCAAATGAAGTGAAATCAAGCCCAAATCTGCTCAAAAGCTTGTCTCTATATTAGAGAAAGCTGTTGCATTCAGTATTCAGTGCAAATCTTGCCAAACTGATAGATGCTTATGCCTTATGAAGTACAATGTTTTCTGCAATGCTGTAAGACAGTTTTTAATGTGTTAGAAGTTATATACACAAAAACTAATGTTAGGACTTCAATGATCAAGATTGTCAGTTTACAGCTTTCTGAGTCCAGTAATATTGAAATAGTGTTTCTGTTCAAATGAAGTGAAATCAAGCCCAAATCTGCTCAAAAGCTTGTCTCTCTAATAGAGAAAGCTGTTTCATTCAGTATTCAGTGCAAATCTTGCCAAACTGATAGATGCTTATGCCTTATGAAGTACAATGTTTTCTGCAATGCTGTAAGACAGTTTTTAATGTGTTAGAAGTTATATGCACAAAAACTTATGTTAGGACTTCAATGATCAAGATTGTCAGTTTACAGCTTTCTGAGTCCAGTAATGCTGAAATAGTACTTCTGTTCAAATGAAGTGAAATCTAGCCCAAATCTGCTCAAAAGCTTGTCTCTCTATTAGAGAAAGCTGTTTCATTCAGTATTCAGTGCAAATCTTGCCAAACTGATAGATGCTTATGCCTTATGAAGTACAATGTTTTCTGCAATGCTGTAAAACAGTTTTTAATGTGTTAGAAGTTATATACACAAAAACTAATGTTAGGACTTCAATGATCAAGATTGTCAGTTTACAGCTTTCTGAGTCCAGTAATGTTGAAATAGTGTTTCTGTTCAAATGAAGTGAAATCAAGCCCAAATCTGCTCAAAAGCTTGTCTCTCCAATAGAGAAAGCTGTTTCATTCAGTATTCAGTGCAAATCTTGCCAAACTGATAGATGCTTATGCCTTATGAAATACAATGTTTTCTGCAATGCTGTAAAACAGTTTTAATGTGTTAGAAGTTATATACACAAAAACTAATCAATCAATCAATCACCTTTATTTATATAGTGCTTTAAACAAAATACATTGCGCCAAAGCACTGAACAACATTCATTTGGAAAACAGTGTCTCAATAATGCAAAATGATAGTTAAAGGCAGTTCATCATTGAATTCATTGATGTCATCTCTGTTCAGTTGAAATAGTGTCTGTTTTAATTTGCAATCAAGTCAACGATATCGCTGTAGATGAAGTGACCCCAACTAAGCAAGCCAGAGGCGACAGCGGCAAGGAACCGAAACTCCATCGGTGACAGAATGGAGAAAAAAACCTTGGGAGAAACCAGGCTCAGTTGGGGTGCCAGTTCTCCTCTGACCAGACGAAACCAGTAGTTCAATTCCAGGCTGCAGCAAAGTCAGATTGTGCAGAAGAATCATCTGTTTCCTGTGGTCTTGTCCTGGTGCTCCTCTGAGACAAGGTCTTTACAGGGGATCTGTATCTGGGGCTCTAGTTGTCCTGGTCTCCGCTGTCTTTCAGGGCAGTAGAGGTCCTTTCTAGGTGCTGATCCACCATCTGGTCTGGATACGTACTGGATCTGGGTGACTGCAGTGACCCTCTGATCTGGACACAGACTGGATCTGGTGGCCACGGTGACCTCGGAACAAGAGAGAAACAGACAAATATTAGCGTAGATGCCATTCTTCTAATGATGTAGAAAGTACCTGAGACAGGTTAAGTACTCTCACTGGACACAAAGGTAACTCTGATGTGACCAAGGTAGGTACTACAACCAAACCTCCTGGCAAGGGTGTGTTCACTGGTTCAACCAACCATGCAGAGCCATCCCTTTTTTTTTCAGATTCCACACCCCTGATCAGGACAGTGGCTGCAGACCAAGCAGGCACATGGGCAGGAGTCTTACCTGCGACACGAGCGAATGAAACTCGCTCCACTAACTCAACCGATTGGGCCTGCTGGAAGGCTACCCTCCAGTTGGAGTCTAGTCTCCCACCTAATGCAGTGTCAAATTCAGCGTGAACAATCTGTCGGCACTTACTAATAATGTTCATTCCTATAAGCACAGCCATAGACGATGGACTAGGAGTTTCTTTAACAATCAAGAAGCCACACTCAGGCAAAGTCATCCCCATAACCTCCACGTCCAGCTCCATGTAACCCAAATAAGGAATGTCTAAACCGTTGGCTGCTGTGATCTTCAGCCAACCTGAAGTTGACAACACATCACTCTCATTACCAAACAGATGCTCTCGGAAGAATCCCTCTGTGATGGTACTAACCTGACTACCAGTGTCGAGCAGACATGACACTAGCACACCCCTGATTTTCAAGTCCACCATAGGGCACGTTCCAACTGCTCGTTCAAGGAACCTATCTCGACTGGTTCCCTCAGGCGGTGAACCAGACACTGCCCCTTGCGTTGCCTGACTCAGCGCCATGGAAGGACCTGGGTTTTCTTGCCTTTCATTGGTCCTGGGAGTACTCTTGGGTCTCCCACCCCGTCTCATAGTGCAGCGCCTAGCAATATGCCCAACCTCATTGCATCGGAAACAGATAGGTTCTCCCTCCTCTGTAAACCTGGGAGGAGACTTTGACGAGGGCACAAAATTTTGCGGAACTGACACTGATCGTTGTGCAGTCAACCCCTTTACCGCCTTAGTGAGCTCTGAAATGGTTTGCTCTTGCTCACTTATTCGCTTGTCCTGCCGTGTAATCACTTGTAAAATATCATTTAACACAGTGGATGTTTGAGCCTCAGACCCGGCAGCATTATCCTTAGTTTCACTCAGAACTTCTGAATGGATGGGTCGATTATTTGCAACTCTAATCGGCCTGCTCTCTTCCATTGACCAAAGAATGGCTTCATTACGTATCTCAAGCAGGGTCAACTGGGGCTTTTCTCTGATTGTTTTACGCAGCTCTCGCCTTAATGCAGCATCTCGCACACCCTCCACAAACTGATCACGTAAAATTCCCTGCTCATTAGCCAGACCACCTGGGGACTGTTTTGTGACAGAGCTTAATAGGCGAGAGAGAGCATGAGAGTAATTTCGAAGGTCTTCCCCCTCCAATTGTTTGCGATTGTAAAACATCTGCAACAATTGTGTCCCGCTACGCCGTTCTCCAAACGCTTCCCGTAGGAATGCAAACAAATCACTGGCCTGTCTGGACTGGTTTCCCACACATAAACGCACCTCTTCAAGTGCGGGCCCCCTCAGATGTGAAATAATAAAGTCCAACTGTTCTTCCTGGGTTTGATCTCTGGCCCGTAGAACCCTTTCTACCTCCTCAATAAACTCTTCTACAGACCTCCCATCTTTGTTGTACTCCCCGCAGAAGGGTTGAATCTGACGTTCACGAGGGACATAAATATAAGAGCGAGTTGAATTACCCCCACCAACTGCCCTATTGGCCAGAGCATCATCCCTCCAATCTCTTAACTCTTGAATTTGACCTCTCATTTGCTCTATAACATCATTACCCACAGCCCCCTCAACAGGGACATCTACCCCCCCTGCAGGCAGTTCGTCAGTGTCTGACATTTCTTACACAAGCAGGTCAAAATAAAATAAAAATAACTCAGGATGAACAACTCAGTCAAATATAAATGTCCTTGGTGTAAAACTCGTCCAAACTTCCCAGTCCTTTCCAGTACCTCAGACGCCCTCGCACTGATACACAGTTCTTGGATGGATCCGTTAAATCCTGGAAGCTACGCTGCACATTTGACAGAAGGAATCACGTCAACCTGGACCAGTCTTCTGAGCAGTCGTCACACCTGGCACCCCGTAAACCCGATCAATCCAACGTCGATCACCACGTCCACAACCGCAATCCTCCACGCTCTGGACGTCCACTGCCTCTGCAAAATTATTCACCACTGCCGTATTGCCCGACAAAACACGTCGCTCATCACAAACAAATCAAACTGAATAAACTACCCCACTCCTGGTACCAAAAATGTGTGACCGGGGAATTTAATTGACCACCAGAAACACTTTTAGCGGGTTTACTTACTTTGTAGTTTATTCATTTAGTATTTTCAAAAGAATGACATGTTCTGAAATGTTTAACAAGAGTGTACAAGAAACCGTTCCGGCTCAAAATAGTCCGGAAACAAAGAAAAAGAGTTAAATATCTATTTTTGAAAATAGACGGAACAAAAAAAAACAGAGAAGGATACAAAGAGCTGGGAATAAAGTTTAAATCTCACAGCTCTATATTTCTCAGTGTATAATTATTCCTAATGTTCAACAGATTGTTCCACAATCCAACTGCTATAAGCAGAAACAAACTCTTAACCATCGCAAACACGGCCCAGTAAAAATACAGCCGCCACACAAAGATACAAAAGTTAAATAATTAAATACAAAAGGAATACCACAACAACAAAATGTTGTGAGACGCTACAGAGAAACTACCACACTAAAATCACATGTGGTACAACACGGTACAATACGGCAGTGGGAATAAAAATGATGAGCTCCTATTTTACACCTCACATTCACTTTATGAGGGCTGAAATCCTCAACAAAATGCTGTACCTTGGATGGTCTTAAATATGTCACTGATTACAGAGAGTGCACATCTCCCCAACGTTGCTCCCTGCACATCACCCAAAAAGATCTGAAAACAGCACATGCGCATTTCCCATGCATAATGCAAACAGCACCACCTACTGACGACTCAAGGAAAAATGCAGATATTAACTGTTTCTTCTGACTTAGTAATTTACAGAAAACAGAAAATAAAAATAAAATAAGTTTAACGATGCAAAGGGAGAAATAAATTACTATACTTTTTACCACTCGGTTACATACACAAAAACTAATGTTAGGACTTCAATGATCAAGATTGTCAGTTTACAGCTTTCTGAGTCCAGTAATGTTGAAATAGTGTTTCTGTTCAAATGAAGTGAAATCAAGCCCAAATCTGCTCAAAAGCTTGTCTCTCCAATAGAGAAAGCTGTTTCATTCAGTATTCAGTGCAAATCTTGCCAAACTGATAGATGCTCATGCCTTATGAAGTACAATGTTTTCTGCAATGCTGTAAGACAGTTTTTAATGTGTTAGAAGTTATATTCACAAAAACTAATGTTAGGACTTCAATGATCAAGATTGTCAGTTCACAGCTTTCTGAGTCCAGTAATGCTGAAATAGTACTTCTGTTCAAATGAAGTGAAATCTAGCCCAAATCTGCTCAAAAGCTTGTCTCTCTATTAGAGAAAGCTGTTTCATTCAGTATTCAGTGCAAATCTTGCCAAACTGATAGATGCTTATGCCTTATGAAGTACAATGTTTTCTGCAATGCTGTAAGACAGTTTTTAATGTGTTAGAAGTTATATACACAAAAACTAATGTTAGGACTTCAATGATCAAGATTGTCAGTTTACAGCTTTCTGAGTCCAGTAATGTTGAAATAGTATTTCTGTTCAAATGAAGTGAAATCAAGCCCAAATCTGCTCAAAAGCTTGTCTCTCTAATAGAGAAAGCTGTTTCATTCAGTATTCAGTGCAAATCTTGCCAAACTGATAGATGCTTATGCCTTATGAAGTACAATGTTTTCTGCAATGCTGTAAGACAGTTTTTAATGTGTTAGAAGTTATATACACAAAGACTAATGTTAGGACTTCAATGATCAAGATTGTCAGTTTACAGCTTTCTGAGTCCAGAAATGTTGAAATAGTGTTTCTGTTCAAATGAAGTGAAATCAAGCCCAAATCTGCTCAAAAGCTTGTCTCTATATTAGAGAAAGCTGTTGCATTCAGTATTCAGTGCAAATCTTACCAAACTGATAGATGCTTATGCCTTATGAAGTACAATGTTTTCTGCAATGCTGTAAGACAGTTTTTAATGTGTTAGAAGTTATATACACAAAAACTAATGTTAGGACTTCAATGATCAAGATTGTCAGTTTACAGCTTTCTGAGTCCAGTAATGTTGAAATAGTGTTTCTGTTCAAATGAAGTGAAATCAAGCCCAAATCTGCTCAAAAGCTTGTCTCTATATTAGAGAAAGCTGTTGCATTCAGTATTCAGTGCAAATCTTGCCAAACTGATAGATGCTTATGCCTTATGAAGTACAATGTTTTCTGCAATGCTGTAAGACAGTTTTTAATGTGTTAGAAGTTATATACACAAAAACTAATGTTAGGACTTCAATGATCAAGATTGTCAGTTTACAGCTTTCTGAGTCCAGTAATATTGAAATAGTGTTTCTGTTCAAATGAAGTGAAATCAAGCCCAAATCTGCTCAAAAGCTTGTCTCTCTAATAGAGAAAGCTGTTTCATTCAGTATTCAGTGCAAATCTTGCCAAACTGATAGATGCTTATGCCTTATGAAGTACAATGTTTTCTGCAATGCTGTAAGACAGTTTTTAATGTGTTAGAAGTTATATGCACAAAAACTTATGTTAGGACTTCAATGATCAAGATTGTCAGTTTACAGCTTTCTGAGTCCAGTAATGCTGAAATAGTACTTCTGTTCAAATGAAGTGAAATCTAGCCCAAATCTGCTCAAAAGCTTGTCTCTCTATTAGAGAAAGCTGTTTCATTCAGTATTCAGTGCAAATCTTGCCAAACTGATAGATGCTTATGCCTTATGAAGTACAATGTTTTCTGCAATGCTGTAAAACAGTTTTTAATGTGTTAGAAGTTATATACACAAAAACTAATGTTAGGACTTCAATGATCAAGATTGTCAGTTTACAGCTTTCTGAGTCCAGTAATGTTGAAATAGTGTTTCTGTTCAAATGAAGTGAAATCAAGCCCAAATCTGCTCAAAAGCTTGTCTCTCCAATAGAGAAAGCTGTTTCATTCAGTATTCAGTGCAAATCTTGCCAAACTGATAGATGCTTATGCCTTATGAAATACAATGTTTTCTGCAATGCTGTAAAACAGTTTTAATGTGTTAGAAGTTATATACACAAAAACTAATCAATCAATCAATCACCTTTATTTATATAGTGCTTTAAACAAAATACATTGCGCCAAAGCACTGAACAACATTCATTTGGAAAACAGTGTCTCAATAATGCAAAATGATAGTTAAAGGCAGTTCATCATTGAATTCATTGATGTCATCTCTGTTCAGTTGAAATAGTGTCTGTTTTAATTTGCAATCAAGTCAACGATATCGCTGTAGATGAAGTGACCCCAACTAAGCAAGCCAGAGGCGACAGCGGCAAGGAACCGAAACTCCATCGGTGACAGAATGGAGAAAAAAACCTTGGGAGAAACCAGGCTCAGTTGGGGTGCCAGTTCTCCTCTGACCAGACGAAACCAGTAGTTCAATTCCAGGCTGCAGCAAAGTCAGATTGTGCAGAAGAATCATCTGTTTCCTGTGGTCTTGTCCTGGTGCTCCTCTGAGACAAGGTCTTTACAGGGGATCTGTATCTGGGGCTCTAGTTGTCCTGGTCTCCGCTGTCTTTCAGGGCAGTAGAGGTCCTTTCTAGGTGCTGATCCACCATCTGGTCTGGATACGTACTGGATCTGGGTGACTGCAGTGACCCTCTGATCTGGACACAGACTGGATCTGGTGGCCACGGTGACCTCGGAACAAGAGAGAAACAGACAAATATTAGCGTAGATGCCATTCTTCTAATGATGTAGAAAGTACGGTGTTATGTGAAGTGTTCCGGTTCCAGTTTACCTAATTAATGCAGCCTAAAAATCCTTTAACGGATTTGGATATTAAAAGCATATTAGTATGTTATGTGTATGCCAGGTTAAAGAGATGGGTCTTTAATCTAGATTTAAACTGCAAGAGTGTGTCTGCCTCCCGAACAATGTTAGGTAGGTTATTCCAGAGTTTAGGCGCCAAATAGGAAAAGGATCTGCCGCCCGCAGTTGATTTTGATATTCTAGGTATTATCAAATTGCCTGAGTTTTGAGAACGTAGCGGACGTAGAGGAGTATAATGTAAAAGGAGCTCATTCAAATACTGAGGTGCTAAACCATTCAGGGCTTTATAAGTAATAAGCAATATTTTAAAATCTATACGATGTTTGATAGGGAGCCAGTGCAGTGTGGACAGGACCGGGCTAATATGGTCATACTTCCTGGTTCTAGTAAGAACTCTTGCTGCTGCATTTTGGACTAGCTGTAGTTTGTTTACCAAGCGTGCAGAACAACCACCCAATAAAGCATTACAGTAGTCTAACCTTGAAGTCATAAATGCATGGATTAACATTTCTGCATTTGACATTGAGAGCATAGGCCGTAATTTAGATATATTTTTGAGATGGAAAAATGCAGTTTTACAAATGCTAGAAACGTGGCTTTCTAAGGAAAGATTGCGATCAAGTAGCACACCTAGGTTCCTAACTGATGACGAAGAATTGACAGAGCAACCATCAAGTCTTAGACAGTGTTCTAGGTTATTACAAGTAGAGTTTTTAGGCCCTATGATTAACACCTCTGTTTTTTCTGAATTTAGCAGTAAGAAATTACTCGTCATCCAATTTTTTATATCGACTATGCATTCCATTAGTTTTTCAAATTGGTGTGTTTCACCGGGCTGCGAGGAAATATAGAGCTGCGTATCATCAGCATAACAGTGAAAGCTAACACCATGTTTCCTGATGATATCTCCCAAGGGTAACATATAAAGCGTGAAGAGTAGCGGCCCTAGAACTGAGCCTTGAGGTACTCCATACTGCACTTGTGATCGATATGATACATCTTCATTCACTGCTACGAACTGATGGCGGTCATATAAGTACGATTTAAACCATGCTAATGCACTTCCACTGATGCCAACAAAGTGTTCAAGTCTATGCAAAAGAATGTTGTGGTCAATTGTGTCAAACGCAGCACTAAGATCCAATAAAACTAATAGAGAGATACACCCACGATCAGATGATAAGAGCAGATCATTTGTAACTCTAAGGAGAGCAGTTTCAGTACTATGATACGGTCTAAATCCTGACTGGAAATCCTCACATATACCATTTTTCTCTAAGAAGGAATATAATTGTGAGGATACCACCTTTTCTAGTATCTTGGACAGAAAAGGGAGATTCGAGATTGGTCTATAATTAACTAGTTCTCTGGGGTCAAGTTGTGGCTTTTTAATGAGAGGCTTAATAACAGCCAGTTTGAAGGTTTTGGGGACATGTCCTAATAACAATGAGGAATTAATAATAGTCAGAAGAGGACCTATGACTTCTGGAAGCACCTCTTTTAAGAGCTTACACTCTAAAAATGGCTGGGTTAAAAATAACCCAATTGGCAACCCAGCACTGGGTAAATATTGGACAGAACACATGCTGGGTTAAAGTAACCCAGCATGCTGGTTTACACATTTTAACCCAGCATGCTGGGTTATTTAGAAAACCCAAGTTGGAGTCATTTTTACCATTTGTGGGTTTGCATTTTTATGATTCTGGGTTATTCTTGCTGGGTTATTCTCATAATTTCACTTTTGCTTAACAAAGCAATCATGGATTAATAAATAATGAAGAATACAGGTTATTTAGACTGTTAAAAAATATTTTTAATGCCATCTGACATTCAAAATTTTTTTACCAATGACAAACAACATGGAATTTTCCCTTTTTTTGTTTCCAGCAAATGCAAAATAAATAAATAAAAATCACAGAAATACAGTTGCAATAAATAAGAAAATTATTTCTGAATGACCTGTGTCTAGCTGTTTAACTATTACATTTTGAGATTTTTAGCTATTTAAATACACAGTGAAATGACATTGACAATTAACATTTTTAAATTTAAATGTAAAATCATTTAAAGATGTCCTTAAATTTATATCAAGTATATAAAGACTCCTACGTAGGTAGATGTGCACTGCTTAGGGTAGTTCAACATATAGTTCACCCAAAAATGAAAATTCTGTCATTTATTACTCAACTTCATGTCGTTACAAACCCGTAAGCCCTTCGTTCATCTTCAGAACACAAGTTAAGATATTTTCGTTGATATTCGAGAGCTTTCAGACCAGGGTGAATAATTAGTGACAATTTTCATTTTTGGGTGAACTATTGTCAAACACTTAAGCTCTGAAGCAAAGATCTACACCTCAGAGCAGTGTACTCCATTATAGAGCCTGTCTATGGAAGGACAATTTTCAAAAGGAATTGCTAATTATATTTTCAATTGCGTTTTCCACATTTGGATTGTGACAAATTGTGACAATCCAAACACAATTGCAAATCTTGAACAAAAACACTGTTTCAAAAACACTGAACAAAAATTACGGTTTCAGTTTAGTGACTGCCAAATTTCAAATGGAAAAACAAAGTCAGTTTGTAGCTGTATTTTCCATGTATTATGAGTAATAAGCCTGTCATATCGATCAAATACTGCATCATAGCAGCTTTACAGTATTGAATAGGAAAATAGTGTGTAATAATGCAAAGGGACAAAAGTAAACACTCAGTTTTCAGTTAAAGTCAATTCGTCATTGATTCAGTGATGTATCGTCCCTCTGTGCAATCAAGTGGATGATATCGCTTGATATTAATTGTCCCCAACTAAAGAAAAACAAGGAACAAAAACTCCATCGTTGACAGAATGGAGAAAAAAACCTTGGGAGAAACCAGGCTCAGTTGGGGTTCAGTTCTCCTCTGACCAGACGAAACCAGTAGTTCAATTCCAGGCTGCAGCAAAGTCAGATTGTGCAGAAGAATCATCTGTTTCCTGTGGTCTTGTCCTGGTGCTCCTCTGAGACAAGGTCTTTACAGGGGATCTGTATCTGGGCTCTAGTTGTCCTGGTCTCCGCTGTCTTTCAGGGATGTAGAGGTCCTTTCTAGATGATGATCTCCATCTGGTCTGGATACGTACTGGATACGGGTGGCTACGGTGACCTTGGAATAAAAGAGAAACAGACTAATGTTAGCATAGATGCAACATAAGAACAAGTACATGAGGTTTTATGAATAACCATGTCTGTTTTTTCACTGTGTCGCACATGTTACCTGCCAAAACTCAAATGGAATTTTTAGCATCTGAATTTCCAATGCCTCACATTGAAAACTGTCAATTTTTGTCAGAGGTGGGACCATACTATGGAGAGTGTTTGTATTGGGAGGTGACGTCACTCAAAGACAACTGTGCAAAATTCTTTGAACGATGGAGGTTAAGGCACTACTAAAGGCAGCTGCCGCTCCGAGAGATGCGTGTTAAAGAACAGACAGTGCAACCCGGATCTCCCTATATTCTTGGCACCTCACACAATAAATAATTCTGTCATTTTACCCCAAATGCAGCTACTATCCCCTGCTAACAGTTAGATCCACATGGTACTATTGGTCAATATTCATCATTAACCAAATGCTTTTCACCGGAGGCATAAAATATAGGGTAATATGCAACTAGGTAAATAAGAGTAGAACTGCAATGTTGTTTGCTGACGTGCATCAGAGTGCAAACAGTGAGAGATTTGGGGTAAAAACTACAAAATATCTCCCAATACAAACATGCCCATAGTCAATACAAACAATACAAACATAGTCCCACCCTTGACACAAATTGACAGCTTTCTGTGTAAGGCATCTGAAATACAAATGCTTTTCAATTGAGTTTGGACTATTTCACAATGTATATGTCCACATGTGGAAAAATACAATTAAATATACAATTTGCAATTCCTTTTGAAAATAGTTCAGAATATCCTTACCTGTCCATTGATTATGATCAATGCCTGAGAGATCTGCTGGCATTTTTAAATCGCCACGACAACTGGATGGGGTTTTGTGGACTCTGCTCAGTTAAGGAATTTCATGTTTGTTCCAACCTTTAAAATAAAGTTGAAAAAAAAAGAAAAAATACAAATTGTTTTAATAACAGTGATTCAGTTCAATTAACTGTGTGAAGTTAATCATGAAATTGACCCATCATGATTATGAGTTAAATTCACCTATGAGTTGGTCTACAGAAGCAGAATATGATATAGTGATTGGCTGAAAGGTGTGCTTTCAAACTGTCTAATCAATGGGATGTTCCAGTTATTATAAATCACAGTTTTATGTTAATATGCTGGCTATGACTATATCAAACACACACAGTCACTGGCACAGATAAGGGAGATCACACTGCATGTGCGCACACAGACATTTCTATGACAAGTCACGTAGGTAAAACAGTCCATATATAAAAACTTATAGATGTAGCAAAGTGATAAGGACAAGTCAAAAACACGATCTGGAAAATTAATAAATTAGGTACATTCTGGTGCAGCTTTAACTATAGCACGAAATAAAAATATATGTGCGTTTAAGTTACGTGAGGGTTAACGTTAGTTGATTATCACAGACAAACAATTATGTAAAATGTATAATAAACAAGAACTTACCGTTAGACGCCTCAATAAGACTGCACTCGACCAGTTTTTCTCTCACAAATGTATCCATGCGCTTTTCTGACAGGAAAAAAAAACACATTTTGAATTATAATTTGTATGTAAAAAGACTTTATAAACCACAAAAGCATCAAATCACTTCACTAACACGGCCAGCGTCACTCGCTGTGCGTGCGCGTACTTTGAAATGCCCTGAGACGTCGATTCTTTTCCGGGAATCACTTTGTTCGAGAATTACTGAACCGGTTTACTTGAACTGGGTCGTCGGTTCTTTTAGACCTGCGGTCCGACTATATTGTACGTAATTTGTATGATTTAAATGTCGATATGGACAACTGCAGGCGTTTACATTAGAGCAGAAAGTCGTATTCACTTTTTGAACTCATTTGACTCACTTAAATATCAAATTCGCTTTTCAGTGTCAGAAACTACTTTTTCCTCTATTTTCACAGGTATTCGCATATTTCAGCCATCAGTCACTTTCTGAAACCTAATAAAACTTTATTAATCTGTCGTCTCAGATAACGTTACCTTAACACGATTATGCGAGTCGCGTAAGGTAGGTTGGCCGTTTGAGGTAAACTGTTCATCATTTAACGTAAATAATGTTGGCCTGTAGACGTTTAACAGTATTGTTGCTGCAAAAAAAAGTTATAATTCTGCCAATTTAAAATAATTATTATTGAAAACATTAAATAAACTTACCTTAAAACAGTTGAAAGCCGTGGCTTTGCCCCGTTGTTCTTCCAAAGTGACAGTTGGGGAGCGATTTAAACATCTTCAAGGCGCGTTAAATAACCCAGCGCTGGCCTGAAACAACCCAGCGACGCAACCCAGCAGGTTTAACCCAACACCTGGTAAATTGAAACTACCCAAAAGTGTTTAAAAAGAAATTAAATAACCCAACAAAATGACCCAACAGACTCAACCCAGCATTTTGGGTTAAAAAATAACCCAGCCGTTTTTAGAGTGTAGATGGTATAGGGTCTAACATACATGTTGTAAGTTTAGATGATTTAACAAGTTTATACAATTCTTCCTCTCCTATAGTAGAGAATGAGTGGAACTGTTCCTCAGGGGGTCTATAGTGCACTGTCTGATGCGAAACTGTAGCTGACGGCTGAAGGGTTGCAATTTTATCTCTAATAGTATCGATTTTAGAAGTAAAGTAGTTCATAAAGTCATTACTGCTGTGGTGTTGGGAAATGTCAACACTTGTTGAGGCTTTATTTTTCGTTAATTTAGCCACTGTATTGAATAAATACCTGGGGTTATGTTTGTTTTCTTCTAAAAGAGAAGAAAAGTAATCAGATCTAACAGTTTTTAATGCTTTTCGGTAGGATATGCTACTTTCCCGCCAAGCAATACGAAATACCTCTAGTTTTGTTTTCCTCCAGCTGCGCTCCATTTTTCGGGCTGCTCTCTTTAGGGTGCGAGTATGCTCATTATACCATGGTGTCAAACTGTTTTCCTTAACCTTTCTTAAGCGTAAAGGAGCAACTGTATTTAAAGTGCTAGAAAAGAGAGAGTCCATAGTTTCTGTTACATCATCAAGTTGTTCTGAGGTTTTGGATATGCTAAGGAATTCGGATACATCAGGAAGATAACTTAAAAAGCAGTCTTTTGTGGTAGAAGTGATGGTTCTTCGATACTTGTAACAAGAAGTAGAATTTACAATTTTGGCTATATGAAGTTTACACAGAACTAAATAATGATCTGAGATATCATCACTTGGCTGAATAATTTCAACACTATCAACATCAATTCCATGTGACAGTATTAAATCTAGAGTATGATTTCGACAATGAGTAGGTCCTGAAACGTGTTGTCTAACACCAATAGAGTTCAGAATGTCTATAAATGCTGATCCCAATACATCTTTTTCATTATCGACATGGATATTAAAATCACCAACTATTAAGACTTTATCTGCAGCCAGAACTAACTCGGATGTAAAATCACCAAACTCTTTAATAAAGTCTGTATGGTGCCCTGGTGGCCTGTATACAGTAGCCAGTACAAACATAACAGGGGATTTATCATTAACATTGGTTTCTCTGGATAATGTTATATGAAGCACCATTACTTCAAACGAGTTATACTTGAAGCCTGCCCTCTGAGAAATCCTGAAAACGTTATTATAAATTGAAGCAACACCTCCCCCTTTGCCTTTTAGACGCGGCTCGTGTTTATAACAATAATCTTGGGGGGTGGACTCATTTAAAATAATGTAATCATCAGGTTTTAGCCAGGTTTCTGTCAAGCAGAGCACATCTATATTATGATCAGTTATCATATTATTTACAAAAAGTGTTTTCGTAGAAATGGATCTGATATTCAATAAGCCAATCTTTATCATTTGTTTATCCATATTGCATTTGTTTTTTATTTGTTGAACCTCAATTAAATTGTTAACCTTAACTTGGTTTGGACGTTTTTTGTATTTTCTAGTTCGTGGAACAGACACAGTCTCTATAGTGTGATATCTAGGTGAAAGAGTCTCTATGTGCTGAGAATTAACTGACCTCTGTGACGGGAGGCAGCTAGCAGACGGTCGGTTTAGCCAGTCTGTCTGCTTCCTGACCTGGGCCCCAGTTAGTCAAGTATAAACACTAAGACTATTTGCCATATTTCTAGAGAGAAGAGCAGCTCCACCCCGGGAGGGATGAAGACCATCTCTTTTAAACAGGTCAGGTCTGCCCCAAAAGCTCGTCCAATTGTCTATGAAACCTATGTTATTCTGTGGGCACCACTTAGACATCCAGCCATTGAGTGATGACAATCTGCTATGCATCTTATCACCACGGTAAGCAGGGAGGGGACCAGAGCATATTACAGTGTCTGACATCGTGCTTGCAAGTTCACACACCTCTTTAAAGTTATTTTTAGTGATCTCCGACTGGCGAAGTCGAACATCATTAGCGCCGGCATGAATAACAATCTTACTGTATTTACGTTTAGCATTAGCCAGCACTTTTAAATTTGCCAAGATGTCAGGCGCTCTGGCTCCCGGTGAACATTTGACTATGGTGGCTGGTGTCTCTATATTCACGTTCCGTACAATAGAATCGCCAATAACTAGAGCACTTTCATCAGGTTTCTCAGTGGGTGCATCACTGAGTGGGGAGAACCTGTTTAATGTTTTGATCGGAACAGAAGAGCGGTGTTTTGACCCACGACTACGCTGCCTCACCGTCACCCAGTTGCCCTGCTGCAGGGGCTCTGCTGGAACCGGACAATGTACAGGAATCCCTGAGCTAGACGCATCCAAAGCCATATCTAGAGCCCTAACATTCTTACTGTCCTCAATTAAAGTTTGGATGCGTGTCTCTAATTCTGAAATCTTCTCTGTCAGCCTAACTGTTTCCCTGCATTTATCACATGTGAATCCCTCATCAGCGACAGAGATAGATAAACTGTACATGTGGCAAGAGGTGCAAATAACAATTGTAGGAGAAGCCATTACTCACCGTGCTTGATGAAATATTCTTACTGCGGTTGTTTGATGAACTTGTGGAAAACTGCAGCGTGAGAGAGGAGAGGAGAGGAGAAAAGAAAACGCTAATGACAAGCTAACGAGTGCTAACGCTTTGCAGGTGTGCTGCAGTCACGGAAGAGTGAACGATCAAAGTTAATCTGATAAGATTGATCGGTAGTATCAGAAATATGGTGTGAATTAAGTTATATTTTACAATTAAAAAAACAAACAAACAGACAGTGATAGTAAGAAAGATTATAGAGAAAAAATATAAAATAAAAACAGCTACATGGAGCTATGATTAGCTACAGAAGGCCAACAGGAAGTAGAGAAAACACTGTCCTAATGTTAGGACTTCAATGATCAAGACTGTCAGTTTACAGCTTTCTGAGTCCAGTAATGTTGAAATAGTGTTTCTGTTCAAATGAAGTGAAATCAAGCCCAAATCTGCTAAAAAGCTTGTCTCTCTAATAGAGAAAGCTGTTTCATTCAGTATTCAGTGCAAATCTTGCCAGACTGATAGATGCTTATGCCATATGAAATACAATGTTTTCTGCAATGCTGTAAGACAGTTTTTAATGTGTTAGAAGTTATATGCACAAAAACTAATGTTAGGACTTCAATGATCAAGATTGTCAGTTTACAGCTTTCTGAGTCCAGTAATGCTGAAATAGTACTTCTGTTCAAATGAAGTGAAATCAAGCCCAAATCTGCTCAAAAGCTTGTCTCTCTAATAGAGAAAGCTGTTTCATTCAGTATTCAGTGCAAATCTTGCCAAACTGATAGATGCTTATGCCTTATGAAGTACAATGTTTTCTGCAATGCTGTAAGACAGTTTTTAATGTGTTAGAAGTTATATACACAAAGACTAATGTTAGGACTTCAATGATCAAGATTGTCAGTTTACAGCTTTCTGAGTCCAGAAATGTTGAAATAGTGTTTCTGTTCAAATGAAGTGAAATCAAGCCCAAATCTGCTCAAAAGCTTGTCTCTCTAATAGAGAAAGCTGTTTCATTCAGTATTCAGTGCAAATCTTGCCAAACTGATAGATGCTTATGCCTTATGAAGTACAATGTTTTCTGCAATGCTGTAAGACAGTTTTTAATGTGTTAGAAGTTATATGCACAAAAACTTATGTTAGGACTTCAATGATCAAGATTGTCAGTTTACAGCTTTCTGAGTCCAGTAATGCTGAAATAGTACTTCTGTTCAAATGAAGTGAAATCTAGCCCAAATCTGCTCAAAAGCTTGTCTCTCTATTAGAGAAAGCTGTTTCATTCAGTATTCAGTGCAAATCTTGCCAAACTGATAGATGCTTATGCCTTATGAAGTACAATGTTTTCTGCAATGCTGTAAAACAGTTTTTAATGTGTTAGAAGTTATATACACAAAAACTAATGTTAGGACTTCAATGATCAAGATTGTCAGTTTACAGCTTTCTGAGTCCAGTAACGTTGAAATAGTGTTTCTGTTCAAATGAAGTGAAATCAAGCCCAAATCTGCCCAAAAGCTTGTCTCTCCAATAGAGAAAGCTGTTTCATTCAGTATTCAGTGCAAATCTTGCCAAACTGATAGATGCTCATGCCTTATGAAGTACAATGTTTTCTGCAATGCTGTAAGACAGTTTTTAATGTGTTAGAAGTTATATTCACAAAAACTAATGTTAGGACTTCAATGATCAAGATTGTCAGTTTACAGCTTTCTGAGTCCAGTAATGTTGAAATAGTACTTCTGTTCAAATGAAGTGAAATCAAGCCCAAGTCTGCTCAAAAGCTTGTCTCTCTATTAGAGAAAGCTGTTTCATTCAGTATTCAGTGCAAATCTTGCCAAACTGATAGATGCTTATGCCTTATGAAGTACAATGTTTTGTGCAATGCTGTAAGAGAGTTTTTAATGTGTTAGAAGTTATATACACAAAAACTTATGTTAGGACTTCAATGATCAAGATTGTCAGTTTACAGCTTTCTGAGTCCAGTAATGCTGAAATAGTACTTCTGTTCAAATGAAGTGAAATCTAGCCCAAATTTGCTCAAAAGCTTGTCTCTCTATTAGAGAAAGCTGTTTCATTCAGTATTCAGTGCAAATCTTGCCAAACTGATAGATGCTTATGCCTTATGAAGTACAATGTTTTCTGCAATGCTGTAAAACAGTTTTTAATGTGTTAGAAGTTTTATACACAAAAACTAATGTTAGGACTTCAATGATCAAGACTGTCAGTTTACAGCTTTCTGAGTCCAGTAATGCTGAAATAGTACTTCTGTTCAAATGAAGTGAAATCTAGCCCAAATCTGCTCAAAAGCTTGTCTGTCTATTAGAGAAAGCTGTTTCATTCAGTATTCAGTGCAAATCTTGCCAGACTGATAGATGCTTATGCCATATGAAATACAATGTTTTCTGCAATGCTGTAAGACAGTTTTTAATGTGTTAGAAGTTATATGCACAAAAACTTATGTTAGGACTTCAATGATCAAGATTGTCAGTTTACAGCTTTCTGAGTCCAGTAATGCTGAAATAGTACTTCTGTTCAAATGAAGTGAAATCTAGCCCAAATCTGCTCAAAAGCTTGTCTCTCTATTAGAGAAAGCTGTTTCATTCAGTATTCAGTGCAAATCTTGCCAAACTGATAGATGCTTATGCCTTATGAAGTACAATGTTTTCTGCAATGCTGTAAGACAGTTTTTAATGTGTTAGAAGTTATATACACAAAGACTAATGTTAGGACTTCAATGATCAAGATTGTCAGTTTACAGCTTTCTGAGTCCAGTAATGCTGAAATAGTACTTCTGTTCAAATGAAGTGAAATCTAGCCCAAATCTGCTCAAAAGCTTATCTCTCCAATAGAGAAAGCTGTTTCATTCAGTATTCAGTGCAAATCTTGCCAAACTGATAGATGCTTATGCCTTATGAAGTACAATGTTTTCTGCAATGCTGTAAGACAGTTTTTAATGTGTTAGAAGTTATATACACAAAAACTAATGTTAGGACTTCAATGATCAAGATTGTCAGTTTACAGCTTTCTGAGTCCAGTAATGCTGAAATAGTGCTTCTGTTCAAATGAAGTGAAATCTAGCCCAAATCTGCTCAAAAGCTTGTCTCTCTATTAGAGAAAGCTGTTTCATTCATTATTCAGTGCAAATCTTGCCAAACTGATAGATGCTTATGCCTTATGAAGTACAATGTTTTCTGCAATGCTGTAAGACAGTTTTTAATGTGTTAGAAGTTATATGCACAAAAACTTATGTTAGGACTTCAATGATCAAGATTGTCAGTTTACAGCTTTCTGAGTCCAGTAATGTTGAAATAGTGTTTCTGTTCAAATGAAGTGAAATCTAGCCCAAATCTGCTCAAAAGCTTGTCTCTCTATTAGAGAAAGCTGTTTCATTCAGTATTCAGTGCAAATCTTGCCAAACTGATAGATGCTTATGCCTTATGAAGTACAATGTTTTGTGCAATGCTGTAAGAGAGTTTTTAATGTGTTAGAAGTTATATACACAAAAACTAATGTTAGGACTTCAATGATCAAGACTGTCAGTTTACAGCTTTCTGAGTCCAGTAATGTTGAAATAGTGTTTCTGTTCAAATGAAGTGAAATCAAGCCCAAATCTGCTCAAAAGCTTGTCTCTCTATTAGAGAAAGCTGTTTCATTCAGTATTCAGTGCAAATCTTGCCAAACTGATAGATGCTTATGCCTTATGAAGTACAATGTTTTGTGCAATGCTGTAAGAGAGTTTTTAATGTGTTAGAAGTTATATACACAAAGACTAATGTTAGGACTTCAATGATCAAGATTGTCAGTTTACAGCTTTTTGAGTCCAGTAATGCTGAAATAGTGTTTCTGTTCAAATGAAGTGAAATCAAGCCCAAATCTGCTCAAAAGCTTGTCTCTCTAATAGAGAAAGCTGTTTCATTCAGTATTCAGTGCAAATCTTGCCAAACTGATAGATGCTTATGCCTTATGAAGTACAATGTTTTATGCAATGCTGTAAGACAGTTTTTAATGTGTTAGAAGTTATATGCACAAAAACTTATGTTAGGACTTCAATGATCAAGATTGTCAGTTTACAGCTTTCTGAGTCCAGTAATGTTGAAATAGTGTTTCTGTTCAAATGAAGTGAAATCTAGCCCAAATCTGCTCAAAAGCTTGTCTCTCTATTAGAGAAAGCTGTTTCATTCAGTATTCAGTGCAAATCTTGCCAAACTGATAGATGCTTATGCCTTATGAAGTACAATGTTTTCTGCAATGCTGTAAGACAGTTTTTAATGTGTTAGAAGTTATATACACAAAAACTAATGTTAGGACTTCAATGATCAAGATTGTCAGTTTACAGCTTTCTGAGTCCAGTAATGCTGAAATAGTACTTCTGTTCAAATGAAGTGAAATCTAGCCCAAATCTGCTCAAAAGCTTGTCTCTCTATTAGAGAAAGCTGTTTCATTCAAGTATTCAGTGCAAATCTTGCCAAACTGATAGATGCTTATGCCTTATGAAGTACAATGTTTTCTGCAATGCTGTAAAACAGTTTTTAATGTGTTAGAAGTTATATACACAAAAACTAATGTTAGGACTTCAATGATCAAGATTGTCAGTTTACAGCTTTCTGAGTCCAGTAATGTTGAAATAGTGTTTCTGTTCAAATGAAGTGAAATCAAGCCCAAATCTGCTCAAAAGCTTGTCTCTCTAATAGAGAAAGCTGTTTCATTCAGTATTCAGTGCAAATCTTGCCAAACTGATAGATGCTTATGCCTTATGAAGTACAATGTTTTCTGCAATGCTGTAAAACAGTTTTTAATGTGTT
The DNA here is from genome assembly GCF_023724105.1 of Carassius gibelio. Taxonomy (NCBI): domain Eukaryota; kingdom Metazoa; phylum Chordata; class Actinopteri; order Cypriniformes; family Cyprinidae; genus Carassius; species Carassius gibelio. The sequence goes on from NC_068392.1 coordinate 23,831,145, forward strand.
AGAAGTTATATACACAAAAACTAATGTTAGGACTTCAATGATCAAGATTGTCAGTTTACAGCTTTCTGAGTCCAGTAATGTTGAAATAGTGTTTCTGTTCAAATGAAGTGAAATCAAGCCCAAATCTACTCAAAAGCTTGTCTCTCCAATAGAGAAAGCTGTTTCATTCAGTATTCAGTGCAAATCTTGCCAAACTGATAGATGCTTATGCCTTATGAAGTACAATGTTTTCTGCAATGCTGTAAGACAGTTTTTAATGTGTTAGAAGTTATATACACAAAAACTAATGTTAGGACTTCAATGATCAAGATTGTCAGTTTACAGCTTTCTGAGTCCAGTAATGTTGAAATAGTGTTTCTGTTCAAATGAAGTGAAATCAAGCCCAAATCTGCTCAAAAGCTTGTCTCTCTAATAGAGAAAGCTGTTTCATTCAGTATTCAGTGCAAATCTTGCCAAACTGATAGATGCTTATGCCATATGAAATACAATGTTTTCTGCAATGCTGTAAGACAGTTTTTAATGTGTTAGAAGTTATATGCACAAAAACTTATGTTAGGACTTCAATGATCAAGATTGTCAGTTTACAGCTTTCTGAGTCCAGTAATGTTGAAATAGTGTTTCTGTTCAAATGAAGTGAAATCTAGCCCAAATCTGCTCAAAAGCTTGTCTCTCTATTAGAGAAAGCTGTTTCATTCAGTATTCAGTGCAAATCTTGCCAAACTGATAGATGCTTATGCCTTATGAAGTACAATGTTTTCTGCAATGCTGTAAGACAGTTTTTAATGTGTTAGAAGTTATATACACAAAAACTAATGTTAGGACTTCAATGATCAAGATTGTCAGTTTACAGCTTTCTGAGTCCAGTAATGTTGAAATAGTGTTTCTGTTCAAATGAAGTGAAATCAAGCCCAAATCTGCTCAAAAGCTTGTCTCTCTAATAGAGAAAGCTGTTTCATTCAGTATTCAGTGCAAATCTTGCCAAACTGATGGATGCTTATGCCTTATGAAGTACAATGTTTTCTGCAATGCTGTAAAACAGTTTTTAATGTGTTAGAAGTTATATACACAAAAACTAATGTTAGGACTTCAATGATCAAGATTGTCAGTTTACAGCTTTCTGAGTCCAGTAATGTTGAAATAGTGTTTCTGTTCAAATGAAGTGAAATCAAGCCCAAATCTGCTCAAAAGCTTGTCTCTCTAATAGATAAAGCTGTTTCATTCAGTATTCAGTGCAAATCTTGCCAAACTGATGGATGCTTATGCCTTATGAAGTACAATGTTTTCTGCAATGCTGTAAGACAGTTTTTAATGTGTTAGAAGTTATATACACAAAAACTTATGTTAGGACTTCAATGATCAAGATTGTCAGTTTACAGCTTTCTGAGTCCAGTAATGTTGAAATAGTGTTTCTGTTCAAATGAAGTGAAATCTAGCCTAATCTGCTCAAAAGCTTTTCTCTCTATTAGAGAAAGCTGTTTCATTCAATATTCAGTGCAAATCTTGCCAAACTGAAGGATGCTTATGCCTTATGAAATACAATTGTTTTGCAATGCTGTAAGACTGTTTTTAATGTGTTAGAAGTTATATGCACAAAAACTTATGTTTGAGCTTCTATACTCAAGATTGTCAGTTTACAGGTTTCTGAGAGCAGTAATGCTGAAATATTGCTTCTGTTCAAATGAAGTGAAATCTAGCCTAATCTGCTCAAAAGCTTTTCTCTCTATTAGAGAAAGCTGTTTCATTCAATATTCAGTGCAAATCTTGCCATACTGAAGTATGCTTATGCCTTATAAAATACAATGTTTTTGCAATGCTCTAAGACTGTTTTTAATGTGTTAGAAGTTATATGCACAAAAACAGGTTTCTAAGAGCAGTAATGTTGAAATACTGCTTCTGTTCAAATGAAGTGAAATCTAGCCCAAATCTGCTCAAAAGCTTTTCTCTCTATTAGAGAAAGCTGTTTCATTCAATATTCAGTGCAAATCTTGCCAAACTGAAGTATGCTTATGCCTTATGAAATACAATGTTTTTGCAATGCTCTAAGATTGTTTTTAATGTGTTAGAAGTTATATGAACAAAAACAGGTTTCTGAGAGCAGTAATGTTGAAATACTGCTTCTGTTCAAATGAAGTGAAATCTAGCCCAAATCTGCTCAAAAGCTTGTCTCTCTAATAGAGAAAGCTGTTTCATTCAGTATTCAGTGCAAATCTTGCCAAACTGATAGATGCTTATGCCTTATGAAGTACAATGTTTACTGCAATGCTGTAAGACAGTTTTTAATGTGTTAGAAGTTATATACACAAAGACTAATGTTAGGACTTCAATGATCAAGATTGTCAGTTTACAGCTTTCTGAGTCCAGTAATGCTGAAATAGTACTTCTGTTCAAATGAAGTGAAATCTAGCCCAAATCTGCTCAAAAGCTTGTCTCTCTATTAGAGAAAGCTGTTTCATTCAGTATTCAGTGCAAATCTTGCCAGACTGATAGATGCTTATGCCATATGAAATACAATGTTTTCTGCAATGCTGTAAGACAGTTTTTAATGTGTTAGAAGTTATATGCACAAAAACTAATGTTAGGACTTCAATGATCAAGATTGTCAGTTTACAGCTTTCTGAGTCCAGTAATGCTGAAATAGTACTTCTGTTCAAATGAAGTGAAATCTAGCCCAAATCTGCTCAAAAGCTTGTCTCTCTATTAGAGAAAGCGGTTTCATTCAGTATTCAGTGCAAATCTTGCCAAACTGATAGATGCTTATGCCTTATGAAGTACAATGTTTTCTGCAATGCTGTAAGACAGTTTTTAATGTGTTAGAAGTTATATACACAAAAACTAATGTTAGGACTTCAATGATCAAGATTGTCAGTTTACAGCTTTCTGAGTCCAGTAATGTTGAAATAGTGTTTCTGTTCAAATGAAGTGAAATCAAGCCCAAATCTGCTCAAAAGCTTGTCTCTCTAATAGAGAAAGCTGTTTCATTCAGTATTCAGTGCAAATCTTGCCAAACTGATAGATGCTTATGCCTTATGAAGTACAATGTTTTCTGCAATGCTGTAAGACAGTTTTTAATGTGTTAGAAGTTATATTCACAAAAACTAATGTTAGGACTTCAATGATCAAGATTGTCAGTTTACAGCTTTTTGAGTCCAGAAATGTTGAAATAGTGTTTCTGTTCAAATGAAGTGAAATCAAGCCCAAATCTGCTCAAAAGCTTGTCTCTCTAATAGAGAAAGCTGTTTCATTCAGTATTCAGTGCAAATCTTGCCAAACAGATAGATGCTTATGCCATATGAAATACAATGTTTTCTGCAATGCTGTAAGACAGTTTTTAATGTGTTAGAAGTTATATGCACAAAAACTTATGTTAGGACTTCAATGATCAAGATTGTCAGTTTACAGCTTTCTGAGTCCAGTAATGTTGAAATAGTGTTTCTGTTCAAATGAAGTGAAATCAAGCCCAAATCTGCTCAAAAGCTTGTCTCTCTATTAGAGAAAGCTGTTTCATTCAGTATTCAGTGCAAATCTTGCCAAACTGATAGATGCTTATGCCTTATGAAGTACAATGTTTTCTGCAATGCTGTAAGACAGTTTTTAATGTGTTAGAAGTTATATACACAAAAACTAATGTTAGGACTTCAATTATCAAGATTGTCACAATGATCAAGATTGTCAGTTTACAGCTTTCTGAGTCCAGTAATGCTGAAATAGTACTTCTGTTCAAATGAAGTGAAATCTAGCCCAAATCTGCTCAAAAGCTTGTCTCTCCAATAGAGAAAGCTGTTTCATTCAGTAGTCAGTGCAAATCTTGCCAAACTGATAGATGCTTATGCCTTATGAAGTACAATGTTTTCTGCAATGCTGTAAAACAGTTTTAATGTGTTAGAAGTTATATACACAAAAACTAATGTTAGGACTTCAATGATCAAGATTGTCAGTTTACAGCTTTCTGAGTCCAGTAATGTTGAAATAGTGTTTCTGTTCAAATGAAGTGAAATCAAGCCCAAATCTGCTCAAAAGCTTGTCTCTCTATTAGAGAAAGCTGTTTCATTCAGTATTCAGTGCAAATCTTGCCAAACTGATAGATGCTTATGCCATATGAAATACAATGTTTTCTGCAATGCTGTAAGACAGTTTTTAATGTGTTAGAAGTTATATGCACAAAAACTTATGTTAGGACTTCAATGATCAAGATTGTCAGTTTACAGCTTTCTGAGTCCAGTAATGCTGAAATAGTACTTCTGTTCAAATGAAGTGAAATCTAGCCCAAATCTGCTCAAAAGCTTGTCTCTCTATTAGAGAAAGCTGTTTCATTCAGTATTCAGTGCAAATCTTGCCAAACTGATAGATGCTTATGCCTTATGAAGTACAATGTTTTCTGCAATGCTGTAAAACAGTTTTTAATGTGTTAGAAGTTATATACACAAAAACTAATGTTAGGACTTCAATGATCAAGATTGTCAGTTTACAGCTTTCTGAGTCCAGTAATGTTGAAATAGTGTTTCTGTTCAAATGAAGTGAAATCAAGCCCAAATCTGCTCAAAAGCTTGTCTCTCTAATAGAGAAAGCTGTTTCATTCAGTATTCAGTGCAAATCTTGACAAACTGATAGATGCTTATGCCATATGAAATACAATGTTTTCTGCAATGCTGTAAGACAGTTTTTAATGTGTTAGAAGTTATATACACAAAAACTAATGTTAGGACTTCAATGATCAAGATTGTCAGTTTACAGCTTTCTGAGTCCAGTAATGTTGAAATAGTGTTTCTGTTCAAATGAAGTGAAATCAAGCCCAAATCTGCTCAAAAGCTTGTCTCTCTAATAGAGAAAGCTGTTTCATTCAGTATTCAGTGCAAATCTTGCCAAACTGATAGATGCTTATGCCATATGAAATACATTGTTTTCTGCAATGCTGTAAGACAGTTTTTAATGTGTTAGAAGTTATATACACAAAGACTAATGTTAGGACTTCAATGATCAAGATTGTCAGTTTACAGCTTTCTGAGTCCAGTAATGTTGAAATAGTGTTTCTGTTCAAATGAAGTGAAATCAAGCCCAAATCTGCTCAAAAGCTTGTCTCTCCAATAGAGAAAGCTGTTTCATTCAGTTTTCAGTGCAAATCTTGCCAAACTGATAGATGCTTATGCCTTATGAAGTACAATGTTTTCTGCAATGCTGTAAGACAGTTTTTAATGTGTTAGAAGTTATATACACAAAAACTAATGTTAGGACTTCAATGATCAAGATTGTCAGTTTACAGCTTTCTGAGTCCAGTAATGCTGAAATAGTACTTCTGTTCAAATGAAGTGAAATCTAGCCCAAATCTGCTCAAAAGCTTGTCTCTCTATTAGAGAAAGCTGTTTCATTCAGTATTCAGTGCAAATCTTGCCAAACTGAAGTATGCTTATGCCTTATGAAATACAATGTTTTTGCAATGCTGTAAGACTGTTTTTAATGTGATAGAAGTTATATGCACAAAAACTTATGTTTGAGCTTGTATACTCAAGATTGTCAGTTTACAGGTTTCTGAGAGCAGTAATGCTGAAATATTGCTTCTGTTCAAATGAAGTGAAATCTAGCCTAAACTGCTCAAAAGCTTTTCTCTCTATTAGAGAAAGCTGTTTCATTCAATATTCAGTGCAAATCTTGCCAAACTGAAGGATGCTTATGCCTTATGAAATACAATTGTTTTGCAATGCTGTAAGACTGTTTTTAATGTGTTAGAAGTTATATGCACAAAAACTTATGTTTGAGCTTCTATACTCAAGATTGTCAGTTTACAGGTTTCTGAGAGCAGTAATGCTGAAATATTGCTTCTGTTCAAATGAAGTGAAATCTAGCCTAATCTGCTCAAAAGCTTTTCTCTCTATTAGAGAAAGCTGTTTCATTCAATATTCAGTGCAAATCTTGCCATACTGAAGTATGCTTATGCCTTATAAAATACAATGTTTTTGCAATGCTCTAAGACTGTTTTTAATGTGTTAGAAGTTATATGCACAAAAACAGGTTTCTAAGAGCAGTAATGTTGAAATACTGCTTCTGTTCAAATGAAGTGAAATCTAGCCCAAATCTGCTCAAAAGCTTTTCTCTCTATTAGAGAAAGCTGTTTCATTCAATATTCAGTGCAAATCTTGCCAAACTGAAGTATGCTTATGCCTTATGAAATACAATGTTTTTGCAATGCTCTAAGACTGTTTTTAATGTGTTTAGAAGTTATATGCACAAAAACAGGTTTCTGAGAGCAGTAATGTTGAAATACTGCTTCTGTTCAAATGAAGTGAAATCTAGCCCAAATCTGCTCAAAAGCTTTTCTCACTACTAGAGAAAGCTGTTTCATTCAATATTCTGTGCAAATCTTGCCAAACTGAAGGATGCTTATGCCTTATGAAATACAATTGTTTTGCAATGCTGTAAGACTGTTTTTAATGTGTTAGAAGTTAAATGCACAAAAACTTATGTTTGAGCTTCTATACTCTAGATTGTCAGTTTACAGGTTTCTGACAGCAGTAACGCTGAAATACTGCTTCTGTTCAAATGAAGTGAAATCTAGCCTAATCTGCTCAAAAGCTTTTCTCTCTATTAGAGAAAGCTGTTTCATTCAATATTCAGTGCAAATCTTGCCAAACTGAAGAATGCTTATGCCTTATGAAATACAATGTTTTTGCAATGCTGAAAGACTGTTTTTAATGTGTTAGAAGTTATATGCACAAAAACTTATGTTTGAGCTTATATACTGAAGATTGTCAGTTTACAGGCTTCTGAGAGCAGTAACGCTGAAATACTGCTTCTGTTCAAATGAAGTGAAATCTAGCCGAAATCTGCTCAAAAGCTTTTCTCTCTATTAGAGAAAGCTGTTTCATTCAATATTCAGTGCAAATCTTGCCAAACTGAAGGATGCTTATGCATTATGAAATACAATATTTCTGCAATGCTGTAAGACTGTTTTTAATGTGTTAGAAGTTATATGGACAAAAACAGGTTTCTGAGAGCAGTAATGTTGAAATACTGCTTCTGTTCAAATGAAGTGAAATCTAGCCCAAATCTGCTCAAAAGCTTGTCTCTCTATCAGAGAATGCTGTTTCATTCAATATTCAGTGCAAATCTTGCTAAACTGAAGTATGCTTATGCCTTATGAAATACAATGTTTTTGCAATGCTCTAAGATTGTTTTTAATGTGTTAGAAGTTATATGCACAAAAACAGGTTTCTGAGAGCAGTAATGCTGAAATACTGCTTCTGTTCAAATGAAGTGAAATCTAGCCCAAATCTGCTCAAAAGCTTTTCTCTCTATTAGAGAAAGCTGTTTCATTCAATATTCAGTGCAAATCTTGCCAAACTGAAGGATGCTTATGCCTTATGAAATACAATTGTTTTGCAATGCTGTAAGACTGTTTTTAATGTGTTAGAAGTTATATGCACAAAAACTTATGTTTGAGCTTCTATACTGAAGATTGTCAGTTTACAGGTTTCTGAGAGCAGTAACGCTGAAATACTGCTTCTGTTCAAATGAAGTGAAATCTAGCCCAAATCTGCTCAAAAGCTTTTCTCTCTACTAGAGAAAGCTGTTTCATTCAATATTCTGTGCAAATCTTGCCAAACTGAAGGATGCTTATGCCTTATGAAATACAATGTTTTTGCAATGCTGTAAGACTGTTTTTAATGTGTTAGAAGTTATATGCACAAAAACAGGTTTCTGAGAGCAGTAATGTTGAAATACTGCTTCTGTTCAAATGAAGTGAAATCTAGCCCAAATCTGCTCAAAAGCTTGTCTCTCTATCAGAGAATGCTGTTTCATTCAATATTCAGTGCAAATCTTGCCAAACTGAAGGATGCTTATGCCTTATGAAATACAATTGTTTTGCAATGCTGTAAGACTGTTTTTAATGTGTTAGAAGTTATATGCACAAAAACTTATGTTTGAGCTTCTATACTCAAGATTGTCAGTTTACAGGTTTCTGAGAGCAGTAACGCTGAAATACTACTTCTGTTCAAATGAAGTGAAATCTAGCCTAATCTGCTCAAAAGCTTTTCTCTCTATTAGAGAAAGCTGTTTCATTCAATATTCAGTGCAAATCTTGCCAAACTGAAGGATGCTTATGCCTTATGAAATACAATGTTTTTGCAATGCTGTAAGACTGTTTTTAATGTGTTAGAAGTTATATGCACAAAAACTTATGTTTGAGCTTCTATACTCAAGATTGTCAGTTTACAGGTTTCTGGGAGCAGTAACGCTGAAATACTGCTTCTGTTCAAATGAAGTGAAATCTAGCCCAAATCTGCTCAAAAGCTTGTCTCTCTATCAGAGAATGCTGTTTCATTCAATATTCAGTGCAAATCTTGCCAAACTGAAGTATGCTTATGCTTTTTGAAATACAATGTTTTTGCAATGCTCTAAGACTGTTTTTAATGTGTTAGAAGTTATATGCACAAAAACAGGTTTCTGAGAGCAGTAATGTTGAAATACTGCTTCTGTTCAAATGAAGTGAAATCTAGCCCAAATCTGCTCAAAAGCTTGTCTCTCTATCAGAGAATGCTGTTTCATTCAATATTCATTGCAAATCTTGCCAAACTGAAGTATGCTTATGCTTTTTGAAATACAATGTTTTTGCAATGCTCTAAGACTGTTTTTAATGTGTTAGAAGTTATATGCACAAAAACAGGTTTCTGAGAGCAGTAATGTTGAAATACTGCTTCTGTTCAAATGAAGTGAAATCTAGCCCAAATCTGCTCAAAAGCTTTTCTCACTACTAGAGAAAGCTGTTTCATTCAATATTCTGTGCAAATCTTGCCAAACTGAAGGATGCTTATGCCTTATGAAATACAATGTTTTTGCAATGCTGTAAGACTGTTTTTAATGTGATAGAAGTTATATGCACAAAAACTTATGTTTGAGCTTGTATACTCAAGATTGTCAGTTTACAGGTTTCTGAGAGCAGTAATGCTGAAATACTGCTTCTGTTCAAATGAAGTGAAATCTAGCCTAATCTGCTCAAAAGCTTTTCTCTCTATTAGAGAAAGCTGTTTCATTCAATATTCAGTGCAAATCTTGCCAAACTGAAGGATGCTTATGCCTTATGAAATACAATTGTTTTGCAATGCTGTAAGACTGTTTTTAATGTGTTAGAAGTTATATGCACAAAAACTTATGTTTGAGCTTCTATACTCAAGATTGTCAGTTTACAGGTTTCTGAGAGCAGTAATGCTGAAATACTGCTTCTGTTCAAATGAAGTGAAATCTAGCCTAATCTGCTCAAAAGCTTTTCTCTCTATTAGAGAAAGCTGTTTCATTCAATATTCAGTGCAAATCTTGCCAAACTGAAGGATGCTTATGCCTTATGAAATACAATGTTTTTGCAATGCTCTAAGATTGTTTTTAATGTGTTAGAAGTTATATGCACAAAAACAGGTTTCTGAGAGCAGTAATGCTGAAATACTGCTTCTGTTCAAATGAAGTGAAATCTAGCCCAAATCTGCTCAAAAGCTTTTCTCTCTATTAGAGAAAGCTGTTTCATTCAATATTCAGTGCAAATCTTGCCAAATTGAACGATGCTTATGCCTTATGAAATACAATGTTTTTGCAATGCTGTAAGACTGTTTTTAATGTGTTAGAAGTTATATGCACAAAAACAGGTTTCTGAGAGCAGTAATGTTAAAATACTGCTTCTGTTCAAATGAAGTGAAATCTAGCCCAAATCTGCTCAAAAGCTTGTCTCTCTATCAGAGAATGCTGTTTCATTCAATATTCAGTGCAAATCTTGCCAAACTGAAGAATGCTTATGCCTTATGAAATACAATGTTTTTGCAATGCTGTAAGACAGTTTTTAATGTGTTAGAAGTTATATGCACAAAAACTTATGTTTGAGCTTCTATACTCAAGATTGTCAGTTTACAGGTTTCTGAGAGCAGTAATGCTGAAATACTGCTTCTGTTCAAATGAAGTGAAATCTAGCCGAAATCTGCTCAAATGCTTTTCTCTCTATTAGAGAAAGCTGTTTCATTCAATATTCAGTGCAAATCTTGCCAAACTGAAGGATGCTTATGCCTTATGAAATACAATGTTTTTGCAATGCTGTAAGACTGTTTTTAATGTGTTAGAAGTTATATGCACAAAAACAGGTTTCTGAGAGCAGTAATGTTAAAATACTGCTTCTGTTCAAATGAAGTGAAATCTAGCCCAAATCTGCTCAAAAGCTTGTCTCTCTATCAGAGAATGCTGTTTCATTCAAAATTCAGTGCAAATCTTGCCAAACTGAAGTATGCTTATGCCTTATGAAATACAATGTTTTTGCAATGCTGTAAGACTGTTTTTAATGTGTTAGAAGTTATATGCACAAAAACTTATGTTTGAGCTTCTATACTCAAGATTGTCAGTTTACAGGTTTCTGAGAGCAGTAACACTGAAATACTACTTCTGTTCAAATGAAGTGAAATCTAGCCTAATCTGCTCAAAAGCTTTTCTCTCTATTAGAGAAAGCTGTTTCATTCAATATTCAGTGCAAATCTTGCCAAACTGAAGGATGCTTATGCCTTATGAAATACAATGTTTTTGCAATGCTGTAAGACTGTTTTTAATGTGTTAGAAGTTATATGCACAAAAACTTATGTTTGAGCTTCTATACTCAAGATTGTCAGTTTACAGGTTTCTGGGAGCAGTAACGCTGAAATACTGCTTCTGTTCAAATGAAGTGAAATCTAGCCCAAATCTGCTCAAAAGCTTTTCTCTCTATTAGAGAAAGCTGTTTCATTCAATATTCAGTGCAAATCTTGCCAAACTGAAGGATGCTTATGCATTATGAAATACAATGTTTATGCAATGCTGAAAGACTGTTTTTAATGTGTTAGAAGTTATATGCACAAAAACAGGTTTCTGAGAGCAGTAATGTTGAAATACTGCTTCTGTTCAAATGAAGTGAAATCTAGCCTAATCTGCTCAAAAGCTTTTCTCTCTATTAGAGAAAGCTGTTTCATTCAATATTCAGTGCAAATCTTGCCAAACTGAAGAATGCTTATGCCTTATGAAATACAATGTTTTTGCAATGCTGTAAAACTGTTTTTAATGTGTTAGAAGTTATATGAACAAAAACAGGTTTCTGAGAGCAGTAATGTTGAAATACTGCTTCTGTTCAAATGAAGTGAAATCTAGCCTAATCTGCTCAAAAGCTTTTCTCTCTATTAGAGAAAGCTGTTTCATTCAATATTCAGTGCAAATCTTGCTAAACTGAAGTATGCTTATGCCTTATGAAATACAATGTTTTTGCAATGCTCTAAGATTGTTTTTAATGTGTTAGAAGTTATATGCACAAAAACAGGTTTCTGAGAGCAGTAATGCTGAAATACTGCTTCTGTTCAAATGAAGTGAAATCTAGCCCAAATCTGCTCAAAAGCTTTTCTCTCTATTAGAGAAAGCTGTTTCATTCAATATTCAGTGCAAATCTTGCCAAACTGAAGGATGCTTATGCCTTATGAAATACAATTGTTTTGCAATGCTGTAAGACTGTTTTTAATGTGTTAGAAGTTATATGCACAAAAACTTATGTTTGAGCTTCTATACTGAAGATTGTCAGTTTACAGGTTTCTGAGAGCAGTAACGCTGAAATACTGCTTCTGTTCAAATGAAGTGAAATCTAGCCCAAATCTGCTCAAAAGCTTTTCTCTCTACTAGAGAAAGCTGTTTCATTCAATATTCTGTGCAAATCTTGCCAAACTGAAGGATGCTTATGCCTTATGAAATACAATGTTTTTGCAATGCTGTAAGACTGTTTTTAATGTGTTAGAAGTTATATGCACAAAAACAGGTTTCTGAGAGCAGTAATGTTGAAATACTGCTTCTGTTCAAATGAAGTGAAATCTAGCCCAAATCTGCTCAAAAGCTTGTCTCTCTATCAGAGAATGCTGTTTCATTCAATATTCAGTGCAAATCTTGCCAAACTGAAGGATGCTTATGCCTTATGAAATACAATTGTTTTGCAATGCTGTAAGACTGTTTTTAATGTGTTAGAAGTTATATGCACAAAAACTTATGTTTGAGCTTCTATACTCAAGATTGTCAGTTTACAGGTTTCTGAGAGCAGTAACGCTGAAATACTACTTCTGTTCAAATGAAGTGAAATCTAGCCTAATCTGCTCAAAAGCTTTTCTCTCTATTAGAGAAAGCTGTTTCATTCAATATTCAGTGCAAATCTTGCCAAACTGAAGGATGCTTATGCCTTATGAAATACAATGTTTTTGCAATGCTGTAAGACTGTTTTTAATGTGTTAGAAGTTATATGCACAAAAACAGGTTTCTGAGAGCAGTAATGTTGAAATACTGCTTCTGTTCAAATGAAGTGAAATCTAGCCCAAATCTGCTCAAAAGCTTGTCTCTCTATCAGAGAATGCTGTTTCATTCAATATTCAGTGCAAATCTTGCCAAACTGAAGTATGCTTATGCTTTTTGAAATACAATGTTTTTGCAATGCTCTAAGACTGTTTTTAATGTGTTAGAAGTTATATGCACAAAAACAGGTTTCTGAGAGCAGTAATGTTGAAATACTGCTTCTGTTCAAATGAAGTGAAATCTAGCCCAAATCTGCTCAAAAGCTTTTCTCACTACTAGAGAAAGCTGTTTCATTCAATATTCTGTGCAAATCTTGCCAAACTGAAGGATGCTTATGCATTATGAAATACAATGTTTATGCAATGCTGAAAGACTGTTTTTAATGTGTTAGAAGTTATATGCACAAAAACAGGTTTCTGAGAGCAGTAATGTTGAAATACTGCTTCTGTTCAAATGAAGTGAAATCTAGCCTAATCTGCTCAAAAGCTTTTCTCTCTATTAGAGAAAGCTGTTTCATTCAATATTCAGTGCAAATCTTGCCAAACTGAAGAATGCTTATGCCTTATGAAATACAATGTTTTTGCAATGCTGTAAAACTGTTTTTAATGTGTTAGAAGTTATATGAACAAAAACAGGTTTCTGAGAGCAGTAATGTTGAAATACTGCTTCTGTTCAAATGAAGTGAAATCTAGCCTAATCTGCTCAAAAGCTTTTCTCTCTATTAGAGAAAGCTGTTTCATTCAATATTCAGTGCAAATCTTGCCAAACTGAAGGATGCTTATGCCTTGTGAAATACAATGTTTTTGCAATGCTGTATGACTGTTTTTAATGTGTTAGAAGTTATATGCACAAAAACTTATGTTTGAGCTTCTATACTCAAGATTGTCAGTTTACAGGTTTCTGAGAGCAGTAATGCTGAAATACTGCTTCTGTTCAAATGAAGTGAAATCTAGCCCAAATCTGCTCAAAAGCTTTTCTCTCTATTAGAGAAAGCTGTTTCATTCAATATTCAGTGCAAATCTTGCCAAACTGAAGGATGCTTATGCCTTATGAAATACAATTGTTTTGCAATGCTGTAATACTGTTTTTAATGTGTTAGAAGTTATATGCACAAAAACTTATGTTTGAGCTTATATACTGAAGATTGTCAGTTTACAGGTTTCTGAGAGCAGTAACGCTGAAATACTGTTTCTGTTCAAATGAAGTGAAATCTAGCCGAAATCTGCTCAAAAGCTTTTCTCTCTATTAGAGAAAGCTGTTTCATTCAATATTCAGTGCAAATCTTGCCAAACTGAAGGATGCTTATGCATTATGAAATACAATATTTCTGCAATGCTGTAAGACTGTTTTTAATGTGTTAGAAGTTATATGGACAAAAACAGGTTTCTGAGAGCAGTAATGTTGAAATACTGCTTCTGTTCAAATGAAGTGAAATCTAGCCCAAATCTGCTCAAAAGCTTGTCTCTCTATCAGAGAATGCTGTTTCATTCAATATTCAGTGCAAATCTTGCCAAACTGAAGTATGCTTATGCCTTATGAAATACAATGTTTTTGCAATGCTGAAAGACTGTTTTTAATGTGTTAGAAGTTATATGCACAAAAACGTCCCAAGGTTACGTATGTAACCCTAGTTCCTTGAGGGAACGAGACGCTGCGTCGTAAAACGCTGCGACGCAGCGTCTCGTTCCCTCAAGGAACTAGGGTTACATACGTAACCTTGGGACGTTCCTTTTCGGGAACTCGAGCTGCGTCGTAAAACGCTTTGGGGAACGTCCCTGACGAGACCGACTCTGAACATCGTGTGCAATCTTGTCCAATGGACGGGCGTGACGTCACGGGCAGGGTGACGTAGCGACCAGGAAGCTATAAAAGCACGTACCGTGCAGCTGGCTTCAGCTTTCGAGTAGGGAAGCAAGCGCCGGCAGGGGTGCCGGGAGTATGGCTCTGCGACGCAGCGTCTCGTTCCCTCAAGGAACTAGGGTTACATACGTAACCTTGGGACGTTCCTTTTCGGGAACTCGAGCTGCGTCGTAAAACGCTTTGGGGAACGATATGCCAACGCTGCCAGACTACCAAAGCCCTGCCTAGTGTGTATCCGAAGAGCACAGCTTAGGACGAGAGAACAGAAGAGCCCGGAGTGGCTCGTATATCAAGATCGTAGAATCTGACACATGTAGAGGGCGTGGACCACCCCGCAGCGTTGCAGATGTCCAAGAGGGACACACCTGCTGAGAAGGCCTTGGAGGCCGCCATACCCCGAGTAGAGTGAGCCTTGGCCCCCAAAGGGGGGGGGGGAAGACCAGAGGACTCATAGGAAACGTTGATAGCCTCGACTATCCAACGACTAAGGGTCTGCTTGGTGGCAGGAGAACCCTTGTTAGTAGGACCGTAGCAAACAAGCAATTGGTCAGGTTTTCTCCACAGCAGCTCTGTGGACGTATGCGTCCAGTCCTCGAACTGGACACATACAATTTAGCTTCACCTGGTCTGGCTCCCGAAAGGGAGGAGGACAGAGGGCCTGCAGTACTATGGGTTATGGCGTAACAGAGGGAACTTTAGGAATGTAACCCGCTCAAGGGTATAAAATGCTTTGGCCATACCAGGGGCAAAGTCTAAGTAGGTAGGGGCCACCGAGGGGGCCTGACAGTAATATTCATGAATCGGCTCAAATGAACCTTTACAAAGAGCCTCTAACACCACAACCAAGTCCCAGGGGGAACACGGGACCGTACTGGAGGTCTCAGCCTCAGCGCACCGTGGAGGAAACGTGTAACTAGGGGGTGTCTACCCACTGACTGACCATTGAAAGGGACGTGGTAAGCAGCTATGGCCGCCACGTACACCTTTAAGGTGGAGTGAGTTAACCCCGCAGAGAGCCTAGCTTGTAGAAACTCCAGAACTGTACCAACTGGGCAGTTAACAGGGTCAAGCTGGGAGTCTCTGCACCATGAGGAGAAGGGTTTCAACCTCAGGGCGTACAGTTTCCTCGTAGAGGGAGCTCTGGATTGGAGTGTGGGGGTCTCAACAACCTCGGTTGGGAGACCGGAAGCTATGAGCTGTGCCCCCCTCAGGGGCTACACAGACAACATCCACAACTCCGGGCGAGGGTGAATATTTTGCCCTCCGCCTGAGAGAGCAGATCTGTCCTGATCGGAATCACCCATGGAGAGCCGTCGAGGAGAGAGATCAGATCTGCGAGCCATACTGGGCTCGGCCAGAACGGGGCTACAAACAACAGACGGACCCCATCCCGGCGTACTCTCGCCAGAACTCCCGGGAGAAGAGCGATAGGGGGAAAAGCGTACAGACGAAGCCTCGGCCAGGTCTGTACCATAGCGTCCAGTCCAAAAGGAGCTGGATGAACTAGAGAGAAACAGAGGGGACATTGCGATATCTCTTGAGTCGCAAAGAGGTCCAAAAACTCTCCATATCTACTTCACCTTAGGGTGAAGCCCCCGGGTCTCAACCCCTGTCTCGACAGTATGTCTGCTCCCACAGTCAATCTCACAGGAATATACACTGCTCCGAACGAGAGGAGTTTATCCTGGGACCACAGAAGGATCTGGTGTGCCAGCTTGTACAAGGGGCACGGATGCCGATCTCTCTGGTGACTGATATAAGAGATCGCCAATGTGTTGTCAGTGCGCCCCAACACATGGTGACCTCTCAGGTCTGGGAGGAAATATTTCAATGCTCGATGCACAGCTAGCATCTTTAGACAACTGGTATGCCATGTCAGATGGCGACCGCTCCACAGACCGCGGGCAGGGTGGCCACTCATGACCGCACCCTAACCGGTGAGGGACACGTCTGTCGCTAGCGTTACACGGCGACCAAGAGCTCCCAACACCGCCCTGATTCAAGACCCAAGGTTTCTTCCATATGTCTAAGGCACGAAGGCATCGCCGCGTGACCTTGATAAATCGAAGTGGATTTCCCCTCGGGGAAAAGCCCTTGGACTTGAGCCACCACTGTAGGGGTCTCATGTGCAGCAGGCCAAAAGGTATCACGTTGGACGCAGCTGCCATCAGCCCTAACAATCTCTGGAATTGTTTGACAGTGAGTGACTGGCCTTCTTTGACTCTCTCGACTGATGTGAGGATCGACTCGATCCGAGCAGGAGACATACGTGCCTGCATCGTGGTCGAATCCCACACTACGCCTAGATAGGTGGTTCTCTGAACTGGAGAAAGTACACTCTTCTTGGCATTTAGTCTCAAACCCAGCTCCCCCATATGGGCGAGAACGACACCTCGATGTCGAACCGCCATCTGCTCTGATTGAGCTAGGATCAACCAATCGTCGATATAATTTAGAATGCGGATGCCCTGCATACGGAGGGATACCAGAGCCGCATCTACACATTTTGTGAACGTGCTGGGTGAGAGTGCAAGGCTGAAGGGAAGTACTCGATATTGGTAGGCTTTGCCCCCGAAAGCGAACCTCAGAGACTTCCTGTGTTGTGGAAGGATGAATATTTGGAAGTATGCGTCTTGAGATCAATTGCGACAAACCAGTCCTCGGATCTGATTTGAGCTACATCCTGTTTGACAGTGAGCATTTTAAACTTCAGTGACATAACTGAGAGGTTTAGATGACGTAAGTCTAAGATCGGACGCAACCCCCCCATCCTTCTTTGGAACTATGAAATACCGGCTGTAAAACCCGGATTCCCTGTCTAGAGGAGGGACCACCTCGATGGCCGCCTTCCTTAATAGGGTATTCACTTCTTGTTCCATCACCAGAGCCCGCTGGGGGCCGACTACTGTCGGTGTAACCCCATTGAATGTCGGCGGGACCCATTGAGATACATTTGGCAGTAGTTTACACGCTGCTAACTGATGTACTAAGGGAATCAGTCTCTCGAGACTGACCTCTGGTGTAAGAGGCCCCCGAAGGGGCGGCGAGCGTCTCAGCTCCGCTACACTCACGGGCGGAAATAACTGAGAGCAGTGCTCGCTGGAAGCCGCTGCACCCTGAAACTCTGGCAGGGTTGGCAGACACACCTCCCGAGGGCACTGAGGTGAGACGGGCACCGTGTAATGAGGTGGACACCGCTCTACCCCAGTAGGGGCCGCCCTCTGTAGTCGTGACCGAAATGCGTCATGACTTTTTGGCCGTTGACCTCCCAGCCTGCTCTTTCGGATTAGTCTGGGAAGTCACTGGCCCAGAGCGTTGCTTCAGCCTCTGGTCCCGTTTCCTTAAGCGGGGAACACGGGCGGCAACACTCTGTTTGTACGCAGAGGGGGCTGCTCCTGCCCAGCAGTCCCTCCAGTACATCTAACTTCATGAGTCAAATAAATGTCATTATATTCCTCAGAATTTAATGCAATCAAGCAATCAGACAAGTAAACACGGTCTGGATTGAGATAAATTCACATTGAAGTGATATATTGAACTCCTTGAAGTTAGATAACGGTCATTAGATTCCTCAGAATCTAATGCAATTCAACAATCAGACAAGTAAACACGGTCTAGATTGTGATAAAGTACACATTATAGTGATATATTGACTTCTCAATGTCATTAAATTCCTCAGAATTTAAAATAATCAACAATCAGACAAGTAAACACGGTCTAGATTGTGATAAAGTACACATTGTAGTGCTATATTGAGTTCTCAATGTCATTAAATTCCTCAGAATTTAAAATAATCAAACAATTAGACAGGTAGACACGGTCTAGATTGCGATAAGTACACATTGAAGTGGTAAAACTAACTCCTGCTTATTAAATGGAGTTTAAATAACCAGACACGCGGTCGGGTATGGAAAAGTTCGCATCAAACTGAAATGATGTAATACACGCGTTGCCTCGACAGCGCGCTAACAGTTTAGTCGCACAAACAATATTAACCCCCTCAGAGATTAAATAGCTGCTCATTAACACTACCCGTATAAGGCATAACACTGTTTGTTTTATACTGTGCTTATGCAACTTTATGTTTGTGCAACTACAAGCTCGCCAACGCCCTCCGTGTCAATCTCCTCGGAGAAAGACAGGCAGAGCGTCAAGCCCGATGCGCGGGGGGGAAGAACCGAAGCTCGGGCTTCCGAACCCCGGAATCAGGCAGATCTGGTGGATAAGGTAGGAGATAAGGACATGCCCGTCTCCATTCCTTCCAGCAGATCGATCCGCGAACCCAACGAATGCCGGCGCGGCTCCGCCTCGGCGAAAGCGGAACCGGCATCGCGAGGAACGCTGGCGAAGGCTCACTTCTCGAAGAGAGCCCTCCGGGATCGAAGCGTCCGCATTGGCACTATCGTTAACAATGCGGGCAGTCGGCCCCCTCGAGAGCTGACTCAGCGTGCTTCGATCCCAGGCAAGCCACGCACAAACTGTGTGTATCCCCACTCGTAATGTAGCGAGGGCAGGGAGGAACACACAATCTATAACGTGGCTTGGAATCGCCCTTAATATATTGGTCTATGCTTTTACTTTGGCATATTGAGCTGTTTAGCGATCTTTTAATGGCTAGGGACAGACAACAATAAATAGGACCAACAGGACAGACTTTGACATGCACACACAGAGCGCTTGCTGACAGAGCGAAAAGCTGAAGCCAGCTGCACGGTACGTGCTTTTATAGCTTCCTGGTCGCTACGTCACCCTGCCCGTGACGTCACGCCCGTCCATTGGACAAGATTGCACACGATGTTCAGAGTCGGTCTCGTCAGGGACGTTCCCCAAAGCGTTTTACGACGCAGCTCGAGTTCCCGAAAAGGAACGTCCCAAGGTTACGTATGTAACCCTAGTTCCTTGAGGGAACGAGACGCTGCGTCGCAGCGTTTTACGACGCAGCTCGAGTTCCCGAAAAGGAACTTATGTTAGGACTTCAATGATCAAGATTGTCAGTTTACAGCTTTCTGAGTCCAGTAATGCTGAAATAGTACTTCTGTTCAAATGAAGTGAAATCTAGCCCAAATCTGCTCAAAAGCTTGTCTCTCTATCAGAGAATGCTGTTTCATTCAATATTCAGTGCAAATCTTGCCAAACTGAAGGATGCTTATGCATTATGAAATACAATGTTTCTGCAATGCTGTAAGACTGTTTTTAATGTGTTAGAAGTTATATGGACAAAAACAGGTTTCTGAGAGCAGTAATGTTGAAATACTGCTTCTGTTCAAATGAAGTGAAATCTAGCCCAAATCTGCTCAAAAGCTTTTCTCTCTACTAGAGAAAGCTGTTTCATTCAATATTCTGTGCAAATCTTGCCAAACTGAAGGATGCTTATGCCTTATGAAATACAATGTTTTTGCAATGCTGTAAGACTGTTTTTAATGTGTTAGAAGTTATATGCACAAAAACAGGTTTCTGAGAGCAGTAATGTTGAAATACTGCTTCTGTTCAAATGAAGTGAAATCTAGCCCAAATCTGCTCAAAAGCTTGTCTCTCTATCAGAGAATGCTGTTTCATTCAATATTCAGTGCAAATCTTGCCAAACTGAAGTATGCTTATGCCTTATGAAATACAATGTTTTTGCAATGCTCTAAGACTGTTTTTAATGTGTTAGAAGTTATATGCACAAAAACAGGTTTCTGAGAGCAGTAATGTTGAAATACTGCTTCTGTTCAAATTAAGTGAAATCTAGCCCAAATCTGCTCAAAAGCTTTTCTCTCTACTAGAGAAAGCTGTTTCATTCAATATTCTGTGCAAATCTTGCCAAACTGAAGGATGCTTATGCCTTATGAAATACAATGTTTTTGCAATGCTGTAAGACTGTTTTTAATGTGTTAGAAGTTATATGCACAAAAACAGGTTTCTGAGAGCAGTAATGTTGAAATACTGCTTCTGTTCAAATGAAGTGAAATCTAGCCCAAATCTGCTCAAAAGCTTGTCTCTCTATCAGAGAATGCTGTTTCATTCAATATTCAGTGCAAATCTTGCCAAACTGAAGGATGCTTATGCCTTATGAAATACAATGTTTTTGCAATGCTGTAAGACTGTTTTTAATGTGTTAGAAGTTATATGCACAAAAACTTATGTTTGAGCTTCTATACTCAATATTGTCAGTTTACAGGTTTCTGGGAGCAGTAACGCTGAAATACTGCTTCTGTTCAAATGAAGTGAAATCTAGCCCAAATCTGCTCAAAAGCTTTTCTCTCTATTAGAGAAAGCTGTTTCATTCAATATTCAGTGCAAATCTTGCCAAACTGAAGGATGCTTATGCATTATGAAATACAATGTTTTTGCAATGCTGTAAGACTGTTTTTAATGTGTTAGAAGTTATATGCACAAAAACAGGTTTCTGAGAGCAGTAATGTTGAAATACTGCTTCTGTTCAAATGAAGTGAAATCTAGCCCAAATCTGCTCAAAAGCTTGTCTCTCTATCAGAGAATGCTGTTTCATTCAATATTCAGTGCAAGTCTTGCCAAACTGAAGTATGCTTATGCCTTTTGAAATACTATTTTTTTGCAATGCTCTAAGACTGTTTTTAATGTGTTAGAAGTTATATGCACAAAAACAGGTTTCTGAGAGCAGTAATGTTGAAATACTGCTTCTGTTCAAATGAAGTGAAATCTAGCCCAAATCTGCTCAAAAGCTTTTCTCACTACTAGAGAAAGCTGTTTCATTCAATATTCTGTGCAAATCTTGCCAAACTGAAGGATGCTTATGCCTTATGAAATACAATGTTTTTGCAATGCTGTAAGACTGTTTTTAATGTGTTAGAATTTATATGCACAAAAACTTATGTTTGAGCTTCTATACTCAAGATTGTCAGTTTACAGGTTTCTGAGAGCAGTAACGCTGAAATACTACTTCTGTTCAAATGAAGTGAAATCTAGCCTAATCTGCTCAAAAGCTTTTCTCTCTATTAGAGAAAGCTGTTTCATTCAATATTCAGTGCAAATCTTGCCAAACTGAAGGATGCTTATGCCTTATGAAATACAATGTTTTTGCAATGCTGTAAGACTGTTTTTAATGTGTTAGAAATTATATGCACAAAAACTTATGTTTGAGCTTCTATACTCAAGATTGTCAGTTTACAGGTTTCTGGGAGCAGTAACGCTGAAATACTGCTTCTGTTCAAATGAAGTGAAATCTAGCCCAAATCTGCTCAAAAGCTTGTCTCTCTATCAGAGAATGCTGTTTCATTCAATATTCAGTGCAAATCTTGCCAAACTGAAGGATGCTTATGCCTTATGAAATACAATGTTTTTGCAATGCTGTAAGACTGTTTTTAATGTGTTAGAAGTTATATGCACAAAAACTTATGTTTGAGCTTCTAAACTCAAGATTGTCAGTTTACAGGTTTCTGGGAGCAGTAACGCTGAAATACTGTTTCTGTTCAAATGAAGTGAAATCTAGCCCAAATCTGCTCAAAAGCTTTTCTCTCTATTAGAGAAAGCTGTTTCATTCAATATTCAGTGCAAATCTTGCCAAACTGAAGGATGCTTATGCATTATGAAATACAATGTTTTGCAATGCTCTAAGACTGTTTTTAATGTGTTAGAAGTTATATGCACAAAAACAGGTTTCTGAGATCAGTAATGTTGAAATACTGCTTCTGTTCAAATGAAGTGAAATCTAGCCCAAATCTGCTCAAAAGCTTGTCTCTCTATCAGAGAATGCTGTTTCATTCAATATTCAGTGCAAATCTTGCCAAACTGAAGTATGCTTATGCCTTTTGAAATACAATGTTTTTGCAATGCTCTAAGACTGTTTTTAATGTGTTAGAAGTTATATGCACAAAAACAGGTTTCTGAGAGCAGTAATGTTGAAATACTGCTTCTGTTCAAATGAAGTGAAATCTAGCCCAAATCTGCTCAAAAGCTTTTCTCACTACTAGAGAAAGCTGTTTCATTCAATATTCTGTGCAAATCTTGCCAAACTGAAGGATGCTTATGCCTTATGAAATACAATGTTTTTGCAATGCTGTAAGACTGTTTTTAATGTGATAGAAGTTATATGCACAAAAACTTATGTTTGAGCTTGTATACTCAAGATTGTCAGTTTACAGGTTTCTGAGAGCAGTAATGCTGAAATATTGCTTCTGTTCAAATGAAGTGAAATCTAGCCTAATCTTTTCAAAAGCTTTTCTCTCTATTAGAGAAAGCTGTTTCATTCACTATTCAGTGCAAATCTTGCCAAACTGAAGGATGCTTATGCCTTATGAAATACAATTGTTTTGCAATGCTGTAAGACTGTTTTTAATGTGTTAGAAGTTATATGCACAAAAACTTATGTTTGAGCTTCTATACTCAAGATTGTCAGTTTACAGGTTTCTGACAGCAGTAACGCTGAAATATTGCTTCTGTTCAAATGAAGTGAAATCTAGCCTAATCTGCTCAAAAGCTTTTCTCTCTATTAGAGAAAGCTGTTTCATTCAATATTCAGTGCAAATCTTGCCAAACTGAAGAATGTTTATGCCTTATGAAATACAATGTTTTTGCAATGCTGTAAAACTGTTTTTAATGTGTTAGAAGTTATATGAACAAAAACAGGTTTCTGAGAGCAGTAATGTTGAAATACTGCTTCTGTTCAAATGAAGTGAAGTCTAGCCCAAATCTGCTCAAAAGCTTGTCTCTCTATCAGAGAATGCTGTTTCATTCAATATTCAGTGCAAATCTTGCCAAACTGAAGTATGCTTATGCCTTATGAAATACAATGTTTTTGCAATGCTGAAAGACTGTTTTTAATGTGTTAGAAGTTATATGCATAAAAACTTATGTTTGAGCTTCTATACTCAAGATTGTCAGTTTACAGGTTTCTGAGAGCAGTAACGCTGAAATACTGCTTCTGTTCAAATGAAGTGAAATCTAGCCGAAATCTGCTCAAAAGCTTTTCTCTCTATTAGAGAAAGCTGTTTCATTCAATATTCAGTGCAAATCTTGCCAAACTGAAGGATGCCTATGCATTATGAAATACAATGTTTCTGCAATGCTGTAAGACTGTTTTTAATGTGTTAGAAGTTATATGGACAAAAACGTCTCGGGTTACTTGAGTGTAACCCTGTTCCCTGAAAAAGCGGGAACGAGATGCTGCGCTCAATAGCGCTAATGAGAACATTCTTTGTTCGACCGGTTGTGAAGCACGTGTGTCAAACACGCCAAGAATTGGCTTAAATAACCTCGGTAGGTGACGTCACATATTACACGCACCTGGAGGTTATAAATAGATGTGACACGGAAACTCCCTCAGTTTAATATTTGTCTGAAAGGACGTCCGGGCACGTTGACAGTGCGGCATTGAGGCGCAGCATCTCGTTCCCGCTTTTTCAGGGAACAGGGTTACACTCAAGTAACCCGAGACGTTCCCTTATCAAAAGCTACTCTCGATGCTGCGCTCAATAGCGCTAATGGGAACGAGAATACCAACGCCGCCGCACTGTAAGTGTCTGGACCCCCAGTGTTGTGTAGTGTGTGCGCACAGACATCAAAGAGGTCTCAGACATGACTCTGGGATGTGGACTCAAGGATATGCGAGCCCGGAGTTGCATGGACATCCAAGCTATAGAATCTGACAAATGTGTGCGGAGAGGACCAACCTGCCGCATCACACACTTGCTGCAAGGGTGCACCTCTTGCTAAAGCCATTGAAGATGCCACCCCCCTGGTTGAATGAGCCCTAACTCCTAGAGGCGAAGTTTGATCACGCGCCTCATAGGCTAGGGCAATAGCATCTCTCACCCAATGTGAAATTGTTTGCCTTGTGGCAGCCGCCCCCCGGTTGCGGCCCCCATGGCATATGAAAAGTTGCTCTGACTTACGCCACTGGCTAGTGCGGTGGACGTAAATCTGAAGAGCACGTACTGGACACAGTAAGTGAAGTCTTTCCTGCTCCGGTGTTGTGAATGGCGGAGGACAGAAGGCTTCGAGAATGACCGGATTTATGGTCGAGAAAGGAACTTTCGGAAGATAATTAGGGTGAGGATGCAAAATAACTTTAACTCGCCCAGGGGCAAAATCTAAACAGGATGGCAGGACTGACAAAGCCTGCAAATCCCCAATTCTCTTTAGAGAGGTAATGGCCATGAGAAAACCCATCTTTAGAGTCAGAAGCCTGTCAGGCGCTGATTCTAATGGTTCGAATGGGGGGCCAGCCAACCCTTCGAGCACTATGGCTAAATCCCATGAAGGGACCGTAGCTCTAGTGGGTGGCCTCAACCGCTTAGCCCCACGAATGAAGCGGGCGACTAGAGGGTGCTTTCCCACAGAAATCCCATCAATCAGACCGTGGCAAGCCGAAATAGCGGCCACATAGGTTCTGAGAGTACTAGGGCTTGTGCCTGAGGACAATTTCTCTTGCAGAAACTCCAGTACTGAAACAATCTGGCAGTGAGCTGGGTCTACATGGTGTGTCATGCACCAGTCCTCGAAAACACGCCATTTGAGGGCATACATTCTTCTAGTGGAGGGAGCCCTAGCACTTAGAATAGTTTCTATTACATTTGCTGAAAGGCCAGCATCTCTTAGTTGGTCCCTCTCAGGGGCCAGACATGAAGGTTCCAGAGCTCGGGCCGGGGATGAAATACTGTCCCCTGCGCCTGAGAGAGAAGATCTCTCCTGATCGGAATCGCCCACGGCGAGCCGTCGAGGAGGGATATTAGATCTGAGAACCAGACTCTGGTCGGCCAACGGGGCGCTATCAGTAAGAGGCGGGACCCCTGTTGACGGACCTTGGCCAGGACTCCCGGGAGCAGAGCGATCGGAGGAAAGGCGTAAAGACGCACTCTGGGCCACGTATGGGCCATAGCGTCCAGACCCAGGGGAGCTGGATGAGTCAGAGAGAAGTAGAGGGGACATTGTGTTGTCTCCTGTGTGGCAAAGAGGTCCACCTCTGCTTCGTAAAATCTTCCCCAGATTTGACTCACTACTTCGGGGTGGAGTTTCCATTCCCCGTGTGTCACAGCTTGTCTGGACAGCAAATCTGCTCCCACATTCATATGCCCAGGAATGTAAATCGCCTTGAGGGACAGGAACTTGTCCTGTGCCCAAAGCAGGACCTGCTGCGCTAACTTGTTCAAGCGGCGCGAACGCAGTCCGCCCTGGTGATTTATGTAAGAGACTACAGATGTGTTGTCCACCCGCACTAGGACATGGTAGCCTCTCAACTGCTGGAGGAAGTATTTCAGGGCCAGAAATACAGCCTTCATTTCGCGGCAATTGATGTGCCATTCGAGAAGATGACCTCTCCAGATCCCTTGGGCTGGACGGCCATCTAAGACCGCTCCCCAGCCCTTGAGGGAAGCGTCTGTCGTTAGCATCTTGCGACGACAACACGGACCTAGAGTGGGACCCAAAGTCAGAAACCGGGGTCTGAACCACATAGATAGGGTACGAAGCCCCTGGCGCGTAACCCTTAATTGCCACTGGGGATTGGCCCTTGGATGAAATCCCCTGGCTCTGAGCCACAACTGAAACGATCTCATGTGCAGAAGACCCAAAGGTATCACCGTGGATGCAGCCGCCATGAGACCTAAGATTTTCAGCATTTTGAACTTGTATGTTCTGAGGTAGCGGTTCAACCCGCGAAGATCTAAAATTGGACGCAACCCCCCATCTTTTTTGGGAACAAGAAAATACCGGCTGTAATAGCCTGACTGTCTGTCTGGCAGGGGAACATGTTCTATGGCCCCTTTTCCCAGCAGAGTTTGCAATTCCTGTGTCAACAAATGCGCTCGTTCCGGTTTCACGGAAGTGGAGACCACGCCGTTGAAACGCGGAGGACGATACGCGAACTGAATTCTGTAGCCCTTCTCTACAGTCCTTTCTACCCATGGGGAGACATTTGGCAGTAGCTTCCACGCTGCCAGCTTCTCCGAAAGGGGCACTAATTTTGACACTTCGTTTTGTTGGGGGGATGTTAGATGTCTGGTGTCCTGAAACATGGCAGGAGACAACAGAGCATTTAACATTTCGCTGGAGACCGCTGCTCCCCGAAACACCGGTGGTGGCGGAGATAAAACAACGGGCCCTGGAGGGTGCCAGGAAGAAGTCTTTATTCTCTGTTGGAATTTTACGCGCCCCTCCCGGAGGGGGCACACCCTCACGGTCCTGGGCGCGCCAGCCTCAGGACTTCTTTTTGCCGGAGATGATGCTCCGCAGGTCCGGTCTTTTAGAGGAGGGCTGAGAAGTGCGGCGAGCCGCTCCCCAGTCTCTTCGAGGGGGAGCACGACTTGCCACACTCTCCTTCTGGGCTTCTCGCCTCAGAGAAACCGAACTTGGTCGGGACTGGGTGGCCGACGGTCCCGACGCTTGAGCACGGCGGGGGAGGAACCTCACAAACGCTTCCTCATAGCGTTTCGCCTCCCGAAACCTAGTGGCGACGGTGTTGACGGCATCGCCAAAAAGGCCAGAAGGCGAGACAGGGGCATCGAGAAGGAAAGTTCGATCTTTTTCCTTGATGCCCGTGAGGTTCAGCCACAGATGTCTCTCCGTGGAGACCATAGCAGCCATAGAACGGCCGATGGCACGGGCCGTCTGCTTAGTCGCGCGCAGAGACAGATCTGTGGCTCGGCGAAGTTCTAAAAACGCCTCTTCATCAATGGACCCCCCTGT
Organism: Carassius gibelio; assembly: GCF_023724105.1. NCBI lineage: Eukaryota > Metazoa > Chordata > Actinopteri > Cypriniformes > Cyprinidae > Carassius > Carassius gibelio. Next base: position 23,857,959 of record NC_068392.1, read on the forward strand.
GCTCAAGTCTTTTAGCAGGTCAGCCTGGTATGCCTGCAGAACCGCCATGGTGTGCAGGGCAGCACCAGCCTGACCCGCGGCCTGAAAAGCTTTCCCCACCAGTGAAGATGTCATTCTGCATGGCTTACTGGGGAGTGCAGGCTTTTTAAGAGACGATGAAGTCCCAGGGGAGAGATAGCCCGCAAGCGTCTCTTCCACCTGGGGCATCATCATATAGCCCCGTGACTTTGAATCAACGATAGTCGAATAAATCGATGTCGACGGAACGAAGACACGGGAGGAATATGGCTTACTCCACGACCGTACTAGCTCATCGTGGAGATCACCGAAAAAGGGGAGAGACCGTCGCTGAGGCCCCTCCCCTTGGCCACCCGACAGAAATCTGTCGTCTAATTTTGAGCGTTTGGGAGCCTCTTGCTCTTGTGGCCAGTCTAGCTTTAATCGATCGACTGCACGAGTTACCACTTCGAGTAGCTCCTCATACGCTTTATCATCGCGGGAGGAACGCTCTGAGGTGGCACTTTCCATCTCAACAGAGGCAACAGATGAAGTCTCCTCGGGCCGTTCAGAAGAAGCGCCGGGGCGCGCTTGAGAAACGGACGCGAGGGCTTCATGATCTGGCGAGAGCGCGAGAGAAAGGGGCGGAGTCGTGCCACGCGCCTCGGCCAGATCGACACGCGACCCCCAGGATCTTAATGAGGGAGAATCTGCCGGCTCGTAATTTTTAAAAAACGCGAGCCGCGCGCGAAGCACTTTAATCGATAACATGTCACAGTGCTCGCATTCTCCCTCGAGCCCGAGGACAGCGTGCTCTTCTCCCAAACACTCAAAACAGAATCTGTGAGGATCATCCTCTGAGATGAGCCTCTGACACGGAGGTAGGCATCTCTTATTTGATTCTGTCATTCTCTCTTTTTATTTTTTATTTTTACTGCAACGCAATGTTTCATTTACTCAGCTCCAACACACACATACACACACAATGCGGTCCTTGAAGACAAAGAAACCTGAGGGAGTTTCCGTGTCACATCTATTTATAACCTCCAGGTGCGTGTAATATGTGACGTCACCTACCGAGGTTATTTAAGCCAATTCTTGGCGTGTTTGACACACGTGCTTCACAACCGGTCGAACAAAGAATGTTCTCATTAGCGCTATTGAGCGCAGCATCGAGAGTAGCTTTTGATAAGGGAACAGGTTTCTGAGAGCAGTAATGTTGAAATACTGCTTCTGTTCAAATGAAGTGAAATCTAGCCCAAATCTGCTCAAAAGCTTTTCTCTCTATTAGAGAAAGCTGTTTCATTCAATATTCAGTGCAAATCTTGCCAAACTGAAGTATGCTTATGCCTTATGAAATACAATGTTTTTGCAATGCTCTAAGATTGTTTTTAATGTGTTAGAAGTTATATGCACAAAAACAGGTTTCTGAGAGCAGTAATGCTGAAATACTGCTTCTGTTCAAATGAAGGGAAATCTAGCCCAAATCTGCTCAAAAGCTTTTCTCTCTATTAGAGAAAGCTGTTTCATTCAATATTCAGTGCAAATCTTGCCAAACTGAAGGATGCTTATGCCTTATGAAATACAATTGTTTTGCAATGCTGTAAGACTGTTTTTAATGTGTTAGAAGTTATATGCACAAAAACTTATGTTTGAGCTTCTATACTCAAGATTGTCAGTTTACAGGTTTCTGAGAGCAGTAACGCTGAAATACTGCTTCTGTTCAAATGAAGTGAAATCTAGCCTAATCTGCTCAAAAGCTTTTCTCTCTATTAGAGAAAGCTGTTTCATTCAATATTCAGTGCAAATCTTGCCAAACTGAAGGATGCTTATGCATTATGAAATACAATGTTTCTGCAAAGCTATAAGACTGTTTTTAATGTGTTAGAAGTTATATGGACAAAAACAGGTTTCTGAGAGCAGTAATGTTGAAATACTGCTTCTGTTCAAATGAAGTGAAATCTAGCCCAAATCTGCTCAAAAGCTTGTCTCTCTATCAGAGAATGCTGTTTCATTCAATATTCAGTGCAAATCTTGCCAAACTGAAGTATGATTATGCCTTATGAAATACAATGTTTTTGCAATGCTGAAAGACTGTTTTTAATGTGTTAGAAGTTATATGCACAAAAACAGGTTTCTAAGAGCAGTAATGTTGAAATACTGCTTCTGTTCAAATGAAGTGAAATCTAGCCCAAATCTGCTTAAAAGCTTTTCTCTCTATTAGAGAAAGCTGTTTCATTCAATATTCAGTGCAAATCTTGCCAAACTGAAGTATGCTTATGCCTTATGAAATACAATGTTTTTGCAATGCTGAAAGACTGTTTTTAATGTGTTAGAAGTTATATGCACAAAAACAGGTTTCTAAGAGCAGTAATGTTGAAATACTGCTTCTGTTCAAATGAAGTGAAATCTAGCCCAAATCTGCTTAAAAGCTTTTCTCTCTATTAGAGAAAGCTGTTTCATTCAATATTCAGTGCAAATCTTGCCAAACTGAAGGATGCTTATGCCTTATGAAATACAATTGTTTTGCAATGCTGTAAGACTGTTTTTAATGTGTTAGAAGTTATATGCACAAAAACTTATGTTTGAGCTTCTATACTCAAGATTGTCAGTTTACAGGTTTCTGAGAGCAGTAATGCTGAAATATTGCTTCTGTTCAAATGAAGTGAAATCTAGCCTAATCTGCTCAAAAGCTTTTCTCTCTATTAGAGAAAGCTGTTTCATTCAATATTCAGTGCAAATCTTGCCAAACTGAAGGATGCTTATGCCTTATGAAATACAATTGTTTTGCAATGCTGTAAGACTGTTTTTAATGTGTTAGAAGTTATATGCACAAAAACTTATGTTTGAGCTTCTATACTCAAGATTGTCAGTTTACAGGTTTCTGACAGCAGTAACGCTGAAATACTACTTCTGTTCAAATGAAGTGAAACTAGCCTTATCTGCTCAAAAGCTTTTCTCTCTATTAGAGAAAGCTGTTTCATTCAATATTCAGTGCAAATCTTGCCAAACTGAAGAATGCTTATGCCTTATGAAATACAATGTTTTTGCAATGCTGTAAAACTGTTTTTAATGTGTTAGAAGTTATATGCACAAAAACAGGTTTCTGAGAGCAGTAATGTTGAAATACTGCTTCTGTTCAAATGAAGTGAAATCTAGCCCAAATCTGCTCAAAAGCTTGTCTCTCTATCAGAGAATGCTGTTTCATTCAATATTCAGTGCAAATCTTGCCAAACTGAAGTATGCTTATGCCTTATGAAATACAATGTTTTTGCAATGCTCTAAGACTGTTTTTAATGTGTTAGAAGTTATATGCACAAAAACAGGTTTCTAAGAGCAGTAATGTTGAAATACTGCTTCTGTTCAAATGAAGTGAAATCTAGCCCAAATCTGCTCAAAAGCTTTTCTCTCTATTAGAGAAAGCTGTTTCATTCAATATTCAGTGCAAATCTTGCCAAACTGAAGTATGCTTATGCCTTATGAAATACAATGTTTTTGCAATGCTCTAAGATTGTTTTTAATGTGTTAGAAGTTATATGCACAAAAACAGGTTTCTGAGAGCAGTAATGCTGAAATACTGCTTCTGTTCAAATGAAGGGAAATCTAGCCCAAATCTGCTCAAAAGCTTTTCTCTCTATTAGAGAAAGCTGTTTCATTCAATATTCAGTGCAAATCTTGCCAAACTGAAGGATGCTTATGCCTTATGAAATACAAGTGTTTTGCAATGCTATAAGACTGTTTTTAATGTGTTAGAAGTTATATGCACAAAAACTTATGTTTGAGCTTCTATACTCAAGATTGTCAGTTTACAGGTTTCTGAGAGCAGTAACGCTGAAATACTGCTTCTGTTCAAATGAAGTGAAATCTAGCCTAATCTGCTCAAAAGCTTTTCTCTCTATTAGAGAAAGCTGTTTCATTCAATATTCAGTGCAAATCTTGCCAAACTGAAGGATGCTTATGCCTTATGAAATACAATTGTTTTGCAATGCTGTAAGACTGTTTTTAATGTGTTAGAAGTTATATGCACAAAAACTTATGTTTGAGCTTCTATACTGAAGATTGTCAGTTTACAGGTTTCTGAGAGCAGTAACGCTGAAATACTGCTTCTGTTCAAATGAAGTGAAATCTAGCCGAAATCTGCTCAAAAGCTTTTCTCTCTATTAGAGAAAGCTGTTTCATTCAATATTCAGTGCAAATCTTGCCAAACTGAAGGATGCTTATGCATTATGAAATACAATGTTTCTGCAAAGCTGTAAGACTGTTTTTAATGTGTTAGAAGTTATATGGACAAAAACAGGTTTCTGAGAGCAGTAATGTTGAAATACTGCTTCTGTTCAAATGAAGTGAAATCTAGCCCAAATCTGCTCAAAAGCTTGTCTCTCTATCAGAGAATGCTGTTTCATTCAATATTCAGTGCAAATCTTGCCAAACTGAAGTATGCTTATGCCTTATGAAATACAATGTTTTTGCAATGCTCTAAGATTGTTTTTAATGTGTTAGAAGTTATATGCACAAAAACAGGTTTCTGAGAGCAGTAATGCTGAAATACTGCTTCTGTTCAAATGAAGTGAAATCTAGCCCAAATCTGCTCAAAAGCTTTTCTCTCTATTAGAGAAAGCTGTTTCATTCAATATTCAGTGCAAATCTTGCCAAACTGAAGGATGCTTATGCATTATGAAATACAATGTTTCTGCAATGCTGTAAGACTGTTTTTAATGTGTTAGAAGTTATATGCACAAAAACTTATGTTTGAGCTTCTATACTCAAGATTGTCAGTTTACAGGTTTCTGAGAGCAGTAACGCTGAAATACTGCTTCTGTTCAAATGAAGTGAAATCTAGCCGAAATCTGCTCAAAAGCTTTTCTCTCTATTAGAGAAAGCTGTTTCATTCAATATTCAGTGCAAATCTTGCCAAACTGAAGGATGCTTATGCATTATGAAATACAATGTTTCTGCAATGCTGTAAGACTGTTTTTAATGTGTTAGAAGTTATATGGACAAAAACAGGTTTCTGAGAGCAGTAATGTTGAAATACTGCTTCTGTTCAAATGAAGTGAAATCTAGCCCAAATCTGCTCAAAAGCTTGTCTCTCTATCAGAGAATGCTGTTTCATTCAATATTCAGTGCAAATCTTGCCAAACTGAAGTATGCTTATGCCTTATGAAATACAATGTTTTTGCAATGCTCTAAGACTGTTTTTAATGTGTTAGAAGTTATATGCACAAAAACAGGTTTCTAAGAGCAGTAATGTTGAAATACTGCTTCTGTTCAAATGAAGTGAAATCTAGCCCAAATCTGCTCAAAAGCTTTTCTCTCTATTAGAGAAAGCTGTTTCATTCAATATTCAGTGCAAATCTTGCCAAACTGAAGTATGCTTATGCCTTATGAAATACAATGTTTTTGCAATGCTCTAAGATTGTTTTTAATGTGTTAGAAGTTATATGCACAAAAACAGGTTTCTGAGAGCAGTAATGCTGAAATACTGCTTCTGTTCAAATGAAGGGAAATCTAGCCCAAATCTGCTCAAAAGCTTTTCTCTCTATCAGAGAATGCTGTTTCATTCAATATTCAGTGCAAATCTTGCCAAACTGAAGGATGCTTATGCCTTATGAAATACAATTGTTTTGCAATGCTGTAAGACTGTTTTTAATGTGTTAGAAGTTATATGCACAAAAACTTATGTTTGAGCTTCTATACTCAAGATTGTCAGTTTACAGGTTTCTGAGAGCAGTAACGCTGAAATACTGCTTCTGTTCAAATGAAGTGAAATCTAGCCTAATCTGCTCAAAAGCTTTTCTCTCTATTAGAGAAAGCTGTTTCATTCAATATTCAGTGCAAATCTTGCCAAACTGAAGGATGCTTATGCCTTGTGAAATACAATGTTTTTGCAATGCTGTAAGACTGTTTTTAATGTGTTAGAAGTTATATGCACAAAAACTTATGTTTGAGCTTCTATACTGAAGATTGTCAGTTTACAGGTTTCTGAGAGCAGTAACGCTGAAATACTGCTTCTGTTCAAATGAAGTGAAATCTAGCCGAAATCTGCTCAAAAGCTTTTCTCTCTATTAGAGAAAGCTGTTTCATTCAATATTCAGTGCAAATCTTGCCAAACTGAAGGATGCTTATGCATTATGAAATACAATGTTTCTGCAAAGCTGTAAGACTGTTTTTAATGTGTTAGAAGTTATATGGACAAAAACAGGTTTCTGAGAGCAGTAATGTTGAAATACTGCTTCTGTTCAAATGAAGTGAAATCTAGCCCAAATCTGCTCAAAAGCTTGTCTCTCTATCAGAGAATGCTGTTTCATTCAATATTCAGTGCAAATCTTGCCAAACTGAAGTATGCTTATGCCTTATGAAATACAATGTTTTTGCAATGCTGAAAGACTGTTTTTAATGTGTTAGAAGTTATATGCACAAAAACAGGTTTCTAAGAGCAGTAATGTTGAAATACTGCTTCTGTTCAAATGAAGTGAAATCTAGCCCAAATCTGCTCAAAATCTTTTCTCTCTATTAGAGAAAGCTGTTTCATTCAATATTCAGTGCAAATCTTGCCAAACTGAAGGATGCTTATGCCTTATGAAATACAATTGTTTTGCAATGCTGTAAGACTGTTTTTAATGTGTTAGAAGTTATATGCACAAAAACTTATGTTTGAGCTTCTATACTCAAGATTGTCAGTTTACAGGTTTCTGAGAGCAGTAATTCTGAAATACTGCTTCTGTTCAAATGAAGTGAAATCTAGCCCAAATCTGCTCAAAAGCTTTTCTCTCTATTAGAGAAAGCTGTTTCATTCAATATTCAGTGCAAATCTTGCCAAACTGAAGGATGCTTATGCCTTGTGAAATACAATGTTTTTGCAATGCTGTAAGACTGTTTTTAATGTGTTAGAAGTTATATGCACAAAAACTTATGTTTGAGCTTCTATACTCAAGATTGTCAGTTTACAGGTTTCTGAGAGCAGTAATGCTGAAATACTGCTTCTGTTCAAATGAAGTGAAATCTAGCCGAAATCTGCTCAAATGCTTTTCTCTCTATTAGAGAAAGCTGTTTCATTCAATATTCAGTGCAAATCTTGCCAAACTGAAGGATGCTTATGCCTTGTGAAATACAATGTTTTTGCAATGCTGTAAGACTGTTTTTAATGTGTTAGAAGTTATATGCACAAAAACTTATGTTTGAGCTTCTATACTCAAGATTATCAGTTTACAGGTTTCTGAGAGCAGTAATGCTGAAATACTGCTTCTGTTCAAATGAAGTGAAATCTAGCCGAAATCTGCTCAAATGCTTTTCTCTCTATTAGAGAAAGCTGTTTCATTCAATATTCAGTGCAAATCTTGCCAAACTGAAGGATGCTTATGCCTTATGAAATACAATGTTTTTGCAATGCTCTAAGACTGTTTTTAATGTGTTAGACGTTATATGCACAAAAACAGGTTTCTGAGAGCAGTAATGTTGAAATACTGCTTCTGTTCAAATGAAGTGAAATCTAGCCCAAATCTGCTTAAAAGCTTTTCTCTCTATTAGAGAAAGCTGTTTCATTCAATATTCAGTGCAAATCTTGCCAAACTGAAGTATGCTTATGCCTTATGAAATACAATGTTTTTGCAATGCTCTAAGATTGTTTTTAATGTGTTAGAAGTTATATGCATAAAAACAGGTTTCTGAGAGCAGTAATGCTGAAATACTGCTTCTGTTCAAATGAAGTGAAATCTAGCCCAAATCTGCTCAAAATATTTTCTCTCTATTAGAGAAAGCTGTTTCATTCAATGTTCAGTGCAAATCTTGCCAAACTGAAGGATGCTTATGCCTTATGAAATACAATGTTTTTGCAATGCTGTAAGACTGTTTTTAATGTGTTAGAAGTTATATGCACAAAAACTTATGTTTGAGCTTCTATACTCAAGATTGTCAGTTTACAGGTTTCTGAGAGCAGTAACGCTGAAATACTGCTTCTGTTCAAATGAAGTGAAATCTAGCCCAAATCTGCTCAAAAGCTTTTCTCTCTATTAGAGAAAGCTGTTTCATTCAATATTCAGTGCAAATCTTGCCAAACTGAAGGATGCTTATGCATTATGAAATACAATGTTTCTGCAATGCTGTAAGACTGTTTTTAATGTGTTAGAAGTTATATGGACAAAAACAGGTTTCTGAGAGCAGTAATGTTGAAATACTGCTTCTGTTCAAATGAAGTGAAATCTAGCCCAAATCTGCTCAAAAGCTTGTCTCTCTATCAGAGAATGCTGTTTCATTCAATATTCAGTGCAAATCTTGCCAAACTGAAGTATGCTTATGCCTTATGAAATACAATGTTTTTGCAATGCTCTAAGATTGTTTTTAATGTGTTAGAAGTTATATGCACAAAAACAGGTTTCTGAGAGCAGTAATGCTGAAATACTGCTTCTGTTCAAATGAAGGGAAATCTAGCCCAAATCTGCTCAAAAGCTTTTCTCTCTATTAGAGAAAGCTGTTTCATTCAATATTCAGTGCAAATCTTGCCAAACTGAAGGATGCTTATGCCTTATGAAATACAAGTGTTTTGCAATGCTGTAAGACTGTTTTTAATGTGTTAGAAGTTATATGCACAAAAACTTATGTTTGAGCTTCTATACTCAAGATTGTCAGTTTACAGGTTTCTGAGAGCAGTAACGCTGAAATACTGCTTCTGTTCAAATGAAGTGAAATCTAGCCTAATCTGCTCAAAAGCTTTTCTCTCTATTAGAGAAAGCTGTTTCATTCAATATTCAGTGCAAATCTTGCCAAACTGAAGGATGCTTATGCCTTGTGAAATACAATGTTTTTGCAATGCTGTAAGACTGTTTTTAATGTGTTAGAAGTTATATGCACAAAAACTTATGTTTGAGCTTCTATACTCAAGATTGTCAGTTTACAGGTTTCTGAGAGCAGTAATGTTGAAATACTGCTTCTGTTCAAATGAAGTGAAATCTAGCCCAAATCTGCTTAAAAGCTTTTCTCTCTATTAGAGAAAGCTGTTTCATTCAATATTCAGTGCAAATCTTGCCAAACTGAAGGATGCTTATGCCTTATGAAATACAATTGTTTTGCAATGCTGTAAGACTGTTTTTAATGTGTTAGAAGTTATATGCACAAAAACTTATGTTTGAGCTTCTATACTCAAGATTGTCAGTTTACAGGTTTCTGAGAGCAGTAACGCTGAAATACTGCTTCTGTTCAAATGAAGTGAAATCTAGCCTAATCTGCTCAAAAGCTTTTCTCTCTATTAGAGAAAGCTGTTTCATTCAATATTCAGTGCAAATCTTGCCAAACTGAAGTATGCTTATGCCTTATGAAATACAATGTTTTTGCAATGCTCTAAGATTGTTTTTAATGTGTTAGAAGTTATATGCACAAAAACTTATGTTTGAGCTTCTATACTCAAGATTGTCAGTTTACAGGTTTCTGAGAGCAGTAACGCTGAAATACTGCTTCTGTTCAAATGAAGTGAAATCTAGCCGAAATCTGCTCAAAAGCTTTTCTCTCTATTAGAGAAAGCTGTTTCATTCAATATTCAGTGCAAATCTTGCCAAACTGAAGGATGCTTATGCATTATGAAATACAATGTTTCTGCAATGCTGTAAGACTGTTTTTAATGTGTTAGAAGTTATATGGACAAAAACAGGTTTCTGAGAGCAGTAATGTTGAAATACTGCTTCTGTTCAAATGAAGTGAAATCTAGCCCAAATCTGCTCAAAAGCTTGTCTCTCTATCAGAGAATGCTGTTTCATTCAATATTCAGTGCAAATCTTGCCAAACTGAAGTATGCTTATGCCTTATGAAATACAATGTTTTTGCAATGCTCTAAGATTGTTTTTAATGTGTTAGAAGTTATATGCACAAAAACAGGTTTCTGAGAGCAGTAATGCTGAAATACTGCTTCTGTTCAAATGAAGGGAAATCTAGCCCAAATCTGCTCAAAAGCTTTTCTCTCTATTAGAGAAAGCTGTTTCATTCAATATTCAGTGCAAATCTTGCCAAACTGAAGGATGCTTATGCCTTATGAAATACAAGTGTTTTGCAATGCTGTAAGACTGTTTTTAATGTGTTAGAAGTTATATGCACAAAAACTTATGTTTGAGCTTCTATACTGAAGATTGTCAGTTTACAGGTTTCTGAGAGCAGTAACGCTGAAATACTGCTTCTGTTCAAATGAAGTGAAATCTAGCCGAAATCTGCTCAAAAGCTTTTCTCTTTATTAGAGAAAGCTGTTTCATTCAATATTCAGTGCAAATCTTGCCAAACTGAAGGATGCTTATGCATTATGAAATACAATGTTTCTGCAAAGCTGTAAGACTGTTTTTAATGTGTTAGAAGTTATATGGACAAAAACAGGTTTCTCAGAGCAGTAATGTTGAAATACTGCTTCTGTTCAAATGAAGTGAAATCTAGCCCAAATCTGCTCAAAAGCTTGTCTCTCTATCAGAGAATGCTGTTTCATTCAATATTCAGTGCAAATCTTGCCAAACTGAAGTATGCTTATGCCTTCTGAAATACAATGTTTTTGCAATGCTGAAAGACTGTTTTTAATGTGTTAGAAGTTATATGCACAAAAACAGGTTTCTAAGAGCAGTAATGTTGAAATACTGCTTCTGTTCAAATGAAGTGAAATCTAGCCCAAATCTGCTCAAAATCTTTTCTCTCTATTAGAGAAAGCTGTTTCATTCAATATTCAGTGCAAATCTTGCCAAACTGAAGGATGCTTATGCCTTATGAAATACAATTGTTTTGCAATGCTGTAAGACTGTTTTTAATGTGTTAGAAGTTATATGCACAAAAACTTATGTTTAAGCTTCTATACTCAAGATTGTCAGTTTACAGGTTTCTGAGAGCAGTAATGCTGAAATACTGCTTCTGTTCAAATGAAGTGAAATCTAGCCCAAATCTGCTCAAAAGCTTTTCTCTCTATTAGAGAAAGCTGTTTCATTCAATATTCAGTGCAAATCTTGCCAAACTGAAGTATGCTTATGCCTTATGAAATACAATGTTTTTGCAATGCTCTAAGATTGTTTTTAATGTGTTAGAAGTTATATGCACAAAAACAGGTTTCTGAGAGCAGTAATGCTGAAATACTGCTTCTGTTCAAATGAAGTGAAATCTAGCCCAAATCTGCTCAAAAGCTTTTCTCACTACTAGAGAAAGCTGTTTCATTCAATATTCTGTGCAAATCTTGCCAAACTGAAGGATGCTTATGCCTTATGAAATACAATGTTTTTGCAATGCTGTAAGACTGTTTTTAAAGTGATAGAAGTTATATGCACAAAAACTTATGTTTGAGCTTCTATACTGAAGATTGTCAGTTTACAGGTTTCTGAGAGCAGTAACGCTGAAATACTGCTTCTGTTCAAATGAAGTGAAATCTAGCCGAAATCTGCTCAAAAGCTTTTCTCTCTATTAGAGAAAGCTGTTTCATTCAATATTCAGTGCAAATCTTGCCAAACTGAAGGATGCTTATGCATTATGAAATACAATTTTTCTGCAAAGCTGTAAGACTGTTTTTAATGTGTTAGAAGTTATATGGACAAAAACAGGTTTCTGAGAGCAGTAATGTTGAAATACTGCTTCTGTTCAAATGAAGTGAAATCTAGCCCAAATCTGCTTAAAAGCTTTTCTCTCTATTAGAGAAAGCTGTTTCATTCAATATTCAGTGCAAATCTTGCCAAACTGAAGTATGCTTATGCCTTATGAAATACAATGTTTTTGCAATGCTCTAAGATTGTTTTTAATGTGTTAGAAGTTATATGCATAAAAACAGGTTTCTGAGAGCAGTAATGCTGAAATACTGCTTCTGTTCAAATGAAGTGAAATCTAGCCCAAATCTGCTCAAAATCTTTTCTCTCTATTAGAGAAAGCTGTTTCATTCAATATTCAGTGCAAATCTTGCCAAACTGAAGGATGCTTATGCCTTATGAAATACAATTGTTTTGCAATGCTGTAAGACTGTTTTTAATGTGTTAGAAGTTATATGCACAAAAACTTATGTTTGAGCTTCTATACTCAAGATTGTCAGTTTACAGGTTTCTGAGAGCAGTAACGCTGAAATACTGCTTCTGTTCAAATGAAGTGAAATCTAGCCCAAATCTGCTCAAAAGCTTTTCTCTCTATTAGAGAAAGCTGTTTCATTCAATATTCTGTGCAAATCTTGCCAAACTGAAGGATGCTTATGCCTTATGAAATACAATGTTTTTGCAATGCTGTAAGACTGTTTTTAATGTGATAGAAGTTATATGCACAAAAACTTATGTTTGAGCTTCTATACTCAAGATTGTCAGTTTACAGGTTTCTGAGAGCAGTAATGCTGAAATACTGCTCCTGTTCAAATGAAGTGAAATCTAGCCGAAATCTGCTCAAATGCTTTTCTCTCTATTAGAGAAAGCTGTTTCATTCAATATTCAGTGCAAATCTTGCCAAACTGAAGGATGCTTATGCCTTATGAAATACAATGTTTTTGCAATGCTGTAAGACTGTTTTTAATGTGATAGAAGTTATATGCACAAAAACTTATGTTTGAGCTTGTATACTCAAGATTGTCAGTTTACAGGTTTCTTATGTCAGGAACACAACTGGACACAGATGCAGGTTACGGTGCAGGACCAATTTATTCAAAAACCTCAAAAGAAAAAACTTCCTCCAATGAACAAAAACAGGCTGGGAAATTAGGAAAAATGTCCAACAGAAAAAGAGACTTCAAATGTCCTTGCAAAAACACCCGGCAGGGGGCGCTCAACGGCGCGGCCGCGATGATAGCGGAGAGGGGAGGAAGCCACGAGCGAGCCAGCGACCGTGCAAAAACTCTTCTGGGAAATGCCGGTGCCCGGTCTAGGAAATGAGGGAGGGGGGAAAAAGAAAAACAAAACAAACCAATAGCAGCAAACAGAGGCACGACAGAACACGGCTTGACAGGATCAGACAAAGTGGATACACGGGGACTGTTGCCGAACAACGATCTGGCACCGATAGGCGCGACAGACGGGAATAAATAGAGCAAGAGATGAACAGACATTGAATTCAGGTGAGCGAGGGCAAACCATTAGAAACGGAAACTGTGATAATGAGGGGGAGGGAGGAACGCCAAAGATAGGTGCAAGACGAGCGATCAAAACCAAAACAAAACACCATGTGCGCACGAAATGCAGACATATACAGAAACACACACACACACACACAAGAACGGGGTGATCAGACAGTGGACATGACAGTACCCCCCCTCCGACGGACGCCACCAGGCGCCGCAGGAAGGGGCTCACCTCGTCGCCGGTAGAAGTCCTCGACAAGTGTCCGATCCAAGATGTCCCGGGCCGGAACCCAGCTCCTCTCCTCTGGGCCATAGCCCTCCCAGTCCACAAGATATTGAAAGCCCCGACCCCTACGTCGGACATCTAGCAACCTCCGCACCGTATAGACCGGGGAGCCATCCACTAGACGGGGGGGAGGGGGGGTTGGGGCAGATGGAACAAGAGGGGAATAGAACACAGGTTTAACCCTGGAAACATTGAAAACAGGGTGCACCCGACCAAGCGTGGTAGGGAGCTTGAGCTGCACCGCCGCCGGACTCAGGACCTTCGTGATCCGGTATGGGCCAATGAACCTGGGTGCCAACTTGCGTGAGGCTACCCTGAGAGGCAGGTCCTTGGTAGAGAGCCATACCCTTTGACCACACACATAGCGGGGAGCAGGAGTTCGGTGACGGTCGGCCGCTGCTTTAGTCCGCCTATTAGCCTGGGCCAAGGCCGCCTTGGCCCTCTTCCAGGTGCGGCGACACCGTCGGACAAAGGCCAAAGCAGACGGGACCGCAGCCTCGGGTTCCTGTGTGGGAAACAAGGGAGGTTGATAACCGACAGAACACTGGAATGGGGACATACCTGTGGCAGAAACAGGAAGGGAGTTATGGGCGTATTCTACCCAGGACAGCTGTTGACACCAGGAGCCGGGATTGTGGGATGCCAGGCAGCGAAGAGAACGTTCCAAATCCTGGTTTGCCCGCTCGGACTGCCCGTTGGTCTGGGGATGGAATCCTGAAGACAGACTCGTAGAGGCCCCGATCTGCCGACAGAATTCCTTCCAAAACCGAGAGACAAACTGGGGACCCCTATCAGAGACCACGTTGACCGGAAGACCATGAATCCGGAATACATGATCAACCATCACCTGAGCAGTCTCTTTGGCTGAGGGGAGCTTGGGAAGGGGAATGAAATGGGCCGCCTTAGAGAAACGGTCCACCACCGTAAGAATGACGGTGTTACCCTTGGATTCCGGAAGGCCAGTGACAAAATCAAGGGCCAAATGTGACCAGGGGCGGGAAGGGATGGGCAATGGGTGGAGCAGACCAACGGGAGGCGCGTTGGAAGTCTTGTTCTGAGCGCACACCGAGCAGGCAGCCACGAACTGCCTGACATCCTTGGCCATGGATGGCCACCAGAATCGCTGACGGATGGCAGCCAGCGACCTCCGGACTCCTGGATGACAGACTAGCCTGGATGAGTGACCCCACTGGATGACTTCAGAGCGCAACTTGGTGGGAACAAACAGATTACCCGCTGGGCACCCCTTCGGCACAGGCCCCTTAAGTAGGGCCTCCTCTACTCGTCTCTCGATGTCCCAAGAGAGGGATGCCACCACCACCCCTTTGGGCAAGATAGTGTCTGCTGACTCCCCTCCCCCAGGAGCCTCGAAGAGACGAGAAAGAGCATCGGGCTTAACATTCTTTGACCCGGGCCTGTAAGACAGTGAGAAATTGAACCGGCCAAAGAAGAGGGCCCAGCGAGCCTGTCGAGAGGTCAGCCTCCTGGCCGAACGGACATACTCGAGGTTCTTGTGATCCGTCCAGACCAGGAAGGGCTGAGCCGCGCCCTCCAACCAGTGACGCCACTCCCCCAAAGCCAGCCTGACCGCCAACAACTCCCGATTACCTATGTCGTAATTCCGTTCTGGGGGACTCAGGCGGTGGGAGAAGAAGGCGCAGGGGTGCACCTTTCCATCCTCGTGCGACCGCTGAGATAGGACCGCGCCCACTCCGACATCGGAGGCATCCACCTCAACAATGAATTGCCGTTCAGGGTCTGGAATAGACAAGACAGGAGCAGAGATAAAACGGGACTTTAATCTATCAAAGGCCTCCTGTGCCCCAGTATTCCACTTGAACGGTACCTTGGGAGAGGTGAGTGCCGTTAAAGGTGCAGCAATCTGACCAAAGTTCCGGATGAACCGCCGATAGAAGTTGACAAACCCCAGGAACCGCTGCAGAGCTTTACGAGAGTCAGGAGCTGGCCACTCGGCAACGGCCCTTACCTTACAGGGGTCGGCTTTGATCTCCCCCGCAGAAACAACGAACCCCAGGAACGGAACCGACTGGGCATGGAAGACGCACTTCTCCGCCTTAACATAGAGCTGGTTCTCCAGCAGCCGTTGTAACACCTGGCGAACATGCTGAGTGTGTACCTGCAGAGATGGGGAGAATATCAAGATATCATCAAGATACACGAAGACAAAGCGATTCACCATGTCTCTCAACACGTCATTAACCAGGGCCTGGAAGACAGCTGGGGCATTGGTCAGACCGAATGGTAGGACCCGGTACTCAAAGTGTCCCGTAGGTGTGTTGAAAGCTGTCTTCCACTCATCCCCCTCACGTATGCGAATAAGGTGATAGGCATTCCGAAGGTCTAGCTTGGTGAAGACCTTGGCTCCCTGCAATAACTCAAAGGCAGATGACATTAGAGGCAAGGGGTACCTGTTTTTAATAGTGATGTCATTCAGGCCTCGATAATCTATACAAGGACGCAAGGAGCCGTCCTTCTTCTTGACAAAGAAGAACCCAGCACCTGCAGGAGATGAAGAGGGTCGGATGAGACCGGCTTTGAGGGATTCATTAATATATTTGTCCATGGCCTCTCTTTCAGGGCCTGAAAGGGAAAACAAGTGACCCTTGGGCGGAGAAGTGCCTGGGAGGAGCTCGATGGCACAGTCATAAGGGCGATGTGGAGGTAAGGAGGTGGCCCGGGACTTACTAAACACCTGGCACAGGTCGTGGTCCTCCACCGGGACCCCCTTCAAATCAGCAGCCTCCACCTGCAAGACAGGACACACAGACACAGGAAAAGAGGCAGCACCCAGACAAGACGCAAGACAAAACTTACTCCAAGACAGGACAGAGTTGTTGGACCAATCCACGTGAGGGCCATGTTGCACCAACCACGGGTGCCCCAGAACTATGGGAGCACTCGGGGATTCAAGAAGGTACAGCGTGGTCACCTCCCGGTGATTGCCCGAGACTATAAGATTAACAGGGGGAGTGGCATATGAGACAGTGGTTATTAAAGTGCCATTCAATGAACGGGCAGGAATAGGTTTGGGAAGAGGAATGGAAGGAATTCCCCAACGGGTGGCTAGAGAGAGGTCCATAAAGTTGCCCTCAGCTCCCGAGTCAACCAGTGCTGTACAGGAGTTAAGGACACCACCAAACTGAATAGAGACAGGAAGGAGAGTGCGAGAGGAGGGGGGATGTAATAAAGGGGTAGCGCTCACCAGGATCCCCCTCTTTACTGGTGAGCCTTGACTTTTAGTGGACAGCCCACTGCGAAGTGACCTGATTTGCCGCAATACAGACATAGTCCTAGGGCGAGGCGTTGCTGCTTTTGTTGAGGAGTGAGCCGAAGGCGCCCCACCTGCATAGGCTCAGGCTCAGTGGTTTCTGTGGGGGAGACAGATGACGACTCCTCAGTCCTCCAGGGTGCACGAACTGCCAGGCGCTGACGACGGCGGTGAAGGCGACCCTCGATGCGCAACGCCATGTTAACCAGATCGTCAAAGTCACGTGGCAGGTCCTGAGTGGCCAGCTCATCCTGGATGTCATCCTCTAGCCCAGCACGGAACATAGCTCGACAGGCCCCCTCATTCCAGTCGCAGGTCGCTGCAAGAGTCTTAAAATGAATGGCATAGTCCGTCACTGAGCGACCCGCCTGACGGAGCCGTGCTAGCTGGTCAGCCGCTTCCTGACCTCTTGCAGAGCGGTCGAACAGTCTCTCCATCTCCTGGCGGAAATCTTTAAAAGAAGCACAACAGGGAGCTTTGGTCTCCCAGACGGAGGTTCCCCAGTCTCTGGCCTTGCCGGTCAGAAGAGTCAAAACAAAAGCCACTTTGGACATCTCAAGTGCGTATGTGCGTGGCTGCAAGGCAAACACCACAGAACACTGGGACAAGAAGGCCCGGCAGGAATTGGGGTCCCCATCATAGGGTGGTGGGTTATTGCATCGGGGCTCAGGCTCATGGTGAGAAAGATGGTGAACTGCACCACCCTGAGGAGCCTCTCGTTGCAGCTCTTGGATCCGGTTGGTCAACTCAGCCACTTGGTTGGCTAAGAACTCCATCTCCCTTGTGGTATTCGTGAGTCTGGCTTCGTGTTGGCCCAAAAGAACACCCTGCTGGGTGACTGCGGTTCTGACAGAGTCTGTACCTGCTGTGTCCATCTTGGCCAGATCGTTCTGTCAGGAACACAACTGGACACAGATGCAGGTTACGGTGCAGGACCAATTTATTCAAAAACCTCAAAAGAAAAAACTTCCTCCAATGAACAAAAACAGGCCGGGAAATTAGGAAAAATGTCCAACAGAAAAAGAGACTTCAAATGTCCTTGCAAAAACACCCGGCAGGGGGCGCTCAACGGCGCGGCCGCGATGATAGCGGAGAGGGGAGGAAGCCACGAGCGAGCCAGCGACCGTGCAAAAACTCTTCTGGGAAATGCCGGTGCCCGGTCTAGGAAATGAGGGAGGGGGGAAAAAGAAAAACAAAACAAACCAATAGCAGCAAACAGAGGCACGACAGAACACGGCTTGACAGGATCAGACAAAGTGGATACACGGGGACTGTTGCCGAACAACGATCTGGCACCGATAGGCGCGACAGACGGGAATAAATAGAGCAAGAGATGAACAGACATTGAATTCAGGTGAGCGAGGGCAAACCATTAGAAACGGAAACTGTGATAATGAGGGGGAGGGAGGAACGCCAAAGATAGGTGCAAGACGAGCGATCAAAACCAAAACAAAACACCATGTGCGCACGAAATGCAGACATATACAGAAACACACACACACACACACAAGAACGGGGTGATCAGACAGTGGACATGACATCTTAGAGCAGTAATGCTGAAATATTGCTTCTGTTCAAATGAAGTGAAATCTAGCCCAAACTGCTCAAAAGCTTTTCTCTCTATTAGAGAAAGCTGTTTCATTCAATATTCAGTGCAAATCTTGCCAAACTGAAGAATGCTTATGCCTTATGAAATACAATGTTTTTGCAATGCTGTAAGACTGTTTTTAATGTGTTAGAAGTTATATGCACAATAACAGGTTTCTGAGAGCAGTAATGTTGAAATACTGCTTCTGTTCAAATGAAGTGAAATCTAGCCCAAATCTGCTCAAAAGCTTTTCTCTCTATTAGAGAAAGCTGTTTCATTCAATATTCAGTGCAAATCTTGCCAAACTGAAGTATGCTTATGCCTTATGAAATACAATGTTTTTGCAATGCTCTAAGATTGTTTTTAATGTGTTAGAAGTTATATGCACAAAAACTTATGTTTGAGCTTCTATACTCAAGATTGTCAGTTTACAGGTTTCTGAGAGCAGTAATGCTGAAATACTGCTTCTGTTCAAATGAAGTGAAATCTAGCCGAAATCTGCTCAAATGCTTTTCTCTCTATTAGAGAAAGCTGTTTCATTCAATATTCAGTGCAAATCTTGCCAAACTGAAGGATGCTTATGCCTTGTGAAATACAATGTTTTTGCAATGCTGTAAGACTGTTTTTAATGTGTTAGAAGTTATATGCACAAAAACTTATGTTTGAGCTTCTATACTCAAGATTATCAGTTTACAGGTTTCTGAGAGCAGTAATGCTGAAATACTGCTTCTGTTCAAATGAAGTGAAATCTAGCCGAAATCTGCTCAAATGCTTTTCTCTCTATTAGAGAAAGCTGTTTCATTCAATATTCAGTGCAAATCTTGCCAAACTGAAGGATGCTTATGCCTTATGAAATACAATGTTTTTGCAATGCTCTAAGACTGTTTTTAATGTGTTAGACGTTATATGCACAAAAACAGGTTTCTGAGAGCAGTAATGTTGAAATACTGCTTCTGTTCAAATGAAGTGAAATCTAGCCCAAATCTGCTTAAAAGCTTTTCTCTCTATTAGAGAAAGCTGTTTCATTCAATATTCAGTGCAAATCTTGCCAAACTGAAGTATGCTTATGCCTTATGAAATACAATGTTTTTGCAATGCTCTAAGATTGTTTTTAATGTGTTAGAAGTTATATGCATAAAAACAGGTTTCTGAGAGCAGTAATGCTGAAATACTGCTTCTGTTCAAATGAAGTGAAATCTAGCCCAAATCTGCTCAAAATCTTTTCTCTCTATTAGAGAAAGCTGTTTCATTCAATATTCAGTGCAAATCTTGCCAAACTGAAGGATGCTTATGCCTTATGAAATACAATGTTTTTGCAATGCTGTAAGACTGTTTTTAATGTGTTAGAAGTTATATGCACAAAAACTTATGTTTGAGCTTCTATACTCAAGATTGTCAGTTTACAGGTTTCTGAGAGCAGTAACGCTGAAATACTGCTTCTGTTCAAATGAAGTGAAATCTAGCCCAAATCTGCTCAAAAGCTTTTCTCTCTATTTGAGAAAGCTGTTTCATTCAATATTCAGTGCAAATCTTGCCAAACTGAAGGATGCTTATGCATTATGAAATACAATGTTTCTGCAATGCTGTAAGACTGTTTTTAATGTGTTAGAAGTTATATGGACAAAAACAGGTTTCTGAGAGCAGTAATGTTGAAATACTGCTTCTGTTCAAATGAAGTGAAATCTAGCCCAAATCTGCTCAAAAGCTTGTCTCTCTATCAGAGAATGCTGTTTCATTCAATATTCAGTGCAAATCTTGCCAAACTGAAGTATGCTTATGCCTTATGAAATACAATGTTTTTGCAATGCTCTAAGATTGTTTTTAATGTGTTAGAAGTTATATGCACAAAAACAGGTTTCTGAGAGCAGTAATGCTGAAATACTGCTTCTGTTCAAATGAAGGGAAATCTAGCCCAAATCTGCTCAAAAGCTTTTCTCTCTATTAGAGAAAGCTGTTTCATTCAATATTCAGTGCAAATCTTGCCAAACTGAAGGATGCTTATGCCTTATGAAATACAAGTGTTTTGCAATGCTGTAAGACTGTTTTTAATGTGTTAGAAGTTATATGCACAAAAACTTATGTTTGAGCTTCTATACTCAAGATTGTCAGTTTACAGGTTTCTGAGAGCAGTAACGCTGAAATACTGCTTCTGTTCAAATGAAGTGAAATCTAGCCTAATCTGCTCAAAAGCTTTTCTCTCTATTAGAGAAAGCTGTTTCATTCAATATTCAGTGCAAATCTTGCCAAACTGAAGGATGCTTATGCCTTATGAAATACAATTGTTTTGCAATGCTGTAAGACTGTTTTTAATGTGTTAGAAGTTATATGCACAAAAACTTATGTTTGAGCTTCTATACTCAAGATTGTCAGTTTACAGGTTTCTGAGAGCAGTAACGCTGAAATACTGCTTCTGTTCAAATGAAGTGAAATCTAGCCTAATCTGCTCAAAAGCTTTTCTCTCTATTAGAGAAAGCTGTTTCATTCAATATTCAGTGCAAATCTTGCCAAACTGAAGGATGCTCATGCCTTATGAAATACAATGTTTTTGCAATGCTGTAAGACTGTTTTTAATGTGTTAGAAGTTATATGCACAAAAACTTATGTTTGAGCTTCTATACTCAAGATTGTCAGTTTACAGGTTTCTGAGAGCAGTAATGCTGAAATACTGCTTCTGTTCAAATGAAGTGAAATCTAGCCCAAATCTGCTCAAAAGCTTTTCTCTCTATTAGAGAAAGCTGTTTCATTCAATATTCAGTGCAAATCTTGCCAAACTGAAGTATGCTTATGCCTTATGAAATACAATGTTTTTGCAATGCTCTAAGATTGTTTTTAATGTGTTAGAAGTTATATGCACAAAAACTTATGTTTGAGCTTCTATACTCAAGATTGTCAGTTTACAGGTTTCTGAGAGCAGTAACGCTGAAATACTGCTTCTGTTCAAATGAAGTGAAATCTAGCCGAAATCTGCTCAAAAGCTTTTCTCTCTATTAGAGAAAGCTGTTTCATTCAATATTCAGTGCAAATCTTGCCAAACTGAAGGATGCTTATGCATTATGAAATACAATGTTTCTGCAATGCTGTAAGACTGTTTTTAATGTGTTAGAAGTTATATGGACAAAAACAGGTTTCTGAGAGCAGTAATGTTGAAATACTGCTTCTGTTCAAATGAAGTGAAATCTAGCCCAAATCTGCTCAAAAGCTTGTCTCTCTATCAGAGAATGCTGTTTCATTCAATATTCAGTGCAAATCTTGCCAAACTGAAGTATGCTTATGCCTTATGAAATACAATGTTTTTGCAATGCTCTAAGATTGTTTTTAATGTGTTAGAAGTTATATGCACAAAAACAGGTTTCTGAGAGCAGTAATGCTGAAATACTGCTTCTGTTCAAATGAAGGGAAATCTAGCCCAAATCTGCTCAAAAGCTTTTCTCTCTATTAGAGAAAGCTGTTTCATTCAATATTCAGTGCAAATCTTGCCAAACTGAAGGATGCTTATGCCTTATGAAATACAAGTGTTTTGCAATGCTGTAAGACTGTTTTTAATGTGTTAGAAGTTATATGCACAAAAACTTATGTTTGAGCTTCTATACTGAAGATTGTCAGTTTACAGGTTTCTGAGAGCAGTAACGCTGAAATACTGCTTCTGTTCAAATGAAGTGAAATCTAGCCGAAATCTGCTCAAAAGCTTTTCTCTCTATTAGAGAAAGCTGTTTCATTCAATATTCAGTGCAAATCTTGCCAAACTGAAGGATGCTTATGCATTATGAAATACAATGTTTCTGCAATGCTGTAAGACTGTTTTTAATGTGTTAGAAGTTATATGGACAAAAACAGGTTTCTCAGAGCAGTAATGTTGAAATACTGCTTCTGTTCAAATGAAGTGAAATCTAGCCCAAATCTGCTCAAAAGCTTGTCTCTCTATCAGAGAATGCTGTTTCATTCAATATTCAGTGCAAATCTTGCCAAACTGAAGTATGCTTATGCCTTCTGAAATACAATGTTTTTGCAATGCTGAAAGACTGTTTTTAATGTGTTAGAAGTTATATGCACAAAAACAGGTTTCTAAGAGCAGTAATGTTGAAATACTGCTTCTGTTCAAATGAAGTGAAATCTAGCCCAAATCTGCTCAAAATCTTTTCTCTCTATTTGAGAAAGCTGTTTCATTCAATATTCAGTGCAAATCTTGCCAAACTGAAGGATGCTTATGCCTTATGAAATACAATTGTTTTGCAATGCTGTAAGACTGTTTTTAATGTGTTAGAAGTTATATGCACAAAAACTTATGTTTGAGCTTCTATACTCAAGATTGTCAGTTTACAGGTTTCTGAGAGCAGTAATGCTGAAATACTGCTTCTGTTCAAATGAAGTGAAATCTAGCCCAAATCTGCTCAAAAGCTTTTCTCACTACTAGAGAAAGCTGTTTCATTCAATATTCTGTGCAAATCTTGCCAAACTGAAGGATGCTTATGCCTTATGAAATACAATGTTTTTGCAATGCTGTAAGACTGTTTTTAAAGTGATAGAAGTTATATGCACAAAAACTTATGTTTGAGCTTCTATACTGAAGATTGTCAGTTTACAGGTTTCTGAGAGCAGTAACGCTGAAATACTGCTTCTGTTCAAATGAAGTGAAATCTAGCCGAAATCTGCTCAAAAGCTTTTCTCTCTATTAGAGAAAGCTGTTTCATTCAATATTCAGTGCAAATCTTGCCAAACTGAAGGATGCTTATGCATTATGAAATACAATTTTTCTGCAAAGCTGTAAGACTGTTTTTAATGTGTAAGAAGTTATATGGACAAAAACAGGTTTCTGAGAGCAGTAATGTTGAAATACTGCTTCTGTTCAAATGAAGTGAAATCTAGCCCAAATCTGCTTAAAAGCTTTTCTCTCTATTAGAGAAAGCTGTTTCATTCAATATTCAGTGCAAATCTTGCCAAACTGAAGTATGCTTATGCCTTATGAAATACAATGTTTTTGCAATGCTCTAAGTTTGTTTTTAATGTGTTAGACGTTATATGCACAAAAACAGGTTTCTGAGAGCAGTAATGTTGAAATACTGCTTCTGTTCAAATGAAGTGAAATCTAGCCCAAATCTGCTTAAAAGCTTTTCTCTCTATTAGAGAAAGCTGTTTCATTCAATATTCAGTGCAAATCTTGCCAAACTGAAGTATGCTTATGCCTTATGAAATACAATGTTTTTGCAATGCTCTAAGATTGTTTTTAATGTGTTAGAAGTTATATGCATAAAAACAGGTTTCTGAGAGCAGTAATGCTGAAATACTGCTTCTGTTCAAATGAAGTGAAATCTAGCCCAAATCTGCTCAAAATCTTTTCTCTCTATTAGAGAAAGCTGTTTCATTCAATATTCAGTGCAAATCTTGCCAAACTGAAGGATGCTTATGCCTTATGAAATACAATGTTTTTGCAATGCTGTAAGACTGTTTTTAATGTGTTAGAAGTTATATGCACAAAAACTTATGTTTGAGCTTCTATACTCAAGATTGTCAGTTTACAGGTTTCTGAGAGCAGTAACGCTGAAATACTGCTTCTGTTCAAATGAAGTGAAATCTAGCCCAAATCTGCTCAAAAGCTTTTCTCTCTATTTGAGAAAGCTGTTTCATTCAATATTCAGTGCAAATCTTGCCAAACTGAAGGATGCTTATGCATTATGAAATACAATGTTTCTGCAATGCTGTAAGACTGTTTTTAATGTGTTAGAAGTTATATGGACAAAAACAGGTTTCTGAGAGCAGTAATGTTGAAATACTGCTTCTGTTCAAATGAAGTGAAATCTAGCCCAAATCTGCTCAAAAGCTTGTCTCTCTATCAGAGAATGCTGTTTCATTCAATATTCAGTGCAAATCTTGCCAAACTGAAGTATGCTTATGCCTTATGAAATACAATGTTTTTGCAATGCTCTAAGATTGTTTTTAATGTGTTAGAAGTTATATGCACAAAAACAGGTTTCTGAGAGCAGTAATGCTGAAATACTGCTTCTGTTCAAATGAAGGGAAATCTAGCCCAAATCTGCTCAAAAGCTTTTCTCTCTATTAGAGAAAGCTGTTTCATTCAATATTCAGTGCAAATCTTGCCAAACTGAAGGATGCTTATGCCTTATGAAATACAAGTGTTTTGCAATGCTGTAAGACTGTTTTTAATGTGTTAGAAGTTATATGCACAAAAACTTATGTTTGAGCTTCTATACTCAAGATTGTCAGTTTACAGGTTTCTGAGAGCAGTAACGCTGAAATACTGCTTCTGTTCAAATGAAGTGAAATCTAGCCTAATCTGCTCAAAAGCTTTTCTCTCTATTAGAGAAAGCTGTTTCATTCAATATTCAGTGCAAATCTTGCCAAACTGAAGGATGCTTATGCCTTATGAAATACAATTGTTTTGCAATGCTGTAAGACTGTTTTTAATGTGTTAGAAGTTATATGCACAAAAACTTATGTTTGAGCTTCTATACTCAAGATTGTCAGTTTACAGGTTTCTGAGAGCAGTAACGCTGAAATACTGCTTCTGTTCAAATGAAGTGAAATCTAGCCTAATCTGCTCAAAAGCTTTTCTCTCTATTAGAGAAAGCTGTTTCATTCAATATTCAGTGCAAATCTTGCCAAACTGAAGGATGCTCATGCCTTATGAAATACAATGTTTTTGCAATGCTGTAAGACTGTTTTTAATGTGTTAGAAGTTATATGCACAAAAACTTATGTTTGAGCTTCTATACTCAAGATTGTCAGTTTACAGGTTTCTGAGAGCAGTAATGCTGAAATACTGCTTCTGTTCAAATGAAGTGAAATCTAGCCCAAATCTGCTCAAAAGCTTTTCTCTCTATTAGAGAAAGCTGTTTCATTCAATATTCAGTGCAAATCTTGCCAAACTGAAGTATGCTTATGCCTTATGAAATACAATGTTTTTGCAATGCTCTAAGATTGTTTTTAATGTGTTAGAAGTTATATGCACAAAAACTTATGTTTGAGCTTCTATACTCAAGATTGTCAGTTTACAGGTTTCTGAGAGCAGTAACGCTGAAATACTGCTTCTGTTCAAATGAAGTGAAATCTAGCCGAAATCTGCTCAAAAGCTTTTCTCTCTATTAGAGAAAGCTGTTTCATTCAATATTCAGTGCAAATCTTGCCAAACTGAAGGATGCTTATGCATTATGAAATACAATGTTTCTGCAATGCTGTAAGACTGTTTTTAATGTGTTAGAAGTTATATGGACAAAAACAGGTTTCTGAGAGCAGTAATGTTGAAATACTGCTTCTGTTCAAATGAAGTGAAATCTAGCCCAAATCTGCTCAAAAGCTTGTCTCTCTATCAGAGAATGCTGTTTCATTCAATATTCAGTGCAAATCTTGCCAAACTGAAGTATGCTTATGCCTTATGAAATACAATGTTTTTGCAATGCTCTAAGATTGTTTTTAATGTGTTAGAAGTTATATGCACAAAAACAGGTTTCTGAGAGCAGTAATGCTGAAATACTGCTTCTGTTCAAATGAAGGGAAATCTAGCCCAAATCTGCTCAAAAGCTTTTCTCTCTATTAGAGAAAGCTGTTTCATTCAATATTCAGTGCAAATCTTGCCAAACTGAAGGATGCTTATGCCTTATGAAATACAAGTGTTTTGCAATGCTGTAAGACTGTTTTTAATGTGTTAGAAGTTATATGCACAAAAACTTATGTTTGAGCTTCTATACTGAAGATTGTCAGTTTACAGGTTTCTGAGAGCAGTAACGCTGAAATACTGCTTCTGTTCAAATGAAGTGAAATCTAGCCGAAATCTGCTCAAAAGCTTTTCTCTCTATTAGAGAAAGCTGTTTCATTCAATATTCAGTGCAAATCTTGCCAAACTGAAGGATGCTTATGCATTATGAAATACAATGTTTCTGCAATGCTGTAAGACTGTTTTTAATGTGTTAGAAGTTATATGGACAAAAACAGGTTTCTCAGAGCAGTAATGTTGAAATACTGCTTCTGTTCAAATGAAGTGAAATCTAGCCCAAATCTGCTCAAAAGCTTGTCTCTCTATCAGAGAATGCTGTTTCATTCAATATTCAGTGCAAATCTTGCCAAACTGAAGTATGCTTATGCCTTCTGAAATACAATGTTTTTGCAATGCTGAAAGACTGTTTTTAATGTGTTAGAAGTTATATGCACAAAAACAGGTTTCTAAGAGCAGTAATGTTGAAATACTGCTTCTGTTCAAATGAAGTGAAATCTAGCCCAAATCTGCTCAAAATCTTTTCTCTCTATTTGAGAAAGCTGTTTCATTCAATATTCAGTGCAAATCTTGCCAAACTGAAGGATGCTTATGCCTTATGAAATACAATTGTTTTGCAATGCTGTAAGACTGTTTTTAATGTGTTAGAAGTTATATGCACAAAAACTTATGTTTGAGCTTCTATACTCAAGATTGTCAGTTTACAGGTTTCTGAGAGCAGTAATGCTGAAATACTGCTTCTGTTCAAATGAAGTGAAATCTAGCCCAAATCTGCTCAAAAGCTTTTCTCACTACTAGAGAAAGCTGTTTCATTCAATATTCTGTGCAAATCTTGCCAAACTGAAGGATGCTTATGCCTTATGAAATACAATGTTTTTGCAATGCTGTAAGACTGTTTTTAAAGTGATAGAAGTTATATGCACAAAAACTTATGTTTGAGCTTCTATACTGAAGATTGTCAGTTTACAGGTTTCTGAGAGCAGTAACGCTGAAATACTGCTTCTGTTCAAATGAAGTGAAATCTAGCCGAAATCTGCTCAAAAGCTTTTCTCTCTATTAGAGAAAGCTGTTTCATTCAATATTCAGTGCAAATCTTGCCAAACTGAAGGATGCTTATGCATTATGAAATACAATTTTTCTGCAAAGCTGTAAGACTGTTTTTAATGTGTAAGAAGTTATATGGACAAAAACAGGTTTCTGAGAGCAGTAATGTTGAAATACTGCTTCTGTTCAAATGAAGTGAAATCTAGCCCAAATCTGCTTAAAAGCTTTTCTCTCTATTAGAGAAAGCTGTTTCATTCAATATTCAGTGCAAATCTTGCCAAACTGAAGTATGCTTATGCCTTATGAAATACAATGTTTTTGCAATGCTCTAAGTTTGTTTTTAATGTGTTAGAAGTTATATGCATAAAAACAGGTTTCTGAGAGCAGTAATGCTGAAATACTGCTTCTGTTCAAATGAAGTGAAATCTAGCCCAAATCTGCTCAAAATCTTTTCTCTCTATTAGAGAAAGCTGTTTCATTCAATATTCAGTGCAAATCTTGCCAAACTGAAGGATGCTTATGCCTTATGAAATACAATTGTTTTGCAATGCTGTAAGACTGTTTTTAATGTGTTAGAAGTTATATGCACAAAAACTTATGTTTGAGCTTCTATACTCAAGATTGTCAGTTTACAGGTTTCTGAGAGCAGTAACGCTGAAATACTGCTTCTGTTCAAATGAAGTGAAATCTAGCCCAAATCTGCTCAAAAGCTTTTCTCTCTATTAGAGAAAGCTGTTTCATTCAATATTCTGTGCAAATCTTGCCAAACTGAAGGATGCTTATGCCTTATGAAATACAATGTTTTTGCAATGCTGTAAGACTGTTTTTAATGTGATAGAAGTTATATGCACAAAAACTTATGTTTGAGCTTCTATACTCAAGATTGTCAGTTTACAGGTTTCTGAGAGCAGTAATGCTGAAATACTGCTCCTGTTCAAATGAAGTGAAATCTAGCCGAAATCTGCTCAAATGCTTTTCTCTCTATTAGAGAAAGCTGTTTCATTCAATATTCAGTGCAAATCTTGCCAAACTGAAGGATGCTTATGCCTTATGAAATACAATGTTTTTGCAATGCTGTAAGACTGTTTTTAATGTGATAGAAGTTATATGCACAAAAACTTATGTTTGAGCTTGTATACTCAAGATTGTCAGTTTACAGGTTTCTTAGAGCAGTAATGCTGAAATATTGCTTCTGTTCAAATGAAGTGAAATCTAGCCCAAACTGCTCAAAAGCTTTTCTCTCTATTAGAGAAAGCTGTTTCATTCAATATTCAGTGCAAATCTTGCCAAACTGAAGAATGCTTATGCCTTATGAAATACAATGTTTTTGCAATGCTGTAAGACTGTTTTTAATGTGTTAGAAGTTATATGCACAATAACAGGTTTCTGAGAGCAGTAATGTTGAAATACTGCTTCTGTTCAAATGAAGTGAAATCTAGCCCAAATCTGCTCAAAAGCTTGTCTCTCTATCAGAGAATGCTGTTTCATTCAATATTCAGTGCAAATCTTGCCAAACTGAAGTATGCTTATGCCTTATGAAATACAATGTTTTTGCAATGCTGAAAGACTGTTTTTAATGTGTTAGAAGTTATATGCACAAAAACTTATGTTTGAGCTTCTATACTCAATATTGTCAGTTTACAGGTTTCTGAGAGCAGTAACGCTGAAATACTGCTTCTGTTCAAATGAAGTGAAATCTAGCCCAAATCTGCTCAAAAGCTTGTCTCTCTATCAGAGAATGCTGTTTCATTCAATATTCAGTGCAAATCTTGCCAAACTGAAGTATGCTTATGCCTTATGAAATACAATGTTTTTGCAATGCTCTAAGATTGTTTTTAATGTGTTAGAAGTTATATGCACAAAAACAGGTTTCTGAGAGCAGTAATGCTGAAATACTGCTTCTGTTCAAATGAAGGGAAATCTAGCCCAGATCTGCTCAAAAGCTTTTCTCTCTATTAGAGAAAGCTGTTTCATTCAATATTCAGTGCAAATCTTGCCAAACTGAAGGATGCTTATGCCTTATGAAATACAAGTGTTTTGCAATGCTGTAAGACTGTTTTTAATGTGTTAGAAGTTATATGCACAAAAACTTATGTTTGAGCTTCTATACTCAAGATTGTCAGTTTACAGGTTTCTGAGAGCAGTAATGTTGAAATACTGCTTCTGTTCAAATGAAGTGAAATCTAGCCCAAATCTGCTTAAAAGCTTTTCTCTCTATTAGAGAAAGCTGTTTCATTCAATATTCAGTGCAAATCTTGCCAAACTGAAGGATGCTTATGCCTTATGAAATACAATTGTTTTGCAATGCTGTAAGACTGTTTTTAATGTGTTAGAAGTTATATGCACAAAAACTTATGTTTGAGCTTCTATACTCAAGATTGTCAGTTTACAGGTTTCTGAGAGCAGTAACGCTGAAATACTGCTTCTGTTCAAATGAAGTGAAATCTAGCCTAATCTGCTCAAAAGCTTTTCTCTCTATTAGAGAAAGCTGTTTCATTCAATATTCAGTGCAAATCTTGCCAAACTGAAGGATGCTTATGCCTTATGAAATACAATGTTTTTGCAATGCTGTAAGACTGTTTTTAATGTGTTAGAAGTTATATGCACAAAAACTTATGTTTGAGCTTCTATACTCAAGATTGTCAGTTTACAGGTTTCTGAGAGCAGTAATGCTGAAATACTGCTTCTGTTCAAATGAAGTGAAATCTAGCCCAAATCTGCTTAAAAGCTTTTCTCTCTATTAGAGAAAGCTGTTTCATTCAATATTCAGTGCAAATCTTGCCAAACTGAAGGATGCTTATGCCTTATGAAATACAATTGTTTTGCAATGCTGTAAGACTGTTTTTAATGTGTTAGAAGTTATATGCACAAAAACTTATGTTTGAGCTTCTATACTCAAGATTGTCAGTTTACAGGTTTCTGAGAGCAGTAACGCTGAAATACTGCTTCTGTTCAAATGAAGTGAAATCTAGCCTAATCTGCTCAAAAGCTTTTCTCTCTATTAGAGAAAGCTGTTTCATTCAATATTCAGTGCAAATCTTGCCAAACTGAAGGATGCTTATGCCTTATGAAATACAATGTTTTTGCAATGCTGTAAGACTGTTTTTAATGTGTTAGAAGTTATATGCACAAAAACTTATGTTTGAGCTTCTATACTCAAGATTGTCAGTTTACAGGTTTCTGAGAGCAGTAATGCTGAAATACTGCTTCTGTTCAAATGAAGTGAAATCTAGCCCAAATCTGCTCAAAAGCTTTTCTCTCTATTAGAGAAAGCTGTTTCATTCAATATTCAGTGCAAATCTTGCCAAACTGAAGTATGCTTATGCCTTATGAAATACAATGTTTTTGCAATGCTCTAAGATTGTTTTTAATGTGTTAGAAGTTATATGCACAAAAACTTATGTTTGAGCTTCTATACTCAAGATTGTCAGTTTACAGGTTTCTGAGAGCAGTAACGCTGAAATACTGCTTCTGTTCAAATGAAGTGAAATCTAGCCGAAATCTGCTCAAAAGCTTTTCTCTCTATTAGAGAAAGCTGTTTCATTCAATATTCAGTGCAAATCTTGCCAAACTGAAGGATGCTTATGCATTATGAAATACAATGTTTCTGCAATGCTGTAAGACTGTTTTTAATGTGTTAGAAGTTATATGGACAAAAACAGGTTTCTGAGAGCAGTAATGTTGAAATACTGCTTCTGTTCAAATGAAGTGAAATCTAGCCCAAATCTGCTCAAAAGCTTGTCTCTCTATCAGAGAATGCTGTTTCATTCAATATTCAGTGCAAGTCTTGCCAAACTGAAGTATGCTTATGCCTTATGAAATACAATGTTTTTGCAATGCTCTAAGATTGTTTTTAATGTGTTAGAAGTTATATGCACAAAAACAGGTTTCTGAGAGCAGTAATGCTGAAATACTGCTTCTGTTCAAATGAAGGGAAATCTAGCCCAAATCTGCTCA
Source organism: Carassius gibelio (assembly GCF_023724105.1). Classification (NCBI taxonomy): domain Eukaryota; kingdom Metazoa; phylum Chordata; class Actinopteri; order Cypriniformes; family Cyprinidae; genus Carassius; species Carassius gibelio. Next base: position 23,888,873 of record NC_068392.1, read on the forward strand.
AAAGCTTTTCTCTCTATTAGAGAAAGCTGTTTCATTCAATATTCAGTGCAAATCTTGCCAAACTGAAGGATGCTTATGCCTTATGAAATACAAGTGTTTTGCAATGCTGTAAGACTGTTTTTAATGTGTTAGAAGTTATATGCACAAAAACTTATGTTTGAGCTTCTATATTGAAGATTGTCAGTTTACAGGTTTCTGAGAGCAGTAACGCTGAAATACTGCTTCTGTTCAAATGAAGTGAAATCTAGCCGAAATCTGCTCAAAAGCTTTTCTCTCTATTAGAGAAAGCTGTTTCATTCAATATTCAGTGCAAATCTTGCCAAACTGAAGGATGCTTATGCATTATGAAATACAATGTTTCTGCAAAGCTGTAAGACTGTTTTTAATGTGTTAGAAGTTATATGGACAAAAACAGGTTTCTCAGAGCAGTAATGTTGAAATACTGCTTCTGTTCAAATGAAGTGAAATCTAGCCCAAATCTGCTCAAAAGCTTGTCTCTCTATCAGAGAATGCTGTTTCATTCAATATTCAGTGCAAATCTTGCCAAACTGAAGTATGCTTATGCCTTCTGAAATACAATGTTTTTGCAATGCTGAAAGACTGTTTTTAATGTGTTAGAAGTTATATGCACAAAAACAGGTTTCTAAGAGCAGTAATGTTGAAATACTGCTTCTGTTCAAATGAAGTGAAATCTAGCCCAAATCTGCTCAAAATCTTTTCTCTCTATTAGAGAAAGCTGTTTCATTCAATATTCAGTGCAAATCTTGCCAAACTGAAGGATGCTTATGCCTTATGAAATACAATTGTTTTGCAATGCTGTAAGACTGTTTTTAATGTGTTAGAAGTTATATGCACAAAAACTTATGTTTGAGCTTCTATACTCAAGATTGTCAGTTTACAGGTTTCTGAGAGCAGTAATGCTGAAATACTGCTTCTGTTCAAATGAAGTGAAATCTAGCCCAAATCTGCTCAAAAGCTTTTCTCTCTATTAGAGAAAGCTGTTTCATTCAATATTCAGTGCAAATCTTGCCAAACTGAAGTATGCTTATGCCTTATGAAATACAATGTTTTTGCAATGCTCTAAGATTGTTTTTAATGTGTTAGAAGTTATATGCACAAAAACAGGTTTCTGAGAGCAGTAATGCTGAAATACTGCTTCTGTTCAAATGAAGTGAAATCTAGCCCAAATCTGCTCAAAAGCTTTTCTCACTACTAGAGAAAGCTGTTTCATTCAATATTCTGTGCAAATCTTGCCAAACTGAAGGATGCTTATGCCTTATGAAATACAATGTTTTTGCAATGCTGTAAGACTGTTTTTAAAGTGATAGAAGTTATATGCACAAAAACTTATGTTTGAGCTTGTATACTCAAGATTGTCAGTTTACAGGTTTCTGAGAGCAGTAATGCTGAAATACTGCTTCTGTTCAAATGAAGTGAAATCTAGCCGAAATCTGCTCAAATGCTTTTCTCTCTATTAGAGAAAGCAGTTTCATTCAATATTCAGTGCAAATCTTGCCAAACTGAAGGATGCTTATGCCTTATGAAATACAATTGTTTTGCAATGCTGTAAGACTGTTTTTAATGTGTTAGAAGTTATATGCACAAAAACTTATGTTTGAGCTTCTATACTGAAGATTGTCAGTTTACAGGTTTCTGAGAAAAGTAACGCTGAAATACTGCTTCTGTTCAAATGAAGTGAAATCTAGCCGAAATCTGCTCAAAAGCTTTTCTCTCTATTAGAGAAAGCTGTTTCATTCAATATTCAGTGCAAATCTTGCCAAACTGAAGGATGCTTATGCATTATGAAATACAATTTTTCTGCAAAGCTGTAAGACTGTTTTTAATGTGTTAGAAGTTATATGGACAAAAACAGGTTTCTGAGAGCAGTAATGTTGAAATACTGCTTCTGTTCAAATGAAGTGAAATCTAGCCCAAATCTGCTTAAAAGCTTTTCTCTCTATTAGAGAAAGCTGTTTCATTCAATATTCAGTGCAAATCTTGCCAAACTGAAGTATGCTTATGCCTTATGAAATACAATGTTTTTGCAATGCTCTAAGATTGTTTTTAATGTGTTAGAAGTTATATGCATAAAAACAGGTTTCTGAGAGCAGTAATGCTGAAATACTGCTTCTGTTCAAATGAAGTGAAATCTAGCCCAAATCTGCTCAAAAGCTTTTCTCTCTATTAGAGAAAGCTGTTTCATTCAATATTCTGTGCAAATCTTGCCAAACTGAAGGATGCTTATGCCTTATGAAATACAATGTTTTTGCAATGCTGTAAGACTGTTTTTAATGTGATAGAAGTTATATGCACAAAAACTTATGTTTGAGCTTCTATACTCAAGATTGTCAGTTTACAGGTTTCTGAGAGCAGTAATGCTGAAATACTGCTCCTGTTCAAATGAAGTGAAATCTAGCCGAAATCTGCTCAAATGCTTTTCTCTCTATTAGAGAAAGCTGTTTCATTCAATATTCAGTGCAAATCTTGCCAAACTGAAGGATGCTTATGCCTTATGAAATACAATGTTTTTGCAATGCTGTAAGACTGTTTTTAATGTGATAGAAGTTATATGCACAAAAACTTATGTTTGAGCTTGTATACTCAAGATTGTCAGTTTACAGGTTTCTGAGAGCAGTAATGTTGAAATACTGCTTCTGTTCAAATGAAGTGAAATCTAGCCCAAATCTGCTCAAAAGCTTGTCTCTCTATCAGAGAATGCTGTTTCATTCAATATTCAGTGCAAATCTTGCCAAACTGAAGTATGCTTATGCCTTATGAAATACAATGTTTTTGCAATGCTGAAAGACTGTTTTTAATGTGTTAGAAGTTATATGCACAAAAACTTATGTTTGAGCTTCTATACTCAATATTGTCAGTTTACAGGTTTCTGAGAGCAGTAACGCTGAAATACTGCTTCTGTTCAAATGAAGTGAAATCTAGTCGAAATCTGCTCAAAAGCTTTTCTCTCTATTAGATAAAGCTGTTTCATTCAATATTCAGTGCAAATCTTGCCAAACTGAAGGATGCTTATGCATTATGAAATACAATGTTTCTGCAATGCTGTAAGACTGTTTTTAATGTGTTAGAAGTTATATGGACAAAAACAGGTTTCTGAGAGCAGTAATGTTGAAATACTGCTTCTGTTCAAATGAAGTGAAATCTAGCCCAAATCTGCTCAAAAGCTTGTCTCTCTATCAGAGAATGCTGTTTCATTCAATATTCAGTGCAAATCTTGCCAAACTGAAGGATGCTTATGCATTATGAAATACAATGTTTTGCAATGCTGTAAGACTGTTTTTAATGTGTTAGAAGTTATATGCACAAAAACAGGTTTCTGAGAGCAGTAATGTTGAAATACTGCTTCTGTTCAAATGAAGTGAAATCTAGCCCAAATCTGCTCAAAAGCTTGTCTCTCTATCAGAGAATGCTGTTTCATTCAATATTCAGTGCAAATCTTGCCAAACTGAAGGATGCTTATGCATTATGAAATACAATGTTTTGCAATGCTGTAAGACTGTTTTTAATGTGTTAGAAGTTATATGCACAAAAACAGGTTTCTGAGAGCAGTAATGTTGAAATACTGCTTCTGTTCAAATGAAGTGAAATCTACCCGAAATCTGCTCAAAAGCTTGTCTCTCTATTAGAGAAAGCTGTTTCATTCAGTATTCAGTGCAAATCTTGCCAAACTGAAGGATGCTTATGCCTTATGAAATACAATTGTTTTGCAATGCTGTAAGACTGTTTTTAATGTGTTAGAAGTTATATGCACAAAAACTTATGTTTGAGCTTCTATTCTCAAGATTGTCAGTTTACAGGTTTCTCAGAGCAGTAACGCTGAAATACTGCTTCTGTTCAAATGAAGTGAAATCTAGCCTAAATCTGCTCAAAAGCTTTTCTCTCTATTAGAGAAAGCTGTTTCATTCAATATTCAGTGCAAATCTTGCCAAACTGAAGTATGCTTATGCCTTATGAAATACAATGTTTTTGCAATGCTCTAAGATTGTTTTTAATGTGTTAGAAGTTATATGCACAAACACAGGTTTCTGAGAGCAGTAATGCTGAAATACTGCTTCTGTTCAAATGAAGTGAAATCTAGCCCAAATCTGCTCAAAAGCTTTTCTCTCTATTAGAGAAAGCTGTTTCATTCAATATTCAGTGCAAATCTTGCCAAACTGAAGGATGCTTATGCCTTATGAAATACAATTGTTTTGCAATGCTGTAAGACTGTTTTTAATGTGTTAGAAGTTATATGCACAAAAACTTATGTTTGAGCTTCTATACTCAAGATTGTCAGTTTACCGGTTTCTGAGAGCAGTAACGCTGAAATACTGCTTCTGTTCAAATGAAGTGAAATCTAGCCTAATCTGCTCAAAAGCTTTTCTCTCTATTAGAGAAAGCTGTTTCATTCAATATTCAGTGCAAATCTTGCCAAACTGAAGGATGCTTATGCCTTATGAAATACAATGTTTTTGCAATGCTGTAAGACTGTTTTTAATGTGTTAGAAGTTATATGCACAAAAACTTATGTTTGAGCTTCTATACTCAAGATTGTCAGTTTACAGGTTTCTGAGAGCAGTAATGCTGAAATACTGCTTCTGTTCAAATGAAGTGAAATCTAGCCCAAATCTGCTCAAAAGCTTTTCTCTCTATTAGAGAAAGCTGTTTCATTCAATATTCTGTGCAAATCTTGCCAAACTGAAGGATGCTTATGCCTTATGAAATACAATGTTTTTGCAATGCTGTAAGACTGTTTTTAATGTGATAGAAGTTATATGCACAAAAACTTATGTTTGAGCTTGTATACTCAAGATTGTCAGTTTACAGGTTTCTTAGAGCAGTAATGCTGAAATATTGATTCTGTTCAAATGAAGTGAAATCTAGCCCAAACTGCTCAAAAGCTTTTCTCTCTATTAGAGAAAGCTGTTTCATTCAATATTCAGTGCAAATCTTGCCAAACTGAAGAATGCTTATGCCTTATGAAATACAATGTTTTTGCAATGCTGTAAGACTGTTTTTAATGTGTTAGAAGTTATATGCACAAAAACAGGTTTCTGAGAGCAGTAATGTTGAAATACTGCTTCTGTTCAAATGAAGTGAAATCTAGCCCAAATCTGCTCAAAAGCTTGTCTCTCTATCAGAGAATGCTGTTTCATTCAATATTCAGTGCAAATCTTGCCAAACTGAAGTATGCTTATGCCTTATGAAATACAATGTTTTTGCAATGCTGAAAGACTGTTTTTAATGTGTTAGAAGTTATATGCACAAAATCTTATGTTTGAGCTTCTATACTCAAGATTGTCAGTTTACAGGTTTCTGAGAGCAGTAACGCTGAAATACTGCTTCTGTTCAAATGAAGTGAAATCTAGCCGAAATCTGCTCAAATGCTTTTCTCTCTATTAGAGAAAGCTGTTTCATTCAATATTCAGTGCAAATCTTGCCAAACTGAAGGATGCTTATGCCTTATGAAATACAATTGTTTTGCAATGCTGTAAGACTGTTTTTAATGTGTTAGAAGTTATATGCACAAAAACTTATGTTTGAGCTTCTATTCTCAAGATTGTCAGTTTACAGGTTTCTCAGAGCAGTAACGCTGAAATACTGCTTCTGTTCAAATGAAGTGAAATCTAGCCTAAATCTGCTCAAAAGCTTTTCTCTCTATTAGAGAAAGCTGTTTCATTCAATATTCAGTGCAAATCTTGCCAAACTGAAGGATGCTTATGCCTGATGAAATACAATTGTTTTGCAATGCTGTAAGACTGTTTTTAATGTGTTAGAAGTTATATGCACAAAAACTTATGTTTGAGCTTCTATACTCAAGATTGTCAGTTTACAGGTTTCTGAGAGCAGTAATGCTGAAATACTGCTTCTGTTCAAATGAAGTGAAATCTAGCCCAAATCTGCTCAAAAGCTTTTCTCTCTATTAGAGAAAGCTGTTTCATTCAATATTCTGTGCAAATCTTGCCAAACTGAAGGATGCTTATGCCTTATGAAATACAATGTTTTTGCAATGCTGTAAGACTGCTTTTAATGTGATAGAAGTTATATGCACAAAAACTTATGTTTGAGCTTGTATACTCAAGATTGTCAGTTTACAGGTTTCTTAGAGCAGTAATGCTGAAATATTGATTCTGTTCAAATGAAGTGAAATCTAGCCCAAACTGCTCAAAAGCTTTTCTCTCTATTAGAGAAAGCTGTTTCATTCAATATTCAGTGCAAATCTTGCCAAACTGAAGAATGCTTATGCCTTATGAAATACAATGTTTTTGCAATGCTGTAAGACTGTTTTTAATGTGTTAGAAGTTATATGCACAAAAACAGGTTTCTGAGAGCAGTAATGTTGAAATACTGCTTCTGTTCAAATGAAGTGAAATCTAGCCCAAATCTGCTCAAAAGCTTGTCTCTCTATCAGAGAATGCTGTTTCATTCAATATTCAGTGCAAATCTTGCCAAACTGAAGTATGCTTATGCCTTATGAAATACAATGTTTTTGCAATGCTGAAAGACTGTTTTTAATGTGTTAGAAGTTATATGCACAAAATCTTATGTTTGAGCTTCTATACTCAAGATTGTCAGTTTACATGTTTCTGAGAGCAGTAATGCTGAAATACTGCTTCTGTTCAAATGAAGTGAAATCTAGCCGAAATCTGCTCAAATGCTTTTCTCTCTATTAGAGAAAGCTGTTTCATTCAATATTCAGTGCAAATCTTGCCAAACTGAAGGATGCTTATGCCTTATGAAATACAATGTTTTTGCAATGCTCTAAGACTGTTTTTAATGTGTTAGACGTTATATGCACAAAAACAGGTTTCTGAGAGCAGTAATGTTGAAATACTGCTTCTGTTCAAATGAAGTGAAATCTAGCCCAAATCTGCTCAAAAGCTTTTCTCTCTATTAGAGAAAGCAGTTTCATTCAATATTCAGTGCAAATCTTGCCAAACTGAAGGATGCTTATGCCTTATGAAATACAATTGTTTTGCAATGCTGTAAGACTACTTTTAATGTGTTAGAAGTTATATGCACAAAAACTTATGTTTGAGCTTCTATACTGAAGATTGTCAGTTTACAGGTTTCTGAGAGCAGTAACGCTGAAATACTGCTTCTGTTCAAATGAAGTGAAATCTAGCCGAAATCTGCTCAAAAGCTTTTCTCTCTATTAGAGAAAGCTGTTTCATTCAATATTCAGTGCAAATCTTGTCAAACTGAAGGATGCTTATGCATTATGAAATACAATTTTTCTGCAAAGCTGTAAGACTGTTTTTAATGTGTTAGAAGTTATATGCACAAAAACAGGTTTCTGAGAGCAGTAATGTTAAAATACTGCTTCTGTTCAAATGAAGTGAAATCTAGCCCAAATCTGCTTAAAAGCTTTTCTCTCTATTAGAGAAAGCTGTTTCATTCAATATTCAGTGCAAATCTTGCCAAACTGAAGGATGCTTATGCCTTATGAAATACAATTGTTTTGCAATGCTGTAAGACTGTTTTTAATGTGTTAGAAGTTATATGCACAAAAACTTATGTTTGAGCTTCTATACTCAAGATTGTCAGTTTACAGGTTTCTGAGAGCAGTAACGCTGATATACTGCTTCTGTTCAAATGAAGTGAAATCTAGCCTAATCTGCTCAAAAGCTTTTCTCTCTATTAGAGAAAGCTGTTTCATTCAATATTCAGTGCAAATCTTGCCAAACTGAAGTATGCTTATGCCTTATGAAATACAATGTTTTTGCAATGCTGAAAGACTGTTTTTAATGTGTTAGAAGTTATATGCACAAAAACAGGTTTCTGAGAGCAGTAATGTTGAAATACTGCTTCTGTTCAAATGAAGTGAAATCTAGCCCAAATCTGCTCAAAAGCTTGTCTCTCTATCAGAGAATGCTGTTTCATTCAATATTCAGTGCAAATCTTGCCAAACTGAAGTATGCTTATGCCTTATGAAATACAATGTTTTTGCAATGCTGAAAGACTGTTTTTAATGTGTTAGAAGTTATATGCACAAAAACAGGTTTCTAAGAGCAGTAATGTTGAAATACTGCTTCTGTTCAAATGAAGTGAAATCTAGCCCAAATCTGCTTAAAAGCTTTTCTCTCTATTAGAGAAAGCTGTTTCATTCAATATTCAGTGCAAATCTTGCCAAACTGAAGGATGCTTATGCCTTATGAAATACAATTGTTTTGCAATGCTGTAAGACTGTTTTTAATGTGTTAGACGTTATATGCACAAAAACAGGTTTCTGAGAGCAGTAATGTTGAAATACTGCTTCTGTTCAAATGAAGTGAAATCTAGCCCAAATCTGCTCAAAAGCTTTTCTCTCTATTAGAGAAAGCAGTTTCATTCAATATTCAGTGCAAATCTTGCCAAACTGAAGGATGCTTATGCCTTATGAAATACAATTGTTTTGCAATGCTGTAAGACTGTTTTTAATGTGTTAGAAGTTATATGCACAAAAACTTATGTTTGAGCTTCTATTCTCAAGATTGTCAGTTTACAGGTTTCTCAGAGCAGTAACGCTGAAATACTGCTTCTGTTCAAATGAAGTGAAATCTAGCCTAATCTGCTCAAAAGCTTTTCTCTCTATTAGAGAAAGCTGTTTCATTCAATATTCAGTGCAAATCTTGCCAAACTGAAGGATGCTTATGCCTTATGAAATACAATGTTTTTGCAATGCTGTAAGACTGTTTTTAATGTGTTAGAAGTTATATGCACAAAAACTTATGTTTGAGCTTCTATACTCAAGATTGTCAGTTTACAGGTTTCTGAGAGCAGTAATGCTGAAATATTGCTTCTGTTCAAATGAAGTGAAATCTAGCCCAAACTGCTCAAAAGCTTTTCTCTCTATTAGAGAAAGCTGTTTCATTCAATATTCAGTGCAAATCTTGCCAAACTGAAGAATGCTTATGCCTTATGAAATACAATGTTTTTGCAATGCTGTAAGACTGTTTTTAATGTGTTAGAAGTTATATGCACAAAAACAGGTTTCTGAGAGCAGTAATGTTGAAATACTGCTTCTGTTCAAATGAAGTGAAATCTAGCCCAAATCTGCTCAAAAGCTTGTCTCTCTATCAGAGAATGCTGTTTCATTCAATATTCAGTGCAAATCTTGCCAAACTGAAGTATGCTTATGCCTTATGAAATACAATGTTTTTGCAATGCTGTAAGACTGTTTTTAATGTGTTAGAAGTTATATGCACAAAATCTTATGTTTGAGCTTCTATACTCAAGATTGTCAGTTTACATGTTTCTGAGAGCAGTAATGCTGAAATACTGCTTCTGTTCAAATGAAGTGAAATCTAGCCGAAATCTGCTCAAATGCTTTTCTCTCTATTAGAGAAAGCTGTTTCATTCAATATTCAGTGCAAATCTTGCCAAACTGAAGGATGCTTATGCCTTATGAAATACAATGTTTTTGCAATGCTCTAAGACTGTTTTTAATGTGTTAGACATTATATGCACAAAAACAGGTTTCTGAGAGCAGTAATGTTGAAATACTGCTTCTGTTCAAATGAAGTGAAATCTAGCCCAAATCTGCTCAAAAGCTTTTCTCTCTATTAGAGAAAGCAGTTTCATTCAATATTCAGTGCAAATCTTGCCAAACTGAAGGATGCTTATGCCTTATGAAATACAATTGTTTTGCAATGCTGTAAGACTACTTTTAATGTGTTAGAAGTTATATGCACAAAAACTTATGTTTGAGCTTCTATACTGAAGATTGTCAGTTTACAGGTTTCTGAGAGCAGTAACGCTGAAATACTGCTTCTGTTCAAATGAAGTGAAATCTAGCCGAAATCTGCTCAAAAGCTTTTCTCTCTATTAGAGAAAGCTGTTTCATTCAATATTCAGTGCAAATCTTGTCAAACTGAAGGATGCTTATGCATTATGAAATACAATTTTTCTGCAAAGCTGTAAGACTGTTTTTAATGTGTTAGAAGTTATATGGACAAAAACAGGTTTCTGAGAGCAGTAATGTTGAAATACTGCTTCTGTTCAAATGAAGTGAAATCTAGCCCAAATCTGCTTAAAAGCTTTTCTCTCTATTAGAGAAAGCTGTTTCATTCAATATTCTGTGCAAATCTTGCCAAACTGAAGGATGCTTATGCCTTATGAAATACAATGTTTTTGCAATGCTGTAAGACTGTTTTTAATGTGATAGAAGTTATATGCACAAAAACTTATGTTTGAGCTTGTATACTCAAGATTGTCAGTTTACAGGTTTCTTAGAGCAGTAATGCTGAAATATTGCTTCTGTTCAAATGAAGTGAAATCTAGCCCAAACTGCTCAAAAGCTTTTCTCTCTATTAGAGAAAGCTGTTTCATTCAATATTCAGTGCAAATCTTGCCAAACTGAAGAATGCTTATGCCTTATGAAATACAATGTTTTTGCAATGCTGTAAGACTGTTTTTAATGTGTTAGAAGTTATATGCACAAAAACAGGTTTCTGAGAGCAGTAATGTTGAAATACTGCTTCTGTTCAAATGAAGTGAAATCTAGCCCAAATCTGCTCAAAAGCTTGTCTCTCTATCAGAGAATGCTGTTTCATTCAATATTCAGTGCAAATCTTGCCAAACTGAAGTATGCTTATGCCTTATGAAATACAATGTTTTTGCAATGCTGTAAGACTGTTTTTAATGTGTTAGAAGTTATATGCACAAAAACTTATGTTTGAGCTTCTATACTCAAGATTGTCAGTTTACAGGTTTCTGAGAGCAGTAATGCTGAAATACTGCTTCTGTTCAAATGAAGTGAAATCTAGCCGAAATCTGGTCAAATGCTTTTCTCTCTATTAGAGAAAGCTGTTTCATTCAATATTCAGTGCAAATCTTGCCAAACTGAAGGATGCTTATGCCTTATGAAATACAATGTTTTTGCAATGCTCTAAGACTGTTTTTAATGTGTTAGAAGTTATATGCACAAAAACAGGTTTCTGAGAGCAGTAATGTTGAAATACTGCTTCTGTTCAAATGAAGTGAAATCTAGCCCAAATCTGCTCAAAAGCTTGTCTCTCTATCAGAGAATGCTGTTTCATTCAATATTCAGTGCAAATCTTGCCAAACTGAAGTATGCTTATGCCTTATGAAATACAATGTTTTTGCAATGCTCTAAGATTGTTTTTAATGTGTTAGAAGTTATATGCACAAAAACTTATGTTTGAGCTTCTATACTCAAGATTGTCAGTTTACAGGTTTCTAAGAGCAGTAACGCTGAAATACTACTTCTGTTCAAATGAAGTTAAATCTAGACTAATCTGCTCAAATGCTTTTCTCTCTATTAGAGAAAGCTGTTTCATTCAATATTCAGTGCAAATCTTGCCAAACTGATAGATGCTTATGCCTTATGAAATACAATGTTTTTGCAATGCTGTAAGACTGTTTTTAATGTGTTAGAAGTTATATGCACAAAAACAGGTTTCTGAGAGCAGTAATGTTGAAATACTGCTTCTGTTCAAATGAAGTGAAGTCTAGCCCAAATCTGCTCAAAAGCTTGTCTCTCTATCAGAGAATGCTGTTTCATTCAATATTCAGTGCAAATCTTGCCAAACTGAAGTATGCTTATGCCTTATGAAATACAATGTTTTTGCAATGCTGAAAGACTGTTTTTAATGTGTTAGAAGTTATATGCATAAAAACTTATGTTTGAGCTTCTATTCTCAAGATTGTCAGTTTACAGGTTTCTGAGAGCAGTAACGCTGAAATACTGCTTCTGTTCAAATGAAGTGAAATCTAGCCTAAATCTGCTCAAAAGCTTTTCTCTCTATTAGAGAAAGCTGTTTCATTCAATATTCAGTGCAAATCTTGCCAAACTGAAGGATGCTTATGCCTTATGAAATACAATTGTTTTGCAATGCTGTAAGACTGTTTTTAATGTGTTAGAAGTTATATGCACAAAAACTTATGTTTGAGCTTCTATACTCAAGATTGTCAGTTTACAGGTTTCTGAGAGCAGTAACGCTGAAATACTGCTTCTGTTCAAATGAAGTGAAATCTAGCCTAATCTGCTCAAAAGCTTTTCTCTCTATTAGAGAAAGCTGTTTCATTCAATATTCAGTGCAAATCTTGCCAAACTGAAGGATGCTTATGCCTTATGAAATACAATTGTTTTGCAATGCTGTAAGACTGTTTTTAATGTGTTAGAAGTTATATGCACAAAAACTTATGTTTGAGCTTCTATACTCAAGATTGTCAGTTTACAGGTTTCTGAGAGCAGTAATGCTGAAATACTGCTTCTGTTCAAATGAAGTGAAATCTAGCCCAAATCTGCTCAAAAGCTTTTCTCTCTATTAGAGAAAGCTGTTTCATTCAATATTCAGTGCAAATCTTGCCAAACTGAAGTATGCTTATGCCTTATGAAATACAATGTTTTTGCAATGCTGAAAGACTGTTTTTAATGTGTTAGAAGTTATATGCACAAAATCTTATGTTTGAGCTTCTATACTCAAGATTGTCAGTTTACAGGTTTCTCAGAGCAGTAACGCTGAAATACTGCTTCTGTTCAAATGAAGTGAAATCTAGCCTAAATCTGCTCAAAAGCTTTTCTCTCTATTAGAGAAAGCTGTTTCATTCAATATTCAGTGCAAATCTTGCCAAACTGAAGGATGCTTATGCCTGATGAAATACAATTGTTTTGCAATGCTGTAAGACTGTTTTTAATGTGTTAGAAGTTATATGCACAAAAACAGGTTTCTGAGAGCAGTAATGCTGAAATACTGCTTCTGTTCAAATGAAGTGAAATCTAGCCTAATCTGCTCAAAAGCTTTTCTCTTTATTAGAGAAAGCTGTTTTATTCAATATTCAGTGCAAATCTTGCCAAACTGAAGGATGCTTATGCCTTATGAAATACAATGTTTTTGCAATGCTGTAAGACTGTTTTTAATGTGATAGAAGTTATATGCACAAAAACTTATGTTTGAGCTTGTATACTCAAGATTGTCAGTTTACAGGTTTCTTAGAGCAGTAATGCTGAAATATTGCTTCTGTTCAAATGAAGTGAAATCTAGCCCAAACTGCTCAAAAGCTTTTCTCTCTATTAGAGAAAGCTGTTTCATTCAATATTCAGTGCAAATCTTGCCAAACTGAAGAATGCTTATGCCTTATGAAATACAATGTTTTTGCAATGCTGTAAGACTGTTTTTAATGTGTTAGAAGTTATATGCACAAAAACAGGTTTCTGAGAGCAGTAATGTTGAAATACTGCTTCTGTTCAAATGAAGTGAAATCTAGCCCAAATCTGCTCAAAAGCTTTTCTCTCTATTAGAGAAAGCAGTTTCATTCAATATTCAGTGCAAATCTTGCCAAACTGAAGGATGCTTATGCCTTATGAAATACAATTGTTTTGCAATGCTGTAAGACTACTTTTAATGTGTTAGAAGTTATATGCACAAAAACTTATGTTTGAGCTTCTATACTGAAGATTGTCAGTTTACAGGTTTCTGAGAGCAGTAACGCTGAAATACTGCTTCTGTTCAAATGAAGTGAAATCTAGCCGAAATCTGCTCAAAAGCTTTTCTCTCTATTAGAGAAAGCTGTTTCATTCAATATTCAGTGCAAATCTTGTCAAACTGAAGGATGCTTATGCATTATGAAATACAATTTTTCTGCAAAGCTGTAAGACTGTTTTTAATGTGTTAGAAGTTATATGGACAAAAACAGGTTTCTGAGAGCAGTAATGTTGAAATACTGCTTCTGTTCAAATGAAGTGAAATCTAGCCCAAATCTGCTCAAATGCTTTTCTCTCTATTAGAGAAAGCTGTTTCATTCAATATTCAGTGCAAATCTTGCCAAACTGAAGGATGCTTATGCCTTATGAAATACAATGTTTTTGCAATGCTGTAAGACTGTTTTTAATGTGATAGAAGTTATATGCACAAAAACTTATGTTTGAGCTTGTATACTCAAGATTGTCAGTTTACAGGTTTCTTAGAGCAGTAATGCTGAAATATTGCTTCTGTTCAAATGAAGTGAAATCTAGCCCAAACTGCTCAAAAGCTTTTCTCTCTATTAGAGAAAGCTGTTTCATTCAATATTCAGTGCAAATCTTGCCAAACTGAAGAATGCTTATGCCTTATGAAATACAATGTTTTTGCAATGCTGTAAGACTGTTTTTAATGTGTTAGAAGTTATATGCACAAAAACAGGTTTCTGAGAGCAGTAATGTTGAAATACTGCTTCTGTTCAAATGAAGTGAAATCTAGCCCAAATCTGCTCAAAAGCTTGTCTCTCTATCAGAGAATGCTGTTTCATTCAATATTCAGTGCAAATCTTGCCAAACTGAAGTATGCTTATGCCTTATGAAATACAATGTTTTTGCAATGCTGTAAGACTGTTTTTAATGTGTTAGAAGTTATATGCACAAAAACTTATGTTTGAGCTTCTATACTCAAGATTGTCAGTTTACAGGTTTCTGAGAGCAGTAATGCTGAAATACTGCTTCTGTTCAAATGAAGTGAAATCTAGCCGAAATCTGCTCAAATGCTTTTCTCTCTATTAGAGAAAGCTGTTTCATTCAATATTCAGTGCAAATCTTGCCAAACTGAAGGATGCTTATGCCTTATGAAATACAATGTTTTTGCAATGCTCTAAGACTGTTTTTAATGTGTTAGAAGTTATATGCACAAAAACAGGTTTCTGAGAGCAGTAATGTTGAAATACTGCTTCTGTTCAAATGAAGTGAAATCTAGCCCAAATCTGCTCAAAAGCTTGTCTCTCTATCAGAGAATGCTGTTTCATTCAATATTCAGTGCAAATCTTGCCAAACTGAAGTATGCTTATGCCTTATGAAATACAATGTTTTTGCAATGCTCTAAGATTGTTTTTAATGTGTTAGAAGTTATATGCACAAAAACTTATGTTTGAGCTTCTATACTCAAGATTGTCAGTTTACAGGTTTCTAAGAGCAGTAACGCTGAAATACTACTTCTGTTCAAATGAAGTTAAATCTAGACTAATCTGCTCAAATGCTTTTCTCTCTATTAGAGAAAGCTGTTTCATTCAATATTCAGTGCAAATCTTGCCAAACTGAAGGATGCTTATGCATTATGAAATACAATGTTTTGCAATGCTGTAAGACTGTTTTTAATGTGTTAGAAGTTATATGCACAAAAACAGGTTTCTGAGAGCAGTAATGTTGAAATACTGCTTCTGTTCAAATGAAGTGAAGTCTAGCCCAAATCTGCTCAAAAGCTTGTCTCTCTATCAGAGAATGCTGTTTCATTCAATATTCAGTGCAAA